>NW_026859460.1:0-497367 GCF_026571515.1 Ruditapes philippinarum
AAAAATCTGGAAACAAAGTGATCCCTCGGAAGCATTGAGGTAATCCTAATTAAGGTATCTAAGGTACCTTAATTAAAGTATCTCTCCTCGCCTTCATTAATTGATTCAAAAGAATACAGCTGTCCCGGCATACTAAGAATATATTCCCTGTTGTACATGCAATGGTCTAGACAGTGCATAAATAAAGTTTACACAAGCCTCATCAATATCACCTTATGACACTTTGCGTATTACTTCACAAAATGTTTGGTAACCTTGACGAATTACTGTTGTTAAAAAAATGATATGAACAGGAAATAGTAACGACTGAAAGCAAAATCACCAGCATCACTGTACCTAGTATTCCTAACTAGAGACAGTTGAACAAAGCCACAAGTTTATACAATCTGGATTCGTCGAAATGGAAAATTACACTGCCGAATGTTTCTTAAAATAAATTCAAGCTGCTAAACATACTGATCTCACCAATAATAGGCACATCTGTGTTTTCAATGCGTTTTCTTAATTTTTCATATCTGTCATCATTGATAATTAAGCTAAGAAGATGTTGATTTGAAAATCTCCCATCTGATAGGCCAGCCGATTTATGAATAGTCATAGGGTTTAGTGCCTGAAAATAAAAACAGTCAATTTTAATTTTGCTTCTTGTTAACTAGAGGTAAGATGTAAAATAACGCGTATCAATATAGGTGCTAAATACACTCAGATAGTTGCTAATTGTCAGTGGGTACTGAAAATGACATGAATTGTACTAGTATGTACAGTATCTGATTGCAAATTTAAATAAATTTGATAAAATATCTATCCTTAGTAGACTAGCGGTAGAGTGTCTCCCTGGAGTGCGGGAGCTCTGGGGTTTAATGCCCGGCTACATCATACCACATACTTGAAAATCAGTACTGGTAGCTAACTCCATTACTTGGCACTCAGCATTTTAAAGGTACAGTAAAGTCGTACCAGTCATAGAGCTAAATATGTATATTTGTGGCCCAAGGCATGTAAATTGCCGTTACCGGATACCTACTTTGTGGCATAATAGCTCATGTAAATTGTTGATTAAAAGCTTATCTTTTTTTTCCTTTCATCATGCAATATAAATTTTGAAGTAAAGGCTAGTGTAAGTCTGAAAGGGCAGTGTAAGTTTAAAAGGGCATTGATTTTTTTTCTCAATTTTCAAAACAACCTGTGACTTTTTGAAGGGGAAAATATATCGCGATAAATCAGAAAAGAAGAAAATCAGTTTCCAACGACTGAGAATGGAATTTACCCACACATTTTATAAAATTTTCTACTTCAATTCAATTTATCATATATAGCAGAGGCTATCTATAGGGGCAGTTTTCTGTCTTCTTGCTGATATAAGTGACATGATGGTAAGGTTCTGGTGAGGTGCATAGGGGAAATATTAGCTTTTTAGGGGAAAATATACCTATTTGGGCTAGGGGAAACAGCCTTATTATTCGGCTGTAAAATACAGGAAAAATCACTGACAGGTCTTTACATTTGGAAAGCAAACGTTATAGTCATGATATCCTTTTGGTGAAAATTGAAATTATTAATTTATTAATTATGATTCAATTAAAAAAAAAAAGTTGTGCACACACTTGGACTTTATTAACTATTTATGTAAAGTGCAAAGTGTTCATACTTTCGGATATATGCTGCATGCAACTGCAGTTGTGTATGTCGAGGCGACAACTTTACCCTTTGTCATTTGGTGTTTGACTATCTGCTCCGTCAAATATGATTTGCCGGAACCTGGTTGACCGCCAATATCGACAATATCAAATGCGGCTCGCAGACACGAATTCATTGCCATTACAGAATACAGCATGTATTTGTTTACATAATTTATACATTCATTTATAAGTGCGCAGGGGACAAGTCTACTCGGGCACTCCGATTCTGCGTAAACAACTAAGATAATCCGAACAGACGCTAAGAGCCAATCAGTACCTTACATGTTATTCGTCCCGTAACAGTATCTGTAGCTTAATGTCATGGCCGGCCTAAAAAACTTTTGAACTAATTCGTAGGAAAATACGTGTGAAGGTACATCATAATATACGTTAGTCAGATGTTTTTTTTATCCGAAACTTATTTGGTTTTAGCAAATGCAGGTCATAAAAGTCAGCGCAAAATGTGTTCATTTACCCAGAAATAGATAAAAACAGACGTGGTGAGCGATTTTCATAGTTTGATAGTTGGACGTCGATTTTGACAAGTTGAAAGTTTGTGGCTATTTTGAGGAAACTTTTGGATTTTTCGGACAATTGTGATATATAGAAAGACTTTGGATGATATTTCCTAAACGAAAGATATATGAACTATGTGAAAAACATTGGTTTTGATGAGATATTGGGTGGAATCAAAACTGTGCACAGCAAATATTATGGGCATGCATAACAGGCCTTGTCTACCTTTAGTCTTATTATAGTATTTAGCCTATATAAGATATTAAAAATTGTTTGCTTCAACTACCTGTGGTTGAAACGGTGAATTCCTGAAGGTAAATGTATTTCGTAGTTTTCTCATTTTATATGATTTTGTTAAACTGTCCAAAACCTACACGTGAATTTAAATCACAAAAAGTATTCTTGTTTTAAAAAGTTTTGCTCGTAGGGTAGCAAATCAGTGTAATTGTAGTCTGTTTGCTGCATTTAGCAATATAAATTGTTACAACAGAATAATGTAAGATAAGAATTTATTTGACGTTCATTAGTTTGTATCTTGGAAGTGTTGCCGAATTAGCTGCAATATTTTATTTATAAATATATATGCATTCCCTGTCGTATATACACCGGATCCTGTCAATAAACGTATTATAAATCCATATAAATGGCTATTTATTTGACATTTTCATATGAATTCCGTTTGAAGATCAGCGCAAAAATAATATTGAGCTACCAATTTTTATAGAATGACGATGGAAGTACAGTATGTTGGACCTTATTCAAGGTAGAACGTTTAATAAATATGTATTTACAGCTTTAGCTTAAATTCTATCATGATATCAATATCAAATAAAGTCATATTGCTTTTTGATTTATGTTCCATTTTGATTTAAAATGTCACCTATTGCATGTATTGTATGCGGATTGTCTCTCTGATAATCTGATAATATAATAAGAAAATGCTAAGCTACATAAAGGGATACACTAATGATTTCTATATTGAATGATGTTCTTTCGAACGCACTAAATATCTAAGTTATTTATAGGAAATCTAAATTTTATAGTAGTATAAAGATTGTTGGTTTGTTAAACTTTTTTTCAAGTAGACATATATCACACTGGCCATAGCTTTCGCAGAAGCGGTGGGTCTACCGGTGCGGCGATGGAGATTTCGTCGCAGAAGCGGTGGAAAAACATGGCTGTCTGATAGTTTTTTGCTGGTGTCAGTAAGTTTATGACTTATTTGTACGTTATGTTTTTATGTTCTACTGATAACACCTAGTGAGACTGGAGCCCACATATGTACTCTTCCAACTTATTACACGCATGGGGTGCAAATCATGACCAGTTATGCAAAACACTTCTGTACAGTTTGACGAGGGGACGCCACTTTTGCCTAATTTTGTTTATAACACTACATATGTACTCAAAACTACCCCTAGATACACCGGCATCGCATCGTATGTATGATAATTACACATAACAACCATATTTTGGAACTTTTGGAAATTGATATTACTTTTATAATAAAAGAATTGACAAAAATTGATTACAACGCAGACGGTGGTGGATTCGATTGCAACGCAGTGCGGTGGGCCCGATTTCATTTATGTCTTTTTTTTAACATTAAAGTCACCGACACTTAGGAGTTAAGCTCCAAACACCTAAAAATACAAATGAAATATATATTTGGTAATCCTAACACATATAGTTGTTATATATATATCAATGAAAGTAAATATACGCTTTTTTGAAAACAAAATGACTCAGATATGCTGTATATAAATGCGCTTTGAACCAGCCTTGCTATAATCGGAGTCATTCGGGATAATGCGGGTTCTCACATTCATAGCGCACCGCATTTAAATACGACAGAGCTGAGTGTCACGCTTGAATTTGTTGAAATATTTTGTAAATAAATAAAACGGGGATAGTTTAAATTTTTTCACATAGTGTGCTTGTATATTGAAGATGAAGTTTGATATTGTTGAAAAAGAAAATATGATGAAAATATATAATAAGTACCAGTAATATATATTTAATAGATGACTCGTGTCACCAGTCCTGTTGACAAAAGGATAATGCGAAAATATTGGAAATAGAATCAATTGGAAGGTGATTTGAAGGATGTGCGATTTTTTTCTAACACATTTTTTTTTATCTTGTGTATATTTTTGACGTATAAATATTTACTTTTTCTTCAAAACAGCATATATGTAAGTTTTATTGAAATATATGATAAGTATATGGGCTGGAATTAATAAATATACAATTATTAGGATTTTAAGGCAGCACGCCTCAATATTCATGTATATTTTCATGAAAAGTTTGGAAATGTATTTATGTTTTACTTTTACCACGGTACATGTTCCTCCTTGTTAATTTGTGTCATCCTCAGTAGAGTTAAAATACAAACATAGAAATTTGATTGATAATGTCTGGCAGAGCCAGACGTCTTTATTGTCTAAGAATAGATTATAATATAATCAAAAGATTAATCAGAACTTTCAAATACGCTTTCATATAGAAAACAATTGTAGCAAACGTTATAATAATAGATGACACAAAGTTGGACAACAAAAAACCACCAAACTGTCCAACCAAAGGAGGAACGACAGACCGTGAAAAGCAACGAAAACGAAAGAGCGACAATTTAAATTCTGACTTAAAGATTACAATTACAATTTACAAACAAAAATATACGATAATTTGAACGCGTGCATGTGTAATTCGCTCATAGGCCAATAAACAACATTTTCGTCTACCTTTTTTTGTCAGGTATATTGTAATATTTTATTTCAAAATGCATTCTATAATTTTTTATATTACATGCAGCCTATTTATAGCTTTGTACACGTTAAATAAAAAATTGATATAATTTAATGTTAAATTCAATATACGAGTTAAAGCTATATATAGTTAACATATACTTCAATATGTTGAACTAGTGTCCAAACTGGAATTTAATTTGTAAAGACATTTTATAAGTTAAATGAATGCATAGTTTGTAAAGAAAATACAAACTTTAAGTATTTTTTAATTCAATTTATAAGTTAAAATTACCATTTAAGCACTTCATTGTTAACATACACCCCAATATGTTAAACTAGAATCTAAAACAGGGATTGTTTTATAAAAGCATATTGATAAGGTGCATGATGCATAGATTGAAAATAGAACAAAAAATACAAGATAATTTTATAATTACTGTATACATTATAATTAATTTTTAAACAACCCATACATACACTGAACAAAAGTTCTAACCGATCACTCTGAGTTTTCGCTTATATATGAAAAAGAATAATACCAATAGATCCGACTTTTATTTTATTTCGAAAAGAATGAACACATTGAGAATAATAAAATTATAACATTTTACTATTAAATACTTTATCGATATTAAAAAAAAATTTATGAACAGCCACTCACCTGTCTGAAAGAGGCTCCAGCATTCAACATTCCAACTGCTACGGCACGACCCTGCATCGACATTCGTGTCATGTTTTATGTTTTTTCACTTATAAAGTTAACAAGGATTTATGCAATGTAAAATTTAATACTCATCCACGCTCTGCACGAACAATTCGTGCCAAAATGTGTAAACCGCGCTCTCTCTCCCGCGTGAGTGCATGGAACCGTATTAAATTATTTTTCTTTCCACAAATCGGTAGAAAATGACACAAAAATCACCTCTGCAAAATTTTATAAGGATCTATTGACCGGTTATAAAATAATCAAAATTTAAAAAGTGATCGGTTAGAACTTTTGTTAAGTGTAGAGGATATTGAATAAGTGTAAGTTCAATACTGAATTTATTGCACGAGTTGAATAAAATTATATTATGCGAGCCTCTGGCGAGCATAATATTAATTTTTTCAACGAGTGCAATAAATTCAGTAATGAACTTACACGAATTTAATATTCTATTTATCACATACCCAAAATAGAGACCGTTTAAAGTGAAATAAGAGTCATTTTTCATTGACGCGCCTATAGTATAACGTACGCTAACATTTAGCGCGTCTTTACACTACATGTATGTTAGCATAACGCTAATTACGCCATGTCAAAATATATGCACGGCCGTGCCATACCGTATTTACGGAGTCGCAAAATCGGCACGGGTGTGTGATAAATGTAGTTAACATACACCCCAATATGTTAAACTAGTATCTAAAACAGGGATTGTTTTATAAAAACATATTTATAAGGTACATGATGCAAAAAAAAGCGTATATGTATATTTACTTTCATTGATATATATAACAACTATATGTGTTAGGATTAACAAATATATATTTCATTTGTATTTTTAGGTGTTTGGAGCTCAACTCCTAAGTGTCGGTGACTTTAACGTTAAAAAAAAGACATAAATGAAATCGGGCCCACCGCACTGCGTTGCAATCGAATCCACCGCCGTCTGCGTTGTAATCAATTTTTGTCAATTCTTTTATTAAAATAGTAATATCAATTTCCAAAAGTTCCAAAATATGGTTGTTATGTGTAATTATCATACATACGATGCGATGCCGGTGTATCTAGGGGTAGTTTTGAGTACATATGTAGTGTTATAAACAAAATTAGGCAAAAGTGGCGTCCCCTCGTCAAACTGTACAGAAGTGTTTGCATAACTGGTCATGATTTGCACCCCATGCGTGTAATAAGTTGGAAGAGTACATATGTGGGCTCCAGTCTCACTAGGTGTTATCAGTAGAACATAAAAACATAACGTACAAATAAGTCATAAACTTACTGACACCAGCAAAAAACTATCCGACAGCCATGTTTTTCCACCGCTTCTGCGACGAAATCTCCATCGCCGCACCGGTAGACCCACCGCTTCTGCGAAAGCTATGGCCAGTGTGTATATGTGGTACTGTTTAGGTAACATAACGAAATGTCTAAAGAAAAAGATATGAAGCGACTAAATGATTTATGAATCTACATTTTATTTTGGTAACTTTATAGATGTTAATACTGATATAAAAATACGTAACTGTTATTATCTGAAAATCTAATGTAAAAACATTTCAAGATTACTGTAATATCAAGATATAGTTTTTGTCAAATTTTAACAGACTCTTCATTTATAGATGAGGTTGCCTTTATCCATATTCGCATGATGAGATTTATCAAAAGTTAGGAAAGACAAATCTGCAAACCTAACATTAATAGTAAACAATGCAAAACCTAAAATAGGATACATCAGCAAAACCATTCTTTATATGATTCTGTTCTGAGAAATGCAAGTACAATTGCAGACTATTATGTTTACTAAAATGTCCATGTCTAAATTGCATACTTCAAAAGGCTTTTCTATAAATTTAGATTTTCTTTCTTTTAATTATGAAAAGGCACCCGAGAGAAAAAGAATCAAGAATAAAAAATAACGCTTTGTGTACAATAAAGAAACACAAAGTAAACTTGTTCATTAGTTTGCTTATTCAAAACAGCTCACTTAACCAGAGGAAATACTGTACGGAGTTGTGTATGTATCACCGGAAAAGTAAAGGACAACTTTTTACAGCTGCCACACAGTACTAGACACCTACTGTTGTGAAGTATATCAAAATCTGGACAAAATGTGATCTCCCGGAAACATTAATCACAACAAAATTACATGAAAATTACAGACTGAGTTTGACTGAGTCTGTACATGAGGGATAATGAAAAAGTGCAACATCCCTCGCGCCCTCAAACACAATTCGGGAAACACAACCCAGTTCTATCGGCATTTTCGTATTAATTTTAATATTTTGGAACTATTGTGGTGTTAAAAAAATGTCGAATGTAAACTTACATTTTATTAAAAGACGAGATAACCGTTATCCATTTTCAAATGATGCGATTTATCTTAAGCTAGGAAGAGAAAGACTTCAAACTTTATGCTAACATTGTAACACTTTATTTACCCCAATAGAGTGAAAACACAAGATGGCAAAGCCATGTGTTATATGTATATGTTCTGAGAAATGCATGTATATTTGCAGATTATTATATCAAGCTCATTTCATAAGAAAGATTGTTGTCGACATGTTGATTGATACACTACAATCTAATGTATCGGTCTGACTCCATTCCGGCCTATAGAGAGAATCATTGTATCAAGAACTTATTTTCTTTGAAATAACTTTACAAATGTTTATGCAAAGTGGCATTCTTCAATCAAAACTGATATATCTCAGACTTTGCTACGATCTTCATAACTAACAGAAGAACGTTAATGTTTTAGAATAGACGTGAAGAATAATAGACCAAATGTCTGGTCGATATATCAAATATTAAATGATACATTCATCGCGTTTCCCTATTCACAATGCATCTCAGCATAGTATTCATAACATGAACGGATGTTGACCATACAGTATTTTGTTCATTATGTTAAAAGTCAATTCTCTTGCAACAAATATTTTCGTTTAAGATCATGTAACGCAATTTTTTATGGTATTAAATCATAAATATGATGCTCGGATGTTGCAAGTTTCCAAAAGCATTATTTGTAAAGATATGACTGAATTTAACATTTCATGTAAATATATGGAAGTAGGTAATTATAAATTAATTTTTGATAATGTCTGCCACTTTTTCATTAAAAAAAGAATGCATAAGTTTAAACGTTGAATTTAAATGTACGTAATCATTTGCTGTACATATTCAACATATTATTTGATGTTTGGAATTTTTTAGGAATACTTATTTACATAATTATATAAATATCTGAAAATAAGTGATCACTCGGAAGCTAAATTACATGAAAATTGCAGACTCGGTTTGATTGAGTATGTACATAAGGGATAATGAAAAAGTGCAACATCCCTCACGCCCGATAGCACCGGCTTGAGCGTTACTCAATTCTCAACACTTAAAAGTGCTAGACTCAATCATCCCGAAGGTCCAGAAAAATATAACGACACTGAAGTGAAGTACGGGGCAACTTTTAACGGCCGCCACACAGCATTAGACACCTGCTGTTGTAATGTGTAAATATCTAGAAAAAAACTGATCCCTCGGATACATTAAGAACTGCAAAATTACATGAAAATTGCAGACTCGGTTTGATTGAGTCTATACATGAGGGATAATGAAAAAATGTGACATTCCTCTCGTCCCCTAGAACCGGCTTGAGCGTTACTCAATTCTCAACACTTAAAAGTGCTGGAATCAGTCATCCCGAAGGACCAGAAAAAATATAACAACACTGGTGTGACGTACGGGGCAACTTTTTACGGCTGCCACACAGCACTTGACATGTGCTGTTGTAATGTATAAATATCTGGAAAAAAGTGATCCTTCGGAAGCATTAAAAACTTCATTTAACAATATGTTACATTCTTAATTACAACATACAGGATCTTTAAAGATATTTTCAATATATTGCTACATTTATTTTTTATAATACTGCATGTTTGTAACATTTTTTTTTCTTTTTTGAATACTTATGTCGTTTTTATCTTATATACACAACAGCTGTATTTTCATAATGTAATAATCACTTGTCTTTAAAAAATACATATCAGTTTTTTTTTAATTCAAGACAAAATATCAATTTTGTTTTTTAATGTTTCATGGTTACACTGCTACAATGCAATAAGTGAAATTTAAATGATGTTTGTTAAAATGATAAAATGATTAAATTTTACCGGTTATAATGCCGTGGTATTAAATGATTTAATTTGTTTAATTCATTTATTTTTCTCTCTTTTATAAAACATATGATTTAAAGGAACTCCACTTAGCTCCAGATGCTAAAAGCCTTAAATTTGATTTTCTTACATAGATCACATGGAACACTTAGAACAGAAATATATTCAAAGGGTTATTAAGAAATATACTTAGAAATAAATCGAACATTTGTGCTATTTAGATTTTTGCAACCCTTTTCAACTTGGGATAAAAAAAATTTAAATTATTATATAATTGTCCTGGACAAACGGAGTAAGCTTATGATCTGATAGTTTGCACACAAGTTATATGTCTAGACCTGCATTAAAAAAACAATCTACTAGTCTTCTCATGTAAAAAAAACCTCAGAAGAGTTTCTTTGACTGACAATTAGCTATAAAAAATACTTAACAAACATGCGTTTTTATTAAATGTTTTTAATACTCATATTGTATACAACAACGAGTTTTGGCCTTATTTTAAAAATAATTAACATTTCTCACCACATCTACACGTGAGAAAGACAATTTGTATCTGTTTACTAAATGTCTTACATATCATCTCAATTGTGTTATTATATAGTTGATTTCAGAAAATCTAGGTTAAGGACCCTCGTATATATGTATGCCAATTTTTGTTTTCTGAGAGATAAATTTGTAGTGCTGGAAACGATTGTATTGACAGGAACAAGTAGTTAACTTGTCAAAAAAATCAAGGAGATACATTTTGGTTGTTTGTCAGATATTGATCAGTAGGTAATAATATCTGATGTAGATAGACCATGTTAAGTTTTTACTCTTAGAAATATAGTTGATTAAATTGTTATTGTAGAGGAAAGTCATACAATCATTATTTTGATAAGTTGATGTAACAGAATACGACTCTATTTTAGTTGCATTCAAATAGATTGATATAGTCAAGATAATTGTACAAAAAAAACATAACCGTTCCCATCAATCAGAGTAAAAAGAATTACTTTATATTCTGACAATAGTTAGCAGTAAGTATGTAAGTCTTATCCCTTTTGGTGCCCATTTAGGTGTTGTTGCTATTGGACACTATGAAGACGCGTTTCTCGAGTATTATTCTTCCTTGCTGATCTTTATTCTCATATTCCGTAAACACAAATCCAGAGGACGCAAAGTTCCAAGACGATCCGTCTTAATTATGATATACTAGTATGTATGAGCCTTTGAATGTGGCATGTAAGAAGTTGCACGTTAATCATGAGTAGTTTTAATGGTTTTCTGTTGCAACTGTCATATTGTTATAATTGTATTTCAAAAATGTTGAGACCAAAAAAAGAAGAACAAACTAAATATATTTTGTACACCCGCTTTAAAGACTTTGAATGAAAGGATTAAGAAAACATAAACAAAAGGAACATTGAAGACACTGATACGCACTGAAATTTGCACTTGGTTCGTTCGGTGCAGATAATTGGAAAGATGCACGGACTAAAAAGAAGAAAATACAAAAACAAATAAATGGTTATCTCTCTTCAACTATGTTTAATAAATCCGGTTCCAGAATCTCAGGAAAAAAATTTGAACGAAGTTATATTAAGCCTTACTAGTAGCAAACCTTTGTCGCATCACTTGTTTGTGTTCTCATTATCAAAACATTGCGTACAAAACAATAACGATTTAGTCACCCCAGTATATAGAAGCACCCTGATATATCTTAGAATAAAGACAAAATAAACATATATAACAACAATGTACATACTTCGCTCATCTTAACTACTACAAAATAAAAGAATGGAGACAGCTAACATGATGCTGTTGCATAGCTAGTCACTATTATAAGTAACTGTTCTGCGGATTGCAAAATTTACGCAGGTTACTTTTATATAGCTCAATTTGAACGAAGGGTTTTTTCTCGGCATTTGATTTATCAGCTGCATCAAATGTATCAGTCTGACTCCATTCCGACCTGTAGAGAGAATCAGTTTAGTAAGAGCTTATTTTGACCAATAAATATTTTTACAAATTTAAATGCAAAATGATATAATTCAATCAAATGTGATATGTCTCAGACGTAGTATACATCTTCATTATAAAAAGAACTACGTAAATGAAATAGATTAGATAAGAATGATGTTAAACCAAATATCTTGGCGTGCAATTATCACATTTAAATGAATTATTCGACATTTTCCCCCATTCATGTTCAATTTCAATTAACATCTAAGCATACTTAACATGAGTGGTGGTTCACGACATTTATATGTATGGCAGTTTATATCTACTACCATTATTTTAATAAATTTAGATGAGAAACGTTTCATAAATCCAAATTATACCTAGCCTATCATATGCACGATAAATTCTTCAAATATCAATACCAAGTGCATTGTCCTACGTTTTATGGTTTTCGAGAACATTTGAATTTTGTGAAAATTGCAAATGCAGCTTGCTTTAGTAATTCACACAAGACGGTATAATTGTGTACCAAAATGAATTAAAATAAACTTTCTTCCTTCACTTAAAGCACAAAACCAACGTTAACCGTAAATTGACATTTTAATTGTAGAAGGCCATATGCTAGAGGGAACTAAGACTACAAAAGTTCTTTGCAGATGTATAGTCAGTAAAACGAGCATTTCTAGATAGGAATAGAGAAAATAAGAATTCCTAAAGAAAATGTTGCAGGCTCGGTTTGATTGAGTCTGTTCAGTCACACAAAAACAAACTAGTTAGTTTTTACGCATTGTTTCTAATATCTACATATATATAGAATCAATGTTGAGAACTCTCTCATTTTTCTACCATTCTTTGTTTTCTGAGAGATACATTTTCTTTGCTGGAAACGATTGTATTGACAGGAACAAGTAGTTAATCCGTCAAAATAACCAACGATACTGTCAGATCTTGTCAGTGACAATACAACGTTAGGATATAACGCTTACAACATAGCTAAATAGAGGAAAATGATCAGGTCTGTTTGTTTAGTGCTTCTATAATATAATAGTCTATAACCACACAATAATTAAACATATTTTTCCTTATGCGAACTGAAAAATAGGGACTTTTTCACTTGTCACGAAAGTGTCGTTCATCACTTTTACAGTTTTAAAGCTGCACGCCTCCAAATGCACCAAACGTTTAAGAAAGATAAAAATATTCAAGATCCAAGTTATATTTTACATGTTGTGTGCGGTTTTAGGCTGATTTTTCAGTATTTTATCACCATATTTCTACTGCGTTTCTAGCGCAGTAAGGGCTGTTTTTGTTTATCTTGATCACATTTTGTTAATTTTCATGGATTGTAAGTGCCGATTGCAATATGTAAATTTCTTTACTTGTTCACTTCACAATATTTTACTTTTAAATACATTTCCAGAATTTTTATGAAAATTAACATGGTTCTGGTGCTGCCTTAAGTTTATGTATTCTTTCGATCTAAAAAAAAAATGATTTCTGAACTAAAGCCAAAGCATACCATGGCCAGATTTTTTTTTTAATTCTTCATTCCAACAAATCAATCTCAAATGATACAAGTTATTCCATTATATGAACGATATTCAGTTCAGGTATGGGAGGAGTATTAATTCCATAGAAACGCTTTATAAATATTTCAACAGCCATTAAGTCTTCACAACATTAAAATACGCCGAAATGACTGATGATGATGATTGATTTCGCAATAAGTTATTACTTTCATACATTTCAGTGGTTTTGGTCTGTGAAGAACTAGGGCGCAAATTAACTTGTATACCATGCAATTATATCTTGCGGTCAATCACCATTTTTTGTGTTGTTTTTGTTTTGTTTTGTTTTTGTTTTTTGTGGGGGGGGGTCATATCGTTTCCTTTTATCAAGTGAATATTTCTAATTACTAAATATTCCATTGAAGTGATATTGCGTAAAAACAGAAGGAAAAATATGTCTGCGGATTATATTTTTAACGTTTCATTTTTTTTTCTCATTTTTGTTTTAACTAGAAAAATATTTGTTAAATAGAAAGGAACCTTACGTTTGCATAGTAAGTATTATAAGTATATTAGCCTCGATTGACCTTTTTCAATGATAACATTTAGCTATTGATCAGTAAGTAAATAGAGGATATTTGTTTAGTTCAGTGTAAGAACCGAGTGAGCACCAAAAGGTATATTTCACGAGTGGCGCAGCCACGAGTGAAATGTGAACTTTTGGTGTTCACGAGGTGAAATATATTTCGATCTTACATTAATTTAAACAAATTTTCTTTTTATTATATGCAAAGAAACGTTTAAAAAGACATTTTAACCTAGTACTAAATGAAAAGGGCGCCAAATAATAATACAACGTGTCGTCATTTACGACGTCACATTAAGTTGGTTTCCAGAACTGTGAACGCTTGTATTTCACAGAAACAACGTAACGGGCTCAAATATTCAAAACAGTGAAATTACCAAATTGATAATTTCACTGTTTAAAACAGTGAAATTATCAGTTTTTATTTCACTGATATATTTCTATAAACCACCGAAAAGCATGTAATAAATAAGAATAATCAATTTTTTATAATAACCGAGTACATTTCACGCCAATTGTGAGACGAACCCTAAATGACGTCTATATGGGCGCCGCCATTTTGAAATGGACGTCACGTCAGGTTACAACGTAAGTCAACGGGAAAAAATATAATTTTAACATTTTGACCATATTGCTGACTTTAGGGAAAAAAATGAAAAACATGCCTAGAGATATTGACGTCAGGGTTAACATGACATTAATTTAAATGATTTTACTATTATATTAAATAAAAAATGGAATATTCAAATTTGATGGGACAGACTATAGTACGGCTGTCGACGGTTGAACGGTTGTCTTCCCATTTGATTGTACGGTGTGAAAATGGCAACTTGTGGCATTCCGCTTTAAGTTTGGTGGTCATGTATAGTATCATAAAGTTACTCATAAGGCAATTACCTGAATCATCTTTTTCATCTGTTGCTTTCTGGCAATATGTACAGTTATAGTGAATTATAATTAGTATTTTGCATTGAAGTCAACATACATGTACTAATTTGTTTAAATTTTGCTTCTTTTATGACAAATCGTTCCACATTTATTGCTACTTTTTTCATGTAACAAGCATCTAACATTCTCTAAAACCATTATTTAAACATTAAAGAATTCACAATTGCCCTTTCTAAAGAAGTAAAACAGTTATTTGTTTCTGAGGCATGATGTGCCTTTAAAAGCTAGTACGTGAATTGGAATAAACTACAAAAATAATGAAAAATATAAATCGGAAATTAATCAGTCGCATACAATAAGTACCTAAACAAACAAGCAATTATCATAGTATTGCAAGCAATCCATAAGTCCCCTACCAGTTAGAACCCCAGCAACATTCTGATTTCAATTTTACCAGTGAATGAATGACATGAATGAACTTAAATCTTTTGAGTTCTTCACAGAAATGTGTTAAGTTTCCCTGCCTAGTAAGGCAATTATGTTTATACAACCTTGTCATATTATTACGATGTGGGATTTTAAAGTAAATCCTATAAGGAATGAAGAAGTTGGAGTAAAAAATACCAATTTCTCGACAAAAAATCTAAGTTCAAGGGGGACATAATTCTGGAAATAGTCTTGCTAGAGTATTTAACCTTCTCAAAAATATTGAGTGATAATAAGAAACATATATATGAAGTTTGAAGTAGATACATTAGGAAATAAAGAAGTTATTTAAGAAAGACAACATTTTTTTTCATAAAAATTCTAAGTTCAAGGGAGGTAATACTGATAGTTTTTGTGCTAGAGTTGTAAACCTTGTCACATATGATGTGGTTGATGACCAGAAACTTATATTTAAAGTTTGAAGTAAACACCTTAAGAAATAAAGAACTTATAGTGAAAAAGCTGAAAAAATTAAATCAGAAATCTTGAAATCCAGGCTATTTGTGCCATAGCAACCAGAATTTTCAACATAGGAAGAAAAGAAAAAGATGTGCATAATCTCCAGACTGCCATCTACCCATATTTTATGTTTCATAAAAATATTTTCAGTACTTTTTAAGTTATCACTGGATCCAGTTTATGTGTTAAATTTACCATATTTTCAGACTATTTGTTGCCATAGCAACCAGAATTTTCAACATAGGAAGAAAAGAAAAAGACGTGCATCATCTCCATACTGCCATCTATCCATATATCAAGTTTCATAAAAATATTTTCAGTACTTTTTGCGTTATCGCGGGATCCAGTTTTGTGGACGGACTGACGGACGGACAGACAGACAGACGGACGGACAGACAGACAGACGGACGGAGGGTAAACCTAAAGTCCCCTCCGGTTAAACCGGTAGGGGACTAAAAAGAAATATTAACAAATTTCTATATGAGAAAAAAGGAAATACAAACGACAATTAAATGTTTAAATTCTGATCACTTAATTGTTCGTAGGTAAAATATTTCTTAAGTGTTAAAATGAGAACAACTGGCAAATCTTTAGCAGGTAATAACGCAAATAACTGTTACGACACGTAAGACATAGTTACAAATATGACTGATTTTATGTATAATCATTTGTTAAAATGGTCCAAGGGAATCAATTAACTTTTGGCGAATGCCGATAAACATACAGTTCTTACCTCCCTTGTTCCTGAGAGAGTATTTCAAGCTCTTGCGAAAAAAAAACGTTTTTAATTAAAATGTATTTAAGTCAAATTATTTTAATATTTTAATTATTACATCGTATACATGTTTTAAGAAGAATTAAACCGCAATTTGCCTTAAAATATGAAAATTTTAATACATTTGAAAGTAAGACCTATGTAATAACTGTGAATGTAAATATTCTAGATTAATCAAAGTTTCAAGTACCAAACTGTCTTGCAGAAGAGATCGATAACCATGGCAAAGTTAAACAATTAAACAAGAAATAAAGAAGTCGTTAATTATGCGAAATGACAATTACCATGTTAAATTATTTGCAAAAATGTCAGTGAAATCCATATGGCCAGTGCATTTACTTTACAGATAGAACTACAAATGACTGTTGCGTCTGACTTGACAAATATAAATTATCCCACTTTCCTGGCAACGTTTGATTTTCCTGTCTTGTCGATATTCAATATAAATGCGCATGTGCAGAACAAGTCGAAAAGATCTGTATGAATCTGAATAGAAATTTGAAAATGTGTTGGAAACTACTGGTATGTCTAGTTTCTGTTATTTTTATCATAATTCTTTTAAAACGCCTTATTTTAAATTGTTATTTTTTATGACTTTACTCTTCATGCAAGAAATTTTACTTGAAAAATAAATAAATATTTTTTTTAATAATGTTCTTGCATAGCAATAATTATATGGTTATATTTTAGAGAGCCATGAGATAAAAGATGATAATTAACTGGCATGATGTAAACGTAATAGATAAAGGATATTCAAGTTTCTTCTTTTAATACAAGATTTATTTTCATCGAGTGGTATGATAATAAATAGTTGACGAATGGCAGTAGCCACGAGTGAAATATGGTAATTTTCATACCACAA
The DNA here is from genome assembly GCF_026571515.1 of Ruditapes philippinarum. Classification (NCBI taxonomy): domain Eukaryota; kingdom Metazoa; phylum Mollusca; class Bivalvia; order Venerida; family Veneridae; genus Ruditapes; species Ruditapes philippinarum. The sequence goes on from NW_026859460.1 coordinate 17,329, forward strand.
GATGAAAATAAATCCTGTATGAATAGAAAAACCTTGAATTTACTGTTTATTATATACCTTTTCTCTTTTTTAACCTTGTGAATAGAAAGCATTCCCATTGGCTGAATTTATAAGAAAGTGGTCCGACAAGCCATCAGTGAATGGGAAAATATGTTTCACTGCAGTGAAAATAAATTTTTACAGTGAAATTACGGAATTTAAAACTATGCATTTTATTTCATCAATATTTCTCAATATTTCATCTGTAAGTATATAATAAATAGATATATTTTGTTTGATACATTGATGTAAGATTCCATTAGCTAGGATAAGTTATATTTATTAATGTTACCATTTTTGTGATAGGATTTAAACCGAAAATGATTACTGGTTAATGAAAATTATATTGCAGATTATTGAACATTTACTCATGATTACTTATTAATCCAGCGGTTTATTTGTTCATTTCATCAACATTTCAAAAGCGTTATTTGTTATGAATTATAATAAAGCTTTTCTTTCTTAAATAAAATAAAAACGCTCGCCTTTGTTTTAGAAGATATCGTGTCTGCCTTTAAAAATGAGTTCACGATATTGTTAAGCCTATTCTTTTGTAAATATTTTGCACATTATATAAAAGTATATTTACATTAAAAGAGTATGTTTTTTTCTACACATTTAAATTACTGATTGCTAATTTTAGTTGCTCTAAAATGATCTACCAATTATACCTTCTATATTTTTATATATATTTTTTTTGTTTTCCAAATTGATATTCAGTCATCGACATCGAAGCCAATCATTTTGATGAGTATTGTCAGACACAATTATTTTCATCGCAGGAACAAGCCTTCTTTTATGTTTGAACTTTGTTTTAACTAGGAAAACAATTTGACCGAATAACTTCAAGAACGGCCCGGCGAAATATTATATAACATAATAAAAGTATTTCCGTTGACTTTTTCTCGTTTCAGATATCGATAAATATCATTGTGTTCGAGATTTCCTGTTATAGCACAGGTAACATAAAATTTAACTTACCTTTCGCAACAAGTTGTGATGAAATTGATAATTATTTCTTAATGGAATATAAAAATAACGTATATGCCTAATAGTACTATCAATTTATGTTATATATCACTTTTATAACAACCTGTATTTTTAAATAGTACTTCAATAGATGTAAACAGGTTTGTGACAATTGTCCCTGTCTAGAAAACGTGAATTTTTTCATTGTATGTGTATCAACTTCCATAATGTTAATAAGAACGGGCTAATGAAAAGAATGGGTATGCTCTTCAAAGAATATGTGGATACAACTCTTACTTGTTCTTATTAAAGTATCTATTATATCGTAAAGTATATTATAGTATAAAATAAGACAACTTCAATATGTTACTAACGGTTTTATATGAGGCTGTTGCTTGTCGCCCGAAAAGGCGGCGGGGGATATAGAAATAGTCTCCGTCCGTCCGTCCGACATTTTTGTCCGGAGCTTATCTCAAAACTATTTGAGGTAACAGCTTGAAACTTCATAGGTGGATAGACCTCATTGGGGAGGAGTGCAGTGCATGAGAATGATAACTTTACCGTGCATAATTTTTGAGTTATTGCCCTTTGTTATTTTTCAAAATTAATTTTTGTCCAGAGCATAACTCAAAAAGCCTTTGAGATATCAACATGAAACTTCATAGGTGCATAGATCTTATTCAGGAGGTGTGCAGTGCACAAGACTGATAACTCTACCTTTCATAATTTTTGAGTAATGGCCCTTTGTTATTTTTCATACTTAATTTTTCACCTGAGTGGAGCATAACTCAAAAAGTGTTTGAGATGTCAACATGAAATGTCATAGGTTGATAGATCTTATTGAGGAGGAATGCTGTGCGCAAGAATGATAACTTTTCGCTATATAATATTTGAGTTATTGCCCTTTGTTGTTTTTTTCATACTATTTTGTGCGGAGCTTATTTAAAAAAAAGTATTTGAGGTATCAACTTGAAACTTCATAGGTGGATGGATCTCACTGAGGAGGAGTGCAGTGCACAAGAATGGTAACTCTACCCTGCATAATTTTTTAGTCATCGCCCTTTGTTATTTTTCAAAATTAATTTTTGTCCAGAGCATAACTCAAAAAGCCTTTGAGATATCAACATGAAACTTCATAGGTGCATAGATCTCACTCAGGTGGTGTGCAGTGCACAAGAATGATAACTCTACCTTTCATAAGTTTAGAGTTATTGCCTTTTGTTATTTTTCATACTTAATTTTTCACCTGAGTGGAGCATAACTCAAAAAGTGTTTGAGATGTCAACATGAAATGTCATAGATGGATAGATCTTATTGAGGAGGAATGCTGTGCACAAGAATAATAACTCTTTCCTATACAATTTTTGAGTTATTGCCCTTTGTTCTTTTTCATACTATTTTGTCCGGAGCTTATCTCAAAAAAGTATTTGAGGTATCAACTTGAAACTTCATAGGTTGATGGATCTCATTGAGGAGGAGTGCAGTGCACAAGAATGATAACCTATCCTGCATTATTTTTCAGTTATTGCCCTTTGTTGTTTTCAGCCATCAGTATTCACATAGGTTTCAAATCTCTAATCACTTCAACCATCAGTTTTCATTACCAAAAGACCTCTTAAAATTGAATTATTCTGCTCTACTACATATACATTCTTCCAATGAGCAAACACTTTTGGCGGGGGGTGGCCATGTTGACATGGCTCTTGTTTATTTAATTTTATTTATTTATTTATTATAGTTATATTTTTTATGTTCTATTTCTTTGTGAGGGTGTGAAGGTAGGGGATCTTTGTTGTGTTGTTTTCTTGTTTTGTAAGGGTCTTTGTTTTGTTGTTAACTGCTTTAGTGTGATGATTTGATGATATACTAATAATTACGAATACTGTATTAATAATTTGTACGGGCTTTATTTAATAAATAAATGCATTCAACAAAAACATTTTCTATCGATCAAACGATATTTATTATTATGTTTGTTGGATGAACTTCTAGCCGAGCTGTTCTGTTACCAAGGTTGGGTAGAAGATAGGGGAAAATGCTACCGAGTACTTGATACAACAGAAACTTGGAACCATGCAAGGCAACAGTGTGTCGCCATGGAATCAGCTCTAGTAACAATAAATGACATCACGGAACAAACGTTTATCCTTCAAATGATGTCATCGTTAGCAACCACCAATCATTGGATCGGTTACTTTAAAAATTTAAGTGCTTTGTTTTCTCTAAATGAACTTAAAATACAAGTCTTTTACTATACTATTCCATCATCCTTACCCAAAATTTTGGCATTTTTGTTATCGTTTGCTTATAGATAAAAGATATGTAAGGAAGTTAACATACAGAACTTCATTGCTATTTATAAAAATCTGGCCTTGCCTTTTCAACTTTTATGCTCTTGAAGACACTTTGTATAAAAGTCATTGTAAAATCTATGAAATAATTAACTTTTTTGCAATTCTTTCTTTGTCGTCAAAAATATTCACAGAAACAACATTTGAGTAGGAAGTAAGTGAATTATAATTTTGTTGTTTGTAGGGAACAAATTGGCGATGGACAAATACTTTAAACACATCGCTAAATCACTTGAATATCACCAACATAGCTTCAGGTAATGATTTCTCACGATGCACGATTTCATTAAACGTTGGTATAAACTTAAGTAACCTGTTAAAAGTGCAAAATATACCGTTATTAGACGTGACATGCTAATAACAGTCCCTACACCCTCGTATATTTAATACGTACTTATCGGATTAAGAATATTTGGTTTTTTCCTAGCTAATAACTTGGGTACAAACAAACTTTTACAGTAACAACTTCGACAATAAGCGACACATGCTCACTATTGTGACAGGTAGTGCACCGTGAAGCTATAACGGTAAAGTAAGTTTGTACCTACAGATTAGTTGGCAAAAACCAAGGCAGAGTTCCAGATAACGTCTTTACCTACCGGCTCCTTTGTTAAAAGCGGTCTAGTAAATCACTTACCGACCGCTTAACAGGTCTGCAAATAGATACCGACCTGTTATTGTTCTATTGTTCTCTATACAAAAGAAAATATGTGAAACTCGTGCATTTAAGATTAAGCATTACATAATAATCCCCGTATACGTATATCCAATGACACTGAAATGTTGAAATAATGCAGGAATTATGCAAAAAATAACTCTGAATTGTGCAAATATGGGTGGGGGAATAGGACCGATATATAAAAATTAAAGTACATGTTCATCAAATTAAAAGAAATGAATCAGCGCATACGGCTGGTAGGACATCATATTCTAGCTCTCATATGATAGTTTTTGCTTTAAGAAAACCGACCTGACTACCGTTCTTGAGTATAAGTTTTTGTTTTGCCGATATAACGCGCATAAAGACCTTCATTATAGTTTGCTTTTCGGTATAAACACATTTTACCGAACTATTTAGCTTCATATAATACTAGTTTTCGGCATTTATTTCCACAATTCTGTCAGATTTTGTTGCACAATCCTGCGTTATTTTAACAATTCTGCATTATGGGATATAAACGATCTTATCAAACATATGAAGAAGGGGGAATGATTCTTATAGAGAATACACCGAAAGAAAATTCTTCCGAACATGAAGAAATACTAAGCATATTTAAAATCCGCCATCTATAAAACGCCTACATGAAAAAAAAATAACAACAAAAAAACCTAAACAAACAAACTTACAAGACAGTTTAACTACATGTATTATTAGTATTTATTTATATTCACAAAAGCCTGTCACTTACTTTCCTTTGAACATAATCGTAAATTTTATATCTAAAATAGGCGGATCATATATTTACCATGAAATTCATTATATATCAAGATAAAGCATTCTATGTCAATATATTTTGTATATTATTATTATTATTATATTATATATACATACATGTATTACAAAATAATAATCTTACCTTTACCCTCTTTATATCAATGACTTGAAACTCTCAACAGGTACATTTACCTGGCCTTAATACATAATGAAACCCCACGAAAAAAACGAGAATATTCAAATAACTGTTACACCTGATTTGTGCACTAATGAATTACAAGAGCGTAGCGGTTGGTATATTTGAATGGCTTCGGAATGCATTCTTATACATGATGAAGTACATAAATGAATGGTTTCTTGTGATTTATATTGATAAATATAAACTGATGTTTGGATAGTAAAACGAAAGAGCATGTAGGTAAGATAGTTACCGCAGTCGGAATAGGTCTGCATAGTATTTACAGACCCGGTGGCCTTTTAAAAACCTCGATCGCTACGCTCTCTCGGTCTTCAAATCGCCACTCGGGTCTGTAAATACTATGCAGACTTATTCATAGTACGGTAACTATTACATACTGGTCAAACACCATGAAGGTTTGGCATCATCTGTCGCTTTTAAAGCCACATATATACATGTAAATAAACTATATAATTACTTTCCATTACATGAAGTAGATAATTGTGTGGCTGTAATATTTTACTCGTAGTTAACCTTTATAATGTACCTATTAAGAATGTAACGTTTGCCAACAGTTTTGTTATAAACAAGTTAAATAACTCTGGGTAGTCTACAGTTGAATGTGATTCGTCATTTACTTCTCTTTTGATTGAATATCTAGATGAGGACTGTGCAGCAATCACAATGATGGGTATATGGGATCCTACCAAGTGCTCTAATGACCTCCCATATATATGTGAATCTGAGATAAAAGGTAGATATAAGTTTCTCCTTTATATTGTAACTAATCTACGAAACAGTTCTGAATATCTTGTGAAATGTGCAATAAATTTGTATGTACATTATTAATAACGAAAAATGTTTATTCTTTAATTCAAATTATGTTCAAACTTAGTTCATGAGCGTTTCCAGAACCTTGTTAACGATTCTATATATTAATATATATGCCGCTTATGTTGTTTATGAAATTTTGATGAAAAAAAAAGTATACATGGATTAAAAAAGAAAATGTGTCAACGATGCAAAATGTTAGGAAGGTGATAATTCGGCTTATTATGCAATATTTTCCCAGAACTATCTATCAAAATCAATGCGCGCACAAAATAGTCTAGTGCCGTTTTAGAAATTCTGATCGAAAGCTGACAGAAATAATATTCTAATTTAAGAACACAACAATTTTCGGAAAAAATATAAACATCATATTATCAACATCATATTTGGTGTTTTCAAAAGTTGCTGCTATAATCGTTAAACAGAACATGCGTTTCAAACGCGCACGAGCTCTTTATGTTACTAGAATATTAACAATCCTCAGTAGTTTATAAGACTCGCATCGTTACAAAGTCACTGTGAGCGGTGACCATAATGTAGACGAGATATGTACTTTTAACTAGGATACTCCTCTAAGAATTGTATGAAATGTGTTTGAATTGATACATAATCTTGCAAAATACAAAATCGCCTTTCATCAATACTTTGATTTTATTTAAATAGATTGTCCAACATTTGATGGATGGTTTGTTTTCGACACACAATGTTTATACGTAACCCCTAATTCTAGTAGCTGGGCCGAAGCTAGATCAACCTGTAAAAGACTAGGTGCAGACCTATCATTTATGAAGACTCCATACTCTGAAAATCATCTCCTCCTGTCAAATGGGTAAGTGTTAGTATAGCGAGTCTTAAATGAAGCCAAAGGCTTACGTTAACTATGAACCAGACATTCATTGTTTTATTAATTATCTTTTTATTTCATCATCGACGCTTTTAGGTCATATGTGGCCTTTCAGTTTCATTGGTGAAGAAAGACCAAATGAGCCCCTCCGTGTATTATTTCAAGCACGAACGGACACTTGAACGGAACAACCGACTTTCCGAAAGATTATTAGCTTATTAACTTTTTCATAATAAAGAATCCAAAGTCCCTGACGGGATGCGAATCCCAGACCATGAGGGGCAAGTGGTTCGAAAAACTTAACCAATCGGCTACTTTGTCCTTTTTTGAAAACTATTTTAATAACACCGTGGTGTGATATATGTATGTGAAATAGATGGCATTTATGGCATCACTTTACTTTTTTTGTATTGACCAAATAAACTGACCAAAATTAGCTTAGTTTTAAAAAGTTTATGAATTGATACATTTTTTGTTACATTTTATATGAGAACAATAGATTTTCTCCTGCAAAATTAACATTTTGTCTGATAGTAAGAGTAAATAAACAATAATAAAATGGTGAAACAAGTACGTGTAAGTATCAAAATAGCATCTCAAAGTGAATTCTTTTGACTATCACTTTTCCGGTATCAAATACATTTAATATATAGTTGAGGTGTAATTTTTTAAAGTGTATTGTTATTATTATTATTATTATTATAATTATTATTATTATTATTATTATTATTATTATTATTACAGAGTGACAGCAAGAGTTTGGATAGGATTAAAGTATTATAGCAGTCATTCTAAATACACCTGGTTGGACGGGTCTCATTTCAATAAGTTACAGAACAACGCTGTCTTTCCAAGGTACGATTTGAATCTAAGCATAAATAAAACATAAAAATATATAAATTTCCCTTTTTATTACAAATACTAATAGTATATAGAATCTAACATGTGTTTCTACTTATAGAAATTTACGAAAATAGTTCGGATAAAAAAAGAGTTCCTAAAAAGCACATACGAATGCTGTTTATATGATATTGTCGTTATCTAGTATAAAATAGTTTGCATTTATGCTGTATTTTATAGATTTCATTAAAATAACAAATAGCTACATTTCGTTCATACAATAGGTTTTATATCGACTCCCGTACTCTGTTTTGTGAGACGATCAAAATTAACTCTATAAGGGTAATTTAATAGATAAGAGAAAACATAATTTGAAGAAAGCATTCGTTATACAATGCGGAAATATACCGTTAAAGATGGAATGCTGAAAATCATAACTTCTGAAACTGTAGAATGCTTGGATTTTAGGCCAACGGCAGAATATCTTTACATTTTTATAAAATGCAGCTTTAACGGAGTAAAATACATTCAAAAGCAAATCCCATTGGACTTATTGAAGACCTCGTCCTACGGTTCGGGCTTTAAATTCGTCATTGTGCTTCTACAAAAAGGTGCATTAACCCTCTTTTACATGTTGGTTTATTACACCGTTGTAAGAGTATCTTAAACCGGATTTTGCTAGATCAGAAATGCACGAGATGCCGAAGCGGCAAATTCCACGTGAGCATAATACTATTCCCTGATCAAAGTTTAATTTCAATTGGGCTATATTGTATACCTCTATATATTTTTAGTGTATATTTATCTGCAATGTCAAGATTTCGGGGCGTCAGTCGCTGAGTGGCTAAGGCTAAGGCTTCAAACCACTTGCCCCTCTCATCGCCTCTCACCACTGTGGGCTCGGATCCCGACAAGGACTTTGGATTCTTTAATGTGAGGGAGCTATCCAGCTAGCTTATGGAACGTTGGTGGTTCTACTCATTGGCCGGCGGACACCTGACGTCTTCCTCCATCAATAAAGTTGGAACGCCGCCGTATATATCCTATACTGTGTCAGTGTGATGTAAAACCCAATCAAACAAACAAACGTGAAGACTTTTGTAACAACGCCAAACTGTATCGCCCTCGTATATTTTCTCCTGGTAGTTGTATACTGACAAATGACAAATTATCTGGTTAATATTTAAGCGTTGTTTTAATTACAGCAACGGGTGTGGGACAATAAGTATTAACGAAACAACAGGTAAAGTGGAAATCAGAGGTTATCCTTGTAACACACAACTGCAAGGACTTTGTGAAAAAGCAATAAATCGAGGTAGGCGTTCATACAATTTCAAAACTCTTCAATAAGATAAATACTATAATTTAATAAAACATTTAGTAGTACGTGTATTAAACAAGACACAACGTATTATTAAAATATGTTATTGTTTATATTATAATGTGTTATTAGTAATTATTATAGAATTACCAACGCCAGCTTCTACATCTAAGAATGTATACACAAGTATTTCACCGGAAACCAGAGGTACAACAGCGATGATTGTACCGACGGAAAGATTTCCTGGCTTCCATGAAACTTTGTACAGTACGACCGTCAGTCAGTCTACAACAATATTACAGGAAGAACCTGGTGCTTTGGTACATTTGGTAGAAGTAAGCTGTTTTAACGCTTGAAAGTAGTTGCAATATTTTCTGTTTTGACATTTTGGACGTTCTTTAGGGATTCTGTTTTTATGCCCTCCGCAATGATAATGGCAAAAGGCATTGAGTGTATTTCAAAAAAGCAGAAATCTAATAATAAGATTAAAATAAATAAGGACATGATACTTTTTGCGTTTTCAATATAAACAAAAGAGCAATAGAAATGTGTTTGAACGACAGAATGCCCAACCGATACATGTTAGAATACCGAATAATAATTGGACATCGATGGTCAGCAGTTGTTTTTTTTTATATTCACAATGCCTTAATTTTAGACTGTAAGAGCACAAAGCTGTACTGGAGCATAAAATTTAGAACAGGTTCAAAAAGTAACAACTACTTTAATGTCAAAGGCGAGCATTGATTAAGGCAATTGCTGTGATGATATGAACTCATTATGCTAAGCAATTTTGCCACCTTGTTGCATGACAACGGTATTAATGCTAGAAACTTCATGAACACAGTATTGTAATAAAATCATTGTCATTTCAGTGTTTGACTGATCTTAACGATGAATATGTTAATGACTGCATACGAGACATTTTCTTGTCATTTGATAGTCTATGTAATCCTGATTACCACCGACCTTACGATAACAACGCAGGCCGAGCTGAACTTTACACCAATCAATTTTACAAGGTATTGATATGTGCTGTTACATTTATTTTTGCTTTTACTGAAAATTAAAATGTATGTGCGGGTTTCTTTTACGAAAGAAAGCATTAGCTAAGTCAACATTTTCTTTTATGAAGAAAAGTTCTTATTACAGTAAAGTGATTACGAATTAGGCCAATGAGTGAGATAATTAAAAAAAATGATGATAAAGTAATGATCAAGAACAACATTTATAATTACTTTGATTATTAAAAAAGCCAGTATTGTAGGTAATTAAACTTTAAATATTAGGAGTAAATAGAACACGTATTACAGAAGCAATAGTATTATATTAATGTTCACAAAGAGGTGATTTTTAAAAGCATACAGTTCTACTATTTCGACAGAATATTAATCTCTTGGACGAAATCTTTATAACCGAATGAATAAATGAATTATTTAACATTATGTTTTCATGTTTCAAATGCTAATGTCACACAAGATTTCAATTTATCTTTCAGCGTTTTGTGGAACATTTTGAAAGCTTCGTAGAAAAGAACATGACATTCTCCTTGTGTCAACAGGTAATTCTTGCACTAAACAAAGTAAATAAACGATCTTCAAGAAACAGCTTTATATTTCCATTTAATTATTATACTCATATAATATATGGTTCTGTTATGGTTCTGTCTCCGTGTCATCTAAGTCTTTCAATATATGCCTCTTAAAAGAAATTATGCATCTCAAGTTGAGATTAATACATCTTTATTAGATTTCATTATGTGACTTAATGTATATAGCGATAAAATAAGTCAAATATACAAATGAGTAGAAACTGTCTACGGTTTGTAAAAGAACAAATGCATCAATTATATCTGTTTTGAAATTGTCTTTCAGACCAGAATGAATTCATTTTTGATTGTTGAAAGGATACTGCTACAGACCTATTTATTATCAAACATCAGTGTGAATGAGAGCTTGCATTTTATTTCACAAATGATAGGTAAGTTAGTTTGTGTATGAAACATTTTCAATCAGAATTTTATAGGTTGATTTACAATGATGATAAAACTATTTGCATGGAGTGTTTGCAAATAGCTACAATTCTGTTTATAAGCTCAATTTAATATCATAACAGTACGATTTTGAATGACTAAAGATACTGTGAATTTAACACAGTCTGATATAAATTGAAGTGCAAAGGTGATAAAAAATTTAAATTTTACATACTCGTAAATGTTGACAATAAAACTGCATGAGGTAAAATGGGAAAGGTATTTAAAAAAGTGAAATTTTTAATGAATGGTTTTAAGTCTAACTGCCATAAAATCTTTGTAAATTGTTAAAATTATTACATCTTTCTAATCCATAAACAAATTGAAACTATCTAAAGATTATTATATTTCAGAACTCCGTTTACGATATTTGGTATCCGATTTAGCAAGTAAAAATACACTTCCATTTGAAAGCCAAATAACGGGATGTCTGGTAAATCAAATAAGACCAGTGACAACGTCTGGTGGTATGTTGGATTTCGTTTGACATTGCCCATTTCAAAATAGTTAAAACATTCATATAGATCAAGTTAACTGAATTAGCACGCTGATCTTAATATGCATTTTCTACAGTAGTAATCATTTATGTAAACTGTAATTTTTATTCATGTCAAATATAATACTTGTAGGTTGTTTTGATGATAATGACTTTATATCATTAAGAAGTCAAACTTCAAACGTCCACCAACTCGATTTTAAAATGTTTTAATAATTGTATGAGAATCATTGATTACAGATATTGACATAGTATTTGCTGTCATTAATAATGAGGAAATCTTAGAGGTTGAAACAGACAAAAGGTATAAAAATAATTATAACAATACGCAATGTATTTTTATTTATATTTATATAATTATTATATTTCTATGTAGAAATATGATTATTAGTATTTCCGATCGTAACTGTTACAAATTCTTTCATTAAGTATGGAAAGGTGACTTGAAAAAGTAACTACTTGTTTATTTTAAATATTTTAGAATCCGGTCCATTGCAGATTACAAATACGTAATGCGTAGTTTAATTTTCAAATTGTTAAATATCTTGAAAATGATATGATGTTTTTAATTCATTTTCTAATATCATGTTATAATTTTTATCATTTTTTCAAATACGTTGTCCTGCATGTAAAGTTTTCAGTTATGTCATTTGAGTTCAGAGTGTGAGATTCCAATTTGTAGTTTCAGTGTTCAATTTGTCCAGTACTATCTCGTTAGTCCAGTGCTGATTATTTGTGCATTTCAAGATGGCAGGAAAACATCAGTTGGCCATACATTTATTATGACCTATCATACAGCCAGTGATATTGTAAGTTAACAATGTTTTTTGTTTATATTTTGTCTTCAGTAATAGCACTTTCTCCACTAAGGAAGAATTACATGTTTCTGAAAAGATGTAAATAACTGCTTAATCACTGCTAACAGAACAAAGTAATACTGAAACAAATGCTTTTACTGTAATTTTAACATTATAATTATATATAGTCGTTCATCAATGTGTGCAATGTTTATTACAAATGTCTACATTTACTTTAGGCTAAAGAAAGGCATCTAAATATAACACAACATGAGGTTGTCTGCGCCTTCTATGACACAACAAGAAAGTATGTAATATTTTTAATTGAACTTTTCTTATGTAAATATTTAAAAGCTTGCACATATTTTACAAAACAATAACATTTAATACGAATGTATCGTTAGTTGGTCTTATAGGTTTAGAAGGTGCAATGTGGATGAATATAATTAGAATATTAAAGTGACATTATGTTCATTTGTTTTACTGTTAGGTTAAGCTGAATTAGCCATATATTTCCAAAGATTAATTGTTATAATAGTGTTTGACCAGCAGTTGATAATTATTTCGAGGTTAGAATATTATTCTGCGTGAAATATATAAAATGATTGTCTCACTCTTTTAACGCGTTACAGGTAAATTCTGTAAAATATCTACAGAAACTTCATTGGTCATACAAAATAAATTTACAAAAAAATGAAAGGCATTCATGACAAAATGTAAAATATTTTGACTTTCTATTGGATGGGCATAAATCTAATGTCACATAACTCAGTTATATCATGTATATAAAGTTATAAACAAAACGCAATATAGATCATTCATTTTTTAATTACATCATGACTTAAATAGTAGCATTTTGTCAGCATTTTTGACAACATTGAATCACGTGATCGTCGCCATGTTGTAGGGTTTGGTCGTCTGCTGGTTGTGATGTACTAGATATTGACCTATTTACTGTAAAATGTACATGTAACCATACAACAAGTTTTGGAATTATTATGAAAGTACATATGTATCAGGTATAACCTTTTATTGTTGTTAATGTACATATAACAGATTTCTTGGAAGTAAAAAGTTAATTTGTTTTCAGATACAAAAATAATGTTATATAAAGACATTTAATTCTGATTCGTTTAAAGTATTTTACGATAGCTAATTAAAAGATAATATTTCTTCCAACTTTACTCAAGATATCTTTCAATGTTAGATCTCCTTAAATAACGTTTTATGAACTCCATCAAAAGGATATAATTATATAATCATTTTAATATAATCCGATATTTCAGGTCAAAATTTATTACCGTGATGAAGCCTGACATTGTATTTATATTGACTCGTGTTTAATTTAACGCGACACAAGTTCTTGGAAATATTCTTTTTATTTCTATATTTAGATATCTAAGGAGGATGAGGTGGCTCTTAGTATTATAACATATATAGGCTGTAGTATCTCTATAGTAACAATGTTTATCGCTCTCACAGTTTTCACGTGCATAAGGTTTGTTCCTTTTTTAACCTTTGTTTTATATATTTTGTTGTTGTTCATTATTTTGTACTTGATCTCTTTGGTCCTACTTACTTTTATTCTTTTAAACATTTAAATATAAACGGTATATAACAGTTTTATTGTGTTGCTTCTGTTTCTTTTCTTCTGTGTTGAACGTACAGTTTGTCTTTGTGAAAATTTCAAAAAAAGATTCAGAAGAAAACAATTTTGGTATATAGTAGGACTATATAATGTATGGCGACGAAATTCTTTATTTACTGATTTATTTCCGACAGCAGTAAGCACATTCCAATATGCAAAAACCTTCAAGAAACAGTAACTTTAATTTTATACAGTTGTATGACTAGTAATATGTCTAATTTTATTTATAGATCGTTGAATTCTGAGAGGGTTTTTGTACATAGGAACCTATGCATTGCAATATTGTGTTCCCAGGTTCTATTTTTAGCCGCCGGAAAAGCTACTCGCCACAAGGTAACGGTCAAATTAACCTGTCGTGTGTTTTTCATGCTAATTTTATAGACTTTGACGTATTTATATGAAAACGCATGTAATTCCCTCCGTCTCTAACGCATTAATGTACAACCATTTTTACTATTATTACTACTGTTCGTGAATATGATGTCAGCAACAAAATCGTATATGTTAAAGTGTTTCTATAGATTACTGGCAAGTGTGCCTTTGTAACATCTAAGTGTTGAAAATTGAGTACCTCTCAAGCCGGTGCTAGGGCGCGTGAGAGATTTTGCGCTTTTTCATTATTCTTTATGTACTGACTCAAACAAACGGCTGAATCTGCAATTTTCATGCACATTTGTTGTGATTAATGCTTCCAAGGGATTACCCTTTTTCCTGATCTTTTGACATTTTTTCTTGATTTTAGATGGTTTGTCGAATCACAGCATTAGTATTACATTACTGCTTTTTGTCGATATTTGCCTGGATGTTGGTAGAGGGTCTTCATCTCTACACTAAAGTCGTGCAGGTTTTCGGAACAGATAATGCGCGAAACACATATTATCTTTGCTTTGGATGGGGTAAGATATGTAACATGCATGTCATAATGCTTAAATATTATTACAACAAATTGAGATGAGTTTCATTTTATTATCATTTGAAATTGTTAAACTGCATTATGTTAGGAGTTCAATAAGCCATATTTTTACAGAAGGCCGAGTATGTTTAAATTTGTGCAGCTTTTGAATTCAAAAAATAAATCCGAATTAGTAAGACTTGCTAAATACATCATCTTTGCTACTAAGCGTCGATATGACCTTATTAATATTACCATTTAAAGAACTATTTCTACCAGTATGTGCATGATAATTTTGCTCCTTAATAGCGGCAGTATTGTATTTATCATGTATTTTGAATCACTACATATTAAATATATGAAAGTCATTTTTGCAACGTATTAATTAGAGCAATGCCAAGTTTTTATTTTTAAAATATGGATTTAAGAACATTTTTCATATATATCAAATATATTTTTGTTTAAAAACGTTTGTTTTCAATATGATCGTACCATGACTTATGATTTATGTATTACGTGTTTGTGTACAGATATGTATACGTCAATTAAAATTATATCTATATATTATGATTACAACTATTCAATTAGAATAAAAAATAAGCCATGTTATCCTAGTGAATTCAAACTCTTAAGATAACTCATTATAAAAGTTAAACAACAATGTTAGTTACGTTACTTTCACTGAAGAGTTGAAATTCTTTAAACATGTCAAATATCTTAAATTAGTGAAAATAGGAGCATAAGGTGGTGAGTGAAATATGTTCTTTCAATAAAAGTTTACATTTTTAACCTTATTATTGCTGCAAAAATGGAAGATATATTTGTCTATCATGATAAAATATTTGCAGGGCTTCCTTTAGTTCTCGTTATTATATCGTCTGTAGCAGACTGGGAAGGGTATGGAACAGAAACAAGGTGACCATTTATGTTTTAATTGCTATCTTAAATAACACTTTTGATATATATAAAGTGACACGTTTGTTTTCACAATTCTGCAAAACCATGTTATTATATGTAGTAACATATGTACGTATAGAATGTTTTGTTTAATTATAAAGGTATCTAAGTTACAAATAAAGAGTATATATAAATGATATAAACATTAAGCCAATATTGATATAGAGCATGTAATTCTTGACTAAGGAAACTTAAATTGTTTTTTGTTTTTATTTTTCGTACAAAAAGCTGCTGGTTGTCGATTGACCGGAAAACTATTTGGGCATTCATAGGACCGGCCATTGCTGTGATCGTGGTATGTGGTATTTAGTCATATACGTTATATCCTCTCCTATCTTCTATGTTTAAGGTGCTTGCTTTACAATTTAATAAACATTGTCGACATTGTAAACATAAAGTTATCTTCAAGTTCCTTGCTTCTCTTGTGAGGAAAATGTTTTCATTTTCCTTTGTTTGTCGAATACAAATAATCAAAGAGTTTATTTTCGATGTCAATAAGCTTAAAGTTTGACAAAGCGATTAAGAGATTTCATGTGGACTTCATGTTTGATATGTAGTCTATTGTTTACAAGCTAGGTTACCAATACCGTGTTCGTGTATGTAATATGTTGATATATTTTTGATAGATCTATACCAGTTATCTATCCCTGTATCTTTAGAATAAACAAATTTTGCTAATATTTGTTCTTGTAAATACTAATATATCATTGTTTAATTTTAAATAAAAATTAAAATAGCGATTCTTCATATTTTTTGATAGACGAATTCTGCAGGTTCCTGCATGTGCATTATTTAAAAGACGAGTGGGTGCTTAAAGAGTGTCACCTTTTTTCTGGAACCAATTTTATAACTTTCTCACATGAAAGAAATCAAAGGTCCTGGCGGAATTCGAATCTTAAGCTGCCCGAGGCATTTGTCCGGATACAGTGACCTTTACCACTTCGCAACAGAGGCTATTTAAGTTAATACATGTATACTTGTATATATTTTGTTGGTTGACAAGGCTGATACATTTATTTTAATACATCTTTTTATATACAATGTATTTTTAGTTTTATATTATCATGTTTATATAAAGGTTAACCTAGTGATTTTAATCATGGTTTTGCGTGTCGTGATAAAAAAAACTGATCGTAACTCAAAAAAGGATCAAATGAGGTACGTTTATTTTCATAAAATAATAAAATTGCGGTTAACTTAATTTCGGTTTAACCTTAATGTCGTTTTATTTTTATGATAACATGACTTGATCCTCTTGCAACTTTTAACGGTATTACATCAAAGTCAATGTTCGTAGGAATATGATTTAGCACGATTTTCTGAAAATGTTTTAAGGAAATCGGAAAATACAGATAATTATGTGATACTGGCTTATACATGCTGTTATTTGAATAAAAAAATCAATTATGAACGCTGTAGTGATGGTGTATAAAATTTAATGATAACATTATTACGATAATTTGACACGTGGTTGAACTTTTTTTATTTTAAAGCAGAAATCAAATACTGTTTAGTGTTGTATATTTGCACTCATTTTACAAATTTTACATTTATCTATATGATGTCATTACATTCTTGTCTGGTATTATCTACATTTAAGAGCTGCTATCAAAGCGGCACTATTCTTGCTGCATTTACTTGGACTGACATGGATATTTGGTCTCCTTGCCGTCAACCGACGTCTCATCGTCTTTGAGTACATCTTTGCAACAAGTAATTCATTACAGGTAACGCCTCTTGTCAAACTTTTAGGCCCATTTTGCCTCAGAACTGCTATCATTTTTATCTAAAAAGAATCATTTGCAATATATATCAACTGACTTTGCTTCTTTCGCTTTGTTGCTAATTGATATAATTATAGTGAATTAGTATACATATATTGTATTGAAGTCAAATACTACTTTGTTTACATTTTGCTTTATTAACGACACATTACTGCACTTTCAAGGTCACTTTCTTCAGCTGTTAAACATCTAATATGATCTAAATCAATTATTAAAACATTATTTAACGCATGACATTTCTAAAGAATTTGATATATATGTATTTCTGAGGCATAATGTGTCTTTAATTATCATTGTTTAGTAATTACTTGTGAAACAATATAAATAATTATGCAATGATGCACATAATTCATACACCGACGATAGATAAGAGCTTACTTTACACACTCGTTAGGGTTGTGAAGTCGAAAGACAAATCATTGAGTCTATTCATTGGTCTTATCTTATCTTAGTTATCTCCCTTACAATACATATCTTTTTTTCAACCATCTTAAAGTACTTTATGAAGGCTAGATGCTAGAGAGCATGGACGGAAGCTTACAGTCACCACTACTTTCCATGAACAGACTCGATCAAAGCGAGCCTTTCAACCTGTTTACATTTACAAAGATATTCTCTTAAAATATAACAAATTAAATTATCTTACACTCCTACTATAAATGGGATTTTAGGCATAAAATGATGGTACCAATATCACGATGACGTATGCTTATTTTGTCATAATGAAGTGACAAAACACTTTAACATTCATATTGGAGTATTTTACAGTTTATTATTACAAATATTTATATATCCCGTTATACATTAATGATATTATAAATTTTAATATTTCCTTCCATTTCTGTATAATATTGATTTATCCCTCATCACGCTCAATGTCTTAAATGGACTCTTCATCTCTCATTCTTTACCAACCAAAATATCAAAACATATACTGACTGAATAGCGAACAGTGTGGGCATGTATGTTCTTTGTCTATAGTGGTTGCATTGGTAGACTTTGCTGTCACCTGCAGACTAACAAATACACATAATTGTAACTTATATTTATACTGTGCTGTCGAAACACATTATTATGTAACATTTAAAACATAACATTTATAACATTTAAAAACACTGCTAATTAATGATGTTCAAAACATATATTTTCAGGGTTTCTTTGTTTTTCTATTCCACTGTGCTTTAAACACTGAGGTAAGTACATGTTGATATCAATTTCGTTAGTTTTAAGATAATTTTGCTCGTTATGACATAATGTTATAAGTGTATTTCTGCAAATCCAAAGATTTGTGCATAAATGTTATTTTATATATGTCATAAATGTCTGACAAAGCCTAACAAAGTTCATTCTTTCCAGTTATGACTATTAAGATATTTGCTTACTAAAGATTAATAGTTATCCAATATAAAGCGTTTTATAAGACGAAGATAACTTGAAGATAAACTAAGAGGTTAAAATGTTGCTTTGTTAACTTTGTATTATGTGTTTTACAAGTGATGCATTGAAAGCTATCTTTCCTCATTCGTTTAAATATTGTGTTATAAAAGGTACGTCAAGCTCTTAGACGTGTGCGTGACCGTCGAGCTATATTGAACGAGAATATCAACACTGTGTCAATGTCTACATCAGGATCAGACTCGTCTTCTCTTGTAAGTATAGAGCAGACAATAACAAGATAACAATATAACACCTATTGTTGATCACGATACAAGATATAAACAGAAATATACTACAATAGGTAAATTTGATACTTGAATCATGAGAGATTAAAAGTCGATCACTTGCGGAGAAATTGCTGGTGACTGGTCACTTATCCAGGTGGACCGACCGACGAGATAAGAACAGAAATGTGTAACAATAAACAAACAAACTGAAAATATGTGCAACCATCTTATATATATTCTGCTTTAGAATTAATCTAAATCAATTAATCACTCATAATAATAATGACATACGGTTTTTACATGCAACTTGAAATTTTATCAGCGAAAACACCCTTTTAGATAAAGAATAAAATACCTTTTTACCATAAATACTTATTTAAAATAAAAGAAATAGATTCATACTTATTTTAAATAAAAGAAATAGATTCATACTTATTTTAAATAAAAGAAATAGATTCATACTAATTGAAGACAAAAGAAATATATTCAAACTTATTTACAATAAAAGAACTATATTCATACTTATTAACAATAAAAGAACTAGGTTCATACTTATTTGTATTTAAAGAACTTTGTAGTATAATCAGTAGGTCTAAAACATCATTTAGATTCATCTATAAATTGACAGGCAAATTTGCTTATAATATCTCTAGTTACAGCGTTTCTTTTTGCTTCTATGACATATAAAAAGCTCAATAGGTTATAATTGCTTCGAAACAGATTGAGGGTATTTGTTACCAGCATTTCAACCGTAAATGAGATATATCCTTAAAATATTCCTTCAATTTAGGAAAATACAATTATGTATGCATCAACAGTTATATTAATATAAAAAACGGAATTCGTTATAATAATTACAATTTATTGCAAATTATACAGGAAGAAAATGATTCAGATTACATCGCTTATTGCAACGAATATATATTTAACTTGGCAATGAAATTAATTTGACAGGGGTTAAATTAAATAACTAGAAATTATCTAGAATGAAATGGAAATTGTTGCATACGTCGTTTGAAAGTAATCTCTGGTATCCGTTTAGAAAACTTAGGGTTTGCAAAGCTTTCGACAAAGGATTTCTTGATAAAACTCATGATAAAAATCCTACATATGGAAACTGAAGTCTGGATGACAATAAGATATCTTAAGTAACACGAGCTATTACATTTTCTTTTTTCCGCTTCACACAAGAATTATTAATGTATTAATAACATTGGCACAAACATGTTTCGTTCCATGTCTATGAGGATGAATATGGTTTCACTGTAGCTGAAATTTTTACAGTGTGAAAACAACTCTTAATGTCTTTTATTTATTTTGTATTGGCATATTTACATCTTTTAGATATTCAACTTTTCTCAGCTCTTGAAAGCAGAAAACAAATTAACTCCACGTTTATCTTTACCTATTCATACTTATGTTCAACATATCGAGGGAAATTCAGATTTTGATTTTTAACTTCAACGACAACGTAAACGTTTTTGATGTCAGTTTGAAATGGCGTACATGGTCGGTTTCTCATTCAGGGGGCATATGAAAATAAGCTTAAAAAACCTCCAACTTTTACCACTTTCCTGCAAGGATAGATCTTTACTACAGCATCATTTGCAAACATTAGACCTGCAAAAATACCTATTGGATTTTATTTCTCTTTCCGATATTTTGATGATAAATTATAAAAAATACTAAAGCTATTTAATACCTTGTGAATCAAATAGTTTATTGATGTATATGACTTTAGCTTTCCAGCTAGTGTTGTATATTCATCACAAATCAATTTTCCATCATTGAATAACTATTACATGATACCAAAAATAACGTTTAAAATGTATGTATGCTTGAAAACGAGCTTGCGGGTTTATTGTCAGCATTTCTAGTGCTAAATTTAGACTTGCACTTTTAAAGTTTACTAGTATGTAACATTTTAAGAGACAAAAACACAGTCACCTTTCGTGCATTTTTTCTCCTGTAAATACAAATTGACAAGATGAACAGGGTGTTACAATGTTCTTTAACAGACAGAGAGGTGTTATTGTTAGACAGCTCATTGGTATCTTAATCTAGTTTATGTTGATGTAGATCTTGCTCTTACAAATATCCATCTAAAATATGTCGTTACAAAGCCCATCCTTCCTTTGCACATCACTGGTAGATAATTCTGTCCGTGAACTTTTATGATCTGTAACACGCCTTAATGAATGAATATTTTGCTAAGTGTAAAAGAGTCAATATCTTTGAAAGGCAAGTTTGTTTTCAGAGATAACTGTGCGTAAAACATATATTTCGTTTACAACTGTTGAAACTTGTCTTTGCTAACCAATCATTAAATTAGCAACAACATGTTTTAAGTTTTAAATACAATATCGATATAATTTTCGCATAAATGTTGTCCTAAACAGATAATTGATCAAATGATTTTATAATGTTAAGCCGCCAGCAATTCATAATTAGAATTACTTGTTATTTTGGTCTATGTAAGGTATACATTTATATATTATCTCTCTTAAAAGATTTAATCAACACATGCTTCTTATATGAATACTGGTTAATAATAAGCTACAAAGTCTAGTAAAATATTAACGATGACAGTCAGGTTCAAGTTATAGACCAAACGTCATAACTTGAAAAATATCATTAAAATATCATAATTATTTCAATTTACCTCCTACAGTTTGGAAAGTCTTGTGAAGATATGAGTACATTTGTTTAAAATATATCATATCATTCCTATCTTCAAATTAAAATATAATATAACTTATCACTTTAATGTTTGCAGGCAGTTGAAGGGACGTTTAGATTTCGTCTTAGTTATAACGGCGGGTACAACGCTGCAATATCAACCAGAGAAGCACAATTGCAAATGCCATAAGTCGTAAAGATTTTGAACCGGACACATTTGCCACTGGGAAAGAAACTATTTCAGGTAATGTGACTTAAACATGTTTTACTTTTATCACGTTCCCGTGCCAATTTGCAACTCGGTTATAAATGGAACTGCACGGCCGTGCATATTTTAATGTGACGTCATTTGTGTTATACTATCTAAATGTAATTAACGTACACAATAGGCGCGTCAATGAAAAAAGATATTCGTATTTCTACTGTAAAAGTTCATATTTTGGGTATGTAATAAATAAAATATTATATTCGTATAGGTTCATTACTAAATTAAGTTGAACAAATAGCATAACGCTCGCCAGATACTCGCATAGTATAATTTTCATTCGACCTCTTATAATATGTTTTCAATACTGTAGTCCTTGCTTATTTATGATAACATAAATAATTGTACGTACTATTTTTCTGTATCAGTTTATGTTATTACAAATGATGTAATATTGTCTTCAAATTTCGTTCCTAAAACAAAACAGTAGGAGTACTCCCAAATCTAATTGCTTTTAAAGCGTGTACGTATTTTTGAATGCTTTTATCCTTTTTACAGAAAGTCTTGCATACCGTGGACCCGTTAAAAATCAGACAATGAAAAGTTCTGTTCCAGACACACTTCCTCTCATCTACATATAACACGAGAGCAGGCCAACACCGTCCAAATATCACGACAATAAATTATCTGTTTTAACCGAACAAAAAGATTTTGGGGCAACATTTGTTGACTTATATTGTTAATGGTGTCATTACATGTCTTGATAGCCATAACTAAACTACAGATACCCACTTGCAGTTCAAATGGTTTTATTTCTTTTAAGGGATAATTCTAATTCATATTTGTACAATGAATAATGAAATCGTCTGAACTGCGATGCTCCTAACTAAACGTTTAAGCATTGGTGAGCTTATGTTTACTTTCAATCTGTTAGAAATTAATATTATAGCTATTTGCTTCTTGAAATAATCTTACTGGTGTATGTTTTGAATAAAGAATATTGTGCGAATATCACAAAAGTGTCATCTTATATTTTATTAAGCTGTTATAGGCAATTTCAACTTAAAACCTGACTTTTATCACTTTCACACAAAGAGAATTGTTGAAATACACCTATCAGATAGTGTGATAGAATTAATATAAATTCTGTCACAACTGACTATTACCTTTATAATGCGTTATCGGACTTGTACCTTTTGGTGTTGAGGTGCAAGATTTAATAAAGCTCTTGACAAACATCTCAATAAAATGCAGATAGTATTGTCTATTCAAGGGAGCATCAGAATCATTGACAAAATAACAGAACAAAAAAAAATCACACATACAGTCATTTAAAACTTACCCATGTAGAGGCCGCTTAGTACAAAATAATGATTGGTTGTTTCGGTAGATATAGATTCCTGAACACAAGAATTAAGTCTTGATACTAAGATAATATACACTCTAAACTTGCATCAAGCATTCAAATAAGCAAATAGAACCATCATTTAAATTTAAGTAAATGGATGAACAGTGATTTATGGCACTTGAAAGATTCAAATTGCTCGTTAAGCTAAATCAAGTTTAATTTCAATTGTAAGTCACATACTCGTATCCATCGATTATCAAAATCAAAGAAATATCTTAAATGTCCTGAAATTTCTTTTGACCCATATACATTTGTATCATTTTTTAAATTTAATAAGTGTATATATGATATTATGAGACATTTACATTAAGCATACATAAGTAGCTTTATATTTTCAACTGAATGCCATATATATCAAAGAATTATTGACTAGTGAGTCATTTAATATGATGTGATATTCACCGGCAGATGGCATATAGACCGATGCGATTATATGAAAATGCTTAGATTACACTAAGTAAAGCCTTATAAGGGAATACAAAACACAACTTTTGCATGTTTTTATTGATGCGGTGGGGAAAAGACGCACGTAAATAAGATGCCGTCAGGCGTTCAAAGAATTCGCAAACGCCGCGAAAACAAAAGTAATTCAGGTTTATACTCATTATTGCAATGTAGCTTTTAACTATAAAAGTAAAGTAATGATATTTTAATCGATAAATATCCCATAAAGTAAAAAACGCAACAATTATATGTTGTATGCGCAGTCATCGAATATGATTCTCAATCTATTTTTAGATAGGGAAAATCCAAATCAGCCTATGAATACGATACTCCACCCAGTAAATATGAGTTTATAATTTGTTCTGTCGACTACTGTGTTGGATCAATGAGATTGCAGCTTTTTTTTTAGATTAATTTACAGATTTAACCCGAAAGTAGCATCCTACCTGCTAAATGTTCTCGCTTTTATCCGATACATTATTAAAATGTCAGTAATTTTTGACATAGTTGATAATTACACTAAACGGCGAAGATAAAAGGGACCTGACAGCTAGATATTGATTCTTACTTCTAACGATTTACTAATAGTGAAACAGAAGCTCTGAATTTTACGGTCTTATCTATTTAGTGTAAAGTGTTGTTCACACTGTCATGTTATCGAGATTGGTCATTCATAAGTTTTACACAATTTATTACTCCATAATGGAATGGTTACATAATTGAATATAATTGTGGAAGTAGTGGTCTTAAAGTAGCCAAGTCTTATTTCAATCATAAAACTAGGTAATTTAGGATGTAACGCACGTTCTCCCTTGTCTAACATGAAAGCAACTGTCAATAATATTATTTCAGAACATTTAGACAAAATGTCATCCTTTAAGAGACATAGTGTTACATATGTCAATGTAAGTCTACTTCATTGTGATAGAGATAGGAATTGAGGTTATTTATTTATTTAAAGTAAGTTTTATGTACTGTCATTTTTGTTACTGCAGATGCTAATGCCAAACTACAGCGTGTCTTTTAACCCACCGCTGAAGATGTTAATATCTTTTTCAACCGATAATGCAAATGGAATGTATGGTAATTCAATGTCATCTAAGGTTGCGGATGCACAGGCATTGTCATGTATTCCTACCCGGCGAATGCATATTCCTTTTCGTAAAAAAAACAAGATATAACTTTTTCTCTGTAACTTATTTTAGTGATATATTTTCATAAGCTTACAAGCAAATACTTATATTTTTGATTTTCATAATGTACTTGTCATATATTGCTATGACAAATTGCAGGCAGGATCCTGTTCTTCAAATTTATATCTGCACTTTATGTAGCAGTCATTATCCCTATTAACAGCTCTTGTTTTGTACTAAATGAATATTATTTGATAATACAGTGTAATTATAATACTCCATGACATTATTTATTATAATATTTTCTTAGATCACATTATATAAGCAATAAATGTCTCTGATAATAACAGAATGATAGTAGAAAATCGCTGTTTTGAAAGAACTAATTTATCATGTTTGTTTGATTCTGCAGTAGCCTTTTTCAATTAGTCTGTTGAGTTTGAGTTTCTTGTTACCTTCTGTATAAAAAGGTCATGCGATTCCACCTAGACCGAGACTTATCTAAAAGAGGATATTCTAGCTTTTCACTCAAAATTTGTTTTGATACGATTTTTCTACTCTTTATACTACACAGCCACATAATTTAATTAATAATAAACTAATTTCCCTCATTCAGAAAACCTTTGCATGAGAAAGAGTTACATTTCTTGCATGTAACTATCAAAAGCCTTCTTTACAAACTGTATTGTAAAACAGTATACTATGTGGACATGTGACTAAGTTTGTAGAGCACTCTCTTTCTTTTAGACAATATTTACGTAAGGTTTGGTAATACCCTATTTAAATAAATCATATGGGTACTTATTGTGCACCCCTGGTCGCCGATATGTTTTGAATTTGCTATGAAAGAGACTTTATGTTGAGTCTCTCTGAAAATACACAACAAGATGTTATATTAGCATTTAATAACACTTCCAGATACCTTGATGACATTTTTAATTAATATAATTCTTATTTTGGTCAAATGGTGTCTTATATTTATCCTACTTAGCTACAACTTAATAAAACGAAATCTTGAAATTTGAGTACATCATTTTTGGGTCTTCATATTACTATCAAAGACAATTTTATTCACACGAAAATACATGATAAATGTGATGACTTTGATTTTGGTGTAGTAAATTATCCACATTTGGTTGGAGACGTACCGCATGCAACATCCTACGGGGTTTTTGTATCTAAGTTAATTAGATTCGCTAGAGCTTGTAGCAATGTAAAGGATTTTTACGAGCGAAATACTTTCATTACTAGTAAGCTACTCAAACAGGGTAACCGCTATTATCAATTAGGTATTTTTTTTACAAAATTGTAAAATCGTAACTGTGATTTTATTTCAAAACTCAATAGTGAACTAAAAACAATTCTGCTACTAAGAATTAGCCAGTCTGACTTTACGGGGATGTTATTTACAAACTTCGTAAGATCTTGGGTCAATGTATTTTTTCTAAAATTATAAAACGTTTTATTAAAAAGAGTTATGACCCTACTATTTTATGACATACCGCATGCTTAGTGTTCAACCCTTTTACGGTTGGACGCTACGCTTTCATCCTTTGATTACATCTGACGGACCAAGTGGGAGACTCTGTAATGGACAGTTCTTAAAGCCCTATGGGACTGAATTGCCTTAATGTTCGTCTTCTGTCTTGCTTCGTCAGGCCCTTATAGGTGATCTACTTGTTGCTCTGTCTTCCTTAAAGTTACAAATTATTTCTTCTTATGTATCATTTTAGTGATTGGCCTGTCCTTGCTCTGCATTGCGTCATGTCCTGTTTTTGTTTGGGGTCCTCCTGTGCTCCTTGTCGCTGGGTCGTGTGGGTGTTGCGTTCGTTGAACACCGCCTTTCCTTGTTGATCTTGTTTATCATATTTTAGGATTTGTGTAAATTTTACCAAAAATAAAATATGAACAAAACGTAAATTTAGAATAAGAAACATGAACGACTGAGACAGTTTTATAACTAACAACTCGTCACTATAAAATCAGTTTTAATACTGTATCTAAATAACTTTCAATAACATGTGTAAGTGAACGATAGAGATGTTATTCGGAAAACTCTTTTGTAAGTCATTGGTTGATCGAACGATATATAAAATAGAAGTTTTTGATAATGTATTGCCAAATTTGTCTTTAAATATTAAGATATTACAAGTCCAATAGTATTATGTCTCATCAATTGTGCATAACGAGATTATTATACTATATATTTTTATTTAACATAAGGAATAAAATATCCAAAGAGTTAATAGCATTTTTGGCTCTTGTAAATCTTGAAATGAATATTTATATATAGATCTATCATTTTGTGCATCAAACAAAATTAAAGATATCACTTGCTCATTTAAACACTTTTTATGTTATCTTCACAACAAATCATACATTCGCACATATGCCAATTCCACCCATCAGTTTATATAAATTATTTAAGTACTTTTGTAATGTACTTTTATCAAACAATATTTCCTTCAATTCTTGTGTAGCGCAATCTTTAACGGTTAAAGTTTCATAACGAGTTCATTTATAGACATGGCCGTCATTTTTTATCACTTAAAAGATAAACGGGGGTTTGGACACTCAGAAACAACTTTACCGCATTAAATGTACTTTATTGAAAACTTATCATATAAATTTAAATTCACCTTCTATAATATAAAAAAAATGTGTCAAGATGGGTGATTTATATTTCAAAACTTATCTTATTACTTATCATATATAATACTGAATACATTTAATACATGTACTTGCTGATTGTTTTGTTTGTTTGATTGGGTTTTACGTCACACTGACACAGAGTATGTCATTTGACGACGTTCCTGCGTTACTGGTGGAGGAAGACCTCAGGTGTCCCTCCGTACTTGCTGATGTTAAAGCAAGTAAAAGAGCATCTCGTGTTCGTATTAAATATTTCGGAAGGGAGTAACGCCCAAATATCGAAAACCATTAAACATCACGGTAAAACATCTTTGCCAGTATAAAATAATATAAACAACCATTGTTGGCAACACTGTTTACTTAGAATAAAATTCATTCTGCTGGTTCAAATTGATTAAAGCCATGTTAAACGGCCTTTAAGTATAGTACCATTGTATAACGAGTTCATATTAGTTCATAGCCTTTCCTTTTCACACTTTCACGGACAATGGAATTGACGCATAAAATTGAAAGCCTTCTTATACTTAAAATATTTAGGGATTTCCTCATCAATAGAATGTATGATAAGACAAGCAATTTTTGAGACATGTATCATGCCTTTTGGTATAAAATAAAACACTTCCATAGAATGTTTTTGATTTGAACTATGCCATTCGGAATACAATACCCCCATCCTTTACATGTCATAGAAATCATTGGGCTTAAATAATGAATATCAGGATTAAAGTACTTGTAATTGTTTAGTTTTGTAGACTTTAAAGCGGCATTACGGAATATTGATTGAGAACATTGTTATCTTGTAAGTAATCCAGCACTAAAGATCGTTTTAATATTAAGAACGTGCTAACGTTGTAGTTCTGCAAAGTCAATTACTATGCATCAATCAATATTTAAATCAAAGTGAAACTCCTGCAAACGTTATATGACTATTCACGTCATTATGATTATTTAAGATAAATATATTTGTTTGTATTTTTGTATACTCGTGTACTATTGTCTTTATTATTTTGTTTTAGCGTTTTTGCTTCTGCTGCTGTTGTTTTGTACGTATTTTATTACTGTTTCTTCAAGAGATAGATTAGTTTGCTTTTGTCTTTAAACATGCGCAAATACAAAATATGGTAATGATAATTAGCCAAAAAATTTGCTGCTGGTGTACTGTCTTATTTCATATTGTAGTCTTGTTTATGATGATTTATTCCTTTTTACAACTTTCATGCAATTTGTATGTACATTCAATACTATATTTATGGTTAGAGCATAAAATCGTATTTTTCTCCGAACAAAAATTGCACCAAACGAGCAAGCATTTAATATGTAATGATTAATGTATGCCTCGGAAATAATGAAGCCATGTGCTAGATTAATTAACTACATATTGCCTTTATCATTATCAATTATAACTCAAAAACAGGATATCGTATCTTATAACAGAACAAAATTTTATAATACATCAGGCTAACTATAATTTAAATTATCAAACGTCAAACATTATGATGTTAACAATGTAAATGAGCCGCAATAATAATTGTCAAATTACACATTTACATATTCGTTTTGCTACGAAAGAGTGAATGAACTTGTAATCATGTTTTTTTTTCCTGTATATCAATGACCAGTAACCTAACGAGCATTCATAGATTATGTTTTTACTATTCGTCTGAAAATTACATTTACTACTGTCGACTACACAAAATAGTAAACAGATATCTTTAACAACGTTTCCCAGAAAGTTTGAGAAGTTTAGAAACAAAGCTTAATCTTCACACACTGTCTATCTATACGTGTTGAAAACATGAGTTTAAACATATTTTATTTCAAACATTTTCACACAAACATATTTTAAGTACAATCATTACTACATGATATACCATGAAGAAAAATGATCAGATCCGACAGCATACAATGCTTATTAAGGTCTTTTTCTAACATAAAACTCATTACTGTTAATTTAGCAGTAAATATCATGTTTGAAAGATGTCGTTTCATGCATGGGATTCGTGGCCACGTCCTGCGCACAAAAACTCGTAACCGGTGTTTAAGCGGATTTGTCTACAATGGGTCCAGTTTTGTTTTTTGTTTCGTTTTTTTTTCCAAGTATTTACAATATTGATATATTTATATAAAACATTTCATGTAAAAAGCTTTGATAGAGTTTCAAATGACCAGAGTGTGAGTTTAGTATCATATTCATACACTTTCCAACAACATTTATCTATAATTATTTCGTCGCTTGTTGTTCCGTATAATAGCTATTACTACACACATTATTATGTATTATCCCTGCCTCTTTGATACTGATATAAATGTTAATAGTACGTACGTGCCTACATGTTAAATATAAAAAAAACCTCATCAATGCAGTGTTCTCATTGGTATTCTGTTAAAAGTACAATTTGAGTGAATTAATATTTCATTAAAAGTGCAATTTTAGTTAAACCTTCTTGTGTAACAAGTTCACTTTCCGTTATAACACTTTGTTTCTCAGATTTGATATCAATAAAATGTTTTATAATCAATTTTACGTAAATGTCTGGCAAACTGCAATGAATGTGCGAGGTAGCATCAGTCACATATTTTCACATAAAATGTTATGTTGTGTCATACTAATCATGGTCAACTAAGAACACAATTACTCATGGTATGCTGTGATTCTTGCAGGAATCAAGAACAAGATAAACTTAGTTTTTTTTCAATTGTAATTGCCTCAATACTATCAGGACCATCAGATCAAGTCATACGAAATCAATCAAGCGCCTTTTGCTAAACCATTATAACTTTTACGACTGCCCTTTCTACGAGTGCCCTTTAATTTAAAACGAACATATCCCTTTAAGGTATCAAACAAAATTTAAACAAGTTGGATACATATTTTGCTTGCTTTATATTCCCAAACAGATTTATTACAAAACCGAGTGAATGAATAATATTTATTTGGAATATTTGTTTGTCAGTATTAGGGATTGTTCCGTTAAAATTGTTGTGGCATATTTTCCTTTTCAATGTTCAACTTTCCATAAATCATAACGTGTTACTACAGTGTGGTAAACTAACAAAAAAGCTAGTGAGCTGTGTGTGACTCATAAATCTGTAATTTAAGTATATTATGCCATAATTGTTATACTCGTGATGTATGTACGATTAACATAAAATGTTATAAAGAATTTGTTCATGCATGCCTCGTATTATCAATGAGCAAGAATAAAATATCTGATATGCCAGAAGTAGTGATATCATTAACTTTTAAAAACTGTTAGTTACTCGGATAACTGACACAGAATGGTTTCAGTTCGGTTGCCCAGGCTTGCTTATCGGTGAACAGTAATTCATCATTTTTACACTCATACAAGTTTACAGCCGTATCAAGATTACAAAAAAATAATTTCAATAGAAAATTATTCTTTCGGAAAACTGTCCTTATTTATCGGTCCAAAAGCCAAAGGCGTGTATTTAAAATCGTGGTTCGATGCTGGTGTTTATAATATAGAACACCTAATAGCATCTGATGGGAAATTCCTAACTTATAAGGAATTTATTAAAAGTTACAATGTAAAATCTGAAATCTTAGTTTTCTACGGTATGATTTAATCAATAAAGTATTTTTTAAAGAAATAGTATATAATCTTTAACATCCCACAGAAAAAGAATTGGCCTTGTCATACCGCTATATATTTATATATCAAACATAAATAGAGCAAAACTTTTTTATAATATATTAAATAGAAACAAATCATCGAAAAATGGACCAAAAAAGACTTAACTTTGCTTTAGGTGAAAATGAATGGAAAATTATTTTTGATATGCCTTTTAGAATTATATAACAAAATGTGTCAAGTTACAAAGGTACCAACAAGAATTTTACACATAATTATTGGGACCAATTATCTTTTATACAAAATTAAGTACAAAGAAAGTCCTTTTTGTTCTTTTTATAGTAATGATGTTGAAAGCATTGAGCACTTATTTTGCCATATCATAAAACAAAACTTTTACATGTTATATACGATGACTTTGTTATGAACCGTTTTCACTTTGGAAACGAAGACAAGTCTATATGTGGTGTGATATGGATTTGATATGAACTTTTTGGACTCAAACCGAATCAGCTATTGTCGCCTTTTAACTTGTTTCATTATTTTTGAGGGGTGTCCCTTTAGAGATTTTGGACCATTTATCATCACTTATGGATATACTTAATCAAACCGATTCTGACTTGTTGTACAAATTGATCCATGCGCGTCAAACATTAGCCTTTATGTTGAGTCTCTCTGAAAATACACAACAAGATGTTATATTAGCATATAATAACACTTCCAGATACCTTGATGACATTTTTAATTTAGATAATTCTTATTTTGATCAACTGGTGTCTAATATTTATCCTACTGAGTTACAACTTAATAAAACGAAATCTTGATCCGTGTACGTCAAACATTAGCCTAAACCTTTTTGTTTTCACTAAAATATTTGGTTTCTTTCTCTAGCTGGTGACAGTATCTGACGAAAACAATAAGAAAAACATTGATGCATGTATACGTAATTTTCTTGACAGGGCGTTGATAAAATAGTTTATGTGAGTGTAGGATAGACAGATAAATACACACTTTGATATATACCATGTGATGGGTCATTTATATTGAATATGAGTACACTTCCCTGCGTCAGGAAAACATTGTGCAAATAATTCTTTTGTCATATCCTACACGTAATTATACAAGAACTCTCGTACCAGAAACAATTGTTTGATTTTGTACATTTTCGGTAAAATATTCATTGTTTATGTGAAAAGTTTCAACTATAAAGTGACTTTATTGAGTTATTTTCACATGGCGAGTCTGGAAATATTTTCTTCAGATTTTTATGTCATCTGATAAAGGTCTATAATAATAACTTATAAGCAAAATTGAGGTACAAATGAAAAGCGTTTTTCAATAGACTTTGAGCTAAATTCTGGCTAGGAAACGTAAAAAATGCCGATTTTCAATTTAATTCCCGGTACATGAAATAATTTTACCGTTATTAGTGCTGCAGTTGATCTTTGTAAGATTTTCAAATTTAATTTTTAGGCTTTTAAACCTAAGTGGAGCTCCTTTCGTGATTTCGACAAATTGATATGATAAAGGCATTTACACTTTATTTTAATATATTCCGTCTGCAGCCTCCTCCGTCCGCAATTATCCTAGCCTTTTGATAGTTTTAATTGTATTTCACATAACACATAGCAATATAATAATAGTATTGTTTTCCGCTGTAGCAAGAAGAAATAAAAATAACTTATCTGTTTGATTATAATATGATAAATATGTGCTTATATTCAGAAAAAACTATATATTATTTTGGATTATCTTAATGACATAAACTATTCATTCTAATGGAAGATTATACATAACAAGATAACTAAATTTAGTTAGCCTCATGGTTAGTTTAGAATGCACAGCACGTTCTTGTATCTTGATTGCGAAAGAAATTTCAGTCATTGTATTAAAGTATTATCATTGTATAAAATGTCGCCATATACATATTTCATGTTTTCTTTGTAGGAAATAATATTTATAGTTGTTTTGAGTGTTTGTGTGTGTGTGGGTCTCTATTAAATATTGTGCTGTAGCTTCGAACGGAGTAATATGTTACTGTAAATGAAACAATTTCATTGGCACGTATAGAACACAAGTTAACATTAGAGAGGCAATAATATTTATGATTCCCTGTTCATAATTGTTTGCATACAATTCAACACACGTTTCAGATTATAAATTAATTTATTCAATACAAATGTACGTTTTCTGTACTGTGAAAACAAAATCAAGCATATTGTTTTCTTGGTAAATTCTAATGGCTCACATTCCACAATTTATTTATATGTGCACTGGGCATGTCTATATGAGAAGATTTAAAAGAATGAAGAAAAAAATAAAATAGAGTTTCATTACTAATTGAGCAATAGTACAAAAGAAAGCGAGTATGAATACCGGTATATAAAAGTTCAATGCTCAAATTCCTTTGAATTATTCTCATGCTGACTGCCTTTCGGACGAGTATTCTGAATCTTAAAAAAATATAGGTATTTTCGTACATGTAACATATAAGGACCGAGTTAAAAAAAACAAATACACTTTCATGCTTGTTTAGACATATATAAATATTTGAAGACGATTTTTACAGGTTATATGGCCGTATATAAACGTTTGTTTGCATAAACCGAGACGCTAAGCATATTGAAATATTACCATATATTATTCGTATATAGATATCAACAGTACATAGACGGCCATATAACCTGTTAAGAATCTTTATATCGAATTTGTAATACAGCAAACATTTTTATCAGATGAACAAAGTTGAAATGTCTTCATACTTCCTAAATTGACATCAGTTTATGAAATAGCTTAATTTTGAGTATTTGTATTATTATTTGTATTTATTTTATATATATTGCCTGTGGTTTCGCATGAAGTTGAGATATAAAGATACAATTTTGTTAAATCATCATACTAGATGAATACATATAAGATTGTTGAGGTACTACTGGTTTAATATCAATTTGAAAATTAATTGTTTCGTTAATGAACCTTAATATAGATATAATAACAAATATATCAAACGGAAGGGTTCCTACCATTGTTTAAGATAAATTCATGTTTACTAAGAAATCCATATGTTAAAGTTATTTACATTTAATCACATATAAGTATGGTGGAAAGGAAGCAATCAAACGTAAAGGGAAATAAATAATAAAGTATATCTTAATATACTCCACAAAATGGTTCAGAGGGTGCTAGTGAGAGGGCGTGGGATATAGCTGCTTATCTTTTTATATCATGCAAACAAACTCGATTATGCATTTCAGGCACACTTTTGTACATGTTTTTTTAATTTCACGTTGTAAAGGATTGTTCGGGACCTTTCAATTAATTAGCACTGTCCTGAGTGTTAATTAATGTACATACCTACATATATTCCTAGCTTATATTGTAAAATACAAAAGTGAAACCTAGGAATATTCGTTGAAAAAGCTTTTGAACTTATAAATTCTATCATTAAATTATTTGTTAAAATTTTAAGTATTTTTGTTAAAACCATTTAAACAATCTCATGTAGTCATTAATATAACATAGTGTCTAAGTATACTGTTAAGTAAAATGTCCTTTTCTATAAACTATATATGCACAATATTTAAGTGATATATATATTTTTTTTCAAAAGATGGGGTAACTTTTGATACTTTATAAATTTTCTTTTGTCTCTACGGCGAAAGGTCTATGACACATGAATTATGTTCAAAATACATTGTGTAGCATGCATATTTATTTGATTGTATTGTATGCGATGTGCTCATTTTGTTAAAATATCTCATCTTTATATAAACATATATGTAGAATGAACATATTAATGACAATAAGTCATTTTGAAATGATTGTTAATTTATAACATATTATCAGTCTTGCAGTTTCTTTTCGGTAAGACCGATATGTTTATATGTTATTACCATTACAAATGAATTAAATATGCATCAATTATATTCTATGTTTCTTGTCTTAAAATGTGGCAAGAATCGTGGATAAATTCAGTATGTATATAACCTATTTGATGAATGTATAGAATTTCACATAGGTTTAAAACTTTAAACATTGATCAAATATATATATTTTGGATTACATTTATATTAAATGATACTATACATATATATGTCAGTTAAACACAACATTAATGTATTTATACTTGAAGAGTTTGTCGTTATGACCTTCTCCGATATTATCATCATGCTATGTTATGTAATCCATATTTATTTATGTATGTGCACTGTTCGTTGTCTTGTATTATGCTATTATCATGTCATCGTGGGCTTATAAGCCTAATATCATTGAAATAAAACTATCTATCTATATCATTTACGATGTTTTCATCGTGTTTATTTATAACCCTACATTTTTGTGAACACTTCATATACCTAAGCCAGTTTAATCTCTTTTACTTGCAAATCAGCTTCTTTAATGCTGCTCTTCTATACATTACAGTTCAGCAATACCACTTAACAAGTCTTTCAACGACAAATATATGACTTAAAACCTCCGTCTGAACTTGATGTGTCTAACTCTGCAAAGAGTGTTTTGGTACATAAAAGACAGAAAGAAGTATGATTCATGAAAACTGACACTAACGTGGATGTTTAAGGTTTTTGTGCAACATTTGCCATGACCAGTTAAAGCAAATGTAATGCTAATAGAAGACATGGAAACATGATTTTATGTAAAAACTATTTGTGTTCTAGAAATTTTTGTAATTTTGTTAAGTTTTATATAATTCCTGTACTATGCTAGTTCGAACACTAAGATTTTCTAACAAAATAGACATTACAATCAGCATAGCATTTCATAATAAAGGGAGAAATATATTGTGCTGTAGCAATATAAAAGGCATTGTCATTTTATGATATTTTTCATTTTAATTTACACTTAAGTTTATTTAAAAATCATGCATATATGACATGAAGCAGAATCGAACTTAAATATAGAGAATACGTGCCCTTACTTTATACCTTGACTTATGTGTGTGCTGCTGATTAAGATTAAGTCACATTTAACTCAATGATTCAATGTTTTATTTTTAAAACAGCAGAAGGTCTCTGACCCATGTGGACGTCATTTACATACTATTGCATCTTCAATTACACATTGAATAATACATTTTGTAATTAATGTAATTAATACTTAGACTTAAAGTATCATAATATTAACATATTCAAACATACATATAAGCATACATTCACACACACATACATAAAATATATACATATATACGTCCATTCACACACATATATACTCATACATCAGCACACGCGTGTGAACAATCCTATATGCAATCCATTTTTATTTAGTGATATGCGAAGGATTAACCACCATCATTTTTATAACATAATAAGCAAAATACACTTAAACATTCAATAAATTTGTATGTTCATATACAAGATTGAAAATGTCACATAGTGCAGTAATAAGGAAAATGATTCCATATCCAGTCACAATTTCCTACCAATGGCGGAGAATATTAAACACATTTCAAAAATGTATAATCTCATTGCCTATTTTTTACACATATAAATAAATACATGTATAATTATAATAATAGTACAAAATTCTACGTAACACAATTTATAGCTGCTATATACATTAGGTTTCAGCTATCACATCGTGCATGCGCCTTAAATACAACCAAACTAGGCTTGATCATATAGAGCAACTGGTTGTATTGATCTACCAAGTATTGTAAATAAAACGATTCAAAGTCTCCAATTTAAATTAACCATCAGAGAAAATAATTAATATTGCTCTTATATTAACCTACCGACATTCATGATGATTGATAAAGTATTACAAATTCTTGTTTTATTGCTCAAACGAAATGCCATGCACGTTTCCAGCGCCATCTGATATCTGAAGTGTTTGATTAGATAAAATGTTGTCAATCGTTCCATTACTGAATTACCAGGAGTTCCCAACACGATAACAGTTTGGTTTAAGAGACGAAATATTCCGTTTCTTTCCAGTTAAATTATTTCTATTTTGTGTAATATTTCTGTATTCCTACTGATATCAGTTATTTGCGTGTACGTGCATGTTTTAAGAAATCCTATTTAAACTCTTAACTCTTGTAAATATCAACCAAAATAACAAGAGGATAGCCATTTCTGCCATTAAACTGTGAAATATTCAAAAGGTTTTGTCAAATTATATTACAACTTTTATTTTAAAGTCTTGTGTTCTTATTTTGTCTTGAGGAAAAGAAAAATAAATAAAAAGTGATTGGTTGCCATTTAACACTATTATTGTATCAACATAATTCCAGCAAAACTCTTATCTTTAAAGTTACCATTTAATTTCTCGTTACGAACAAGTGGTTTTGCATCATCCATAAGTTCATATCTTATAAATGTTCAACGCATTTAAAAAATGTTATTGTTACTAAGGCGTGTTGTTAATCCTTGTCGGTATGTATTTGTTATTCTTTGTGATTACTGGTAGCAGAGCACTATATCTTTTAAGTTGAGAAACGTGGCAATTATCCAAATCTTGAATGTTAGCAAGGTTTATTAAACAAAGCTTATATGGTTGTTGCTTTTATTAATTGATTTGTTTTAATAAGTCTTCAGTGATCACACCGTTTTAATCATATAGATCAAAACCTTCATCTCAGTAACCTTCAATTAGCGGTATATTTTTTTCCCGAAAATTATAAGATTTGAATAAAAATTCTCTTTACCTGAGATCATGCTAGAATTTAAATGAAAATTAGCAGAAATATTTTTAATAATGCATGAATTGCGAAAGAATTGATTTTTTATTTTATTATTTTGTTACTTTTGAATTCGAAATATTTGATTAGGAATAAATTAACGGACAAATAGAATAAATGGAATTGTTTTTACTTGTCTTTTATTGCAACATATAAAATGTGAACAATGATTTTATTTTAACATATTTGTAGGAATTCCAATGTTAATGGTTTCATTTGTATTAACAACGTAATTGCTACAGGGTACACATGAGCATTTATAAGCCAACACAATTAGAATAAATATTTTCTAGGTAGTATTTCATCATAAAACAAGCAGTGTATTCAAACAAAAGTTAAGTAAACAAAATCGGAATAATTTCATGTTGAAATTTATTGTCAGTTGTTGTATACTTGCGGTAGTTTGTTTGCCAAGAAATGAATTCATGGCATTATTTATAGTTTTGTATTAATGACCTTTCACACAATATTTAGTCAATTGTTCATTGATATGTCATCCTTTCATTTACAGGCACGGATGTTTACGACCTGTCGGATAAATTATGTTCGCATATATCATTTTGGTCCGAGAACAAACATTATTAAATGAATGTTCTATAGCTGCAATAACCGAACCATAGATATCATATAGATTGGACGGGTGTTGATTGGTGTAACTTTTTTTCAATAAATGTATGACAGTTCTTAATTATAAATCTAATTATCAACCTGTGTTAAACGATGATAGCATGATTCAGTATTTTAACTGCACAATCATATAAGATCATTTATTTTTAGAACAAATTCCAACTTTTTAGTTAGCCATAGGTTTGGGTGGAGATTGCACAGAAAAAATAATTAGGTTTTGAAAGCAAGCTGTTTTAGTAATATGTGCTAACATAAGGTTCCAGTCTGGAATAAAACTTTATTGAAAAGAATTAGTTTTAAAGAATCAATGTTATGACAAATTAAGAGCATATTGTGCAGAATATTTTGGAAAGAAGATGTGGAAAGAAACATATTCAGTAAACCATGCACAAATGGTATTATAAAATACGATTTTATTTTACCCATGTTATGATTTTTATAGGTCTGTATTATTGACTTTAACCAGCATCTCTCTAAACAAGATGTCATTGTTTTACATGTCCGAATACTCGATAAATATCCCAACTTTAAACTTGGCTTTTATAACTTTTGCACAAAGAGGATTGTTGAAATACACATGAACCGCTTAAACTATCAGATAGTGTGATAAAATGAATATAACTTCTAACACATCTGACTATTACCTTTATAAAAGCGTTATTGGACTTGTACCTTTTAGTGTTTATGTGCAAGATTTAATTAAGTTCATGACAAACATCTGAAAAACTCAATAAAATGCTGATAGTATTGTCTGTTCAAAGGAGCATCAGTATCAGTGATAAAAAAAAAATAAAAAATTAACACATACAGTAATTTAAAACTTACCCATGTAGAGGTCGCTAAGTACAAAAGAATGATTGTGTCTTTCGATAAATATAGATTCCTCAACACAAGAAGTAAGATAATATACACTTAACTTGCGTCATGCATTTAAATAAGCAAATAGATATATCATTCAAATTAAAGTAAGATTTATGGCATCTGAAAGATTTAAATTGTCCGTAAAACTAAATGAAGTTTTATTTCAATTATAAGCCATATATTCATCGATTATCACAATCAATAAATTCTCCAATTTCCTGAAATATTTTACCCATATATTTTTTTTAATTAAACAAGTGTATATATGATATTATAAGAAATACATGTACATTAAGCAAATATAATTTAGCTTATTTTGTCCAACAGAATGCCAGAATTATTGACTAATGAGTCATTCAATATAATGTTCACCGGCAGATGGCATATAGACCGAGGAGACTGTATAAAAATGCTAAGATTTTTTTAATTACAAAGTAAAACCGTATAAAGGAATACAAAACACAACTTTTGCATGTTTTATTGAAGCGCAGGGGAAAAGACGCACATAAACAAGATGACGTCAGGCATTTAACGAATACACGAACGCTGTGAAAACAAAAGTAATTCAGGTTTATACTCATTATTGCGAAACTATAAAAGTAAAGTAATGATATTTTCGTCGATAAATATCTCATAAAGAACAAAACGCAACAATTATATTTTGTATGCGCATACATAATTTACAGTCTTCGGTGTATGGTCATCGAATATGATTCTCAATCTATTTTTAGATCGTAAAAATCCAATTCAGCCTGTGAATATTATACTTTTAGAATACTACTGTGTTGGATCAATGAGATTGCAGCTGTTTTAGATCATATAATAAATTACGTTATAAATTTAACCCTGAAGTAGCATCGCACCTGCCTAATGTTTTCACCTTTATCCGATACATTATTAAATGACAGTAAATTTTGACATAGTTTGACATGTACACTAAACGGCGAAGATAAAAGGAACCCGACAGCTATATTGATTCTCACAATTCTATCAATTTAGACGCTTTGAATCCTACAGTCTTATCTAGTTAGTGTAAAGTGTTGTTCACACTGTCATGTTATCGAGATTGGTCATTCGTAAGTTTTACACAATTTATTACTCCATAATGGAATGTATACATAATTGAATATAATTGTGGAAGTAGTGGTCTTAAAGTAGCCAACTCTAATTTCAATCATTATACTAGGTAATTTAGAATGTGACGCACGCTCTCCTTTGTCTTACATGAAAGCAACTGTCAATCATATTATTTCAGAACATTAAGACAAAATGTCATCCTTTAAGAGACATAGTGTTACATATGTCAATGTAAGTCTACTTTCGCGTGTGATAGAGATAGGAATTGAGGTTATTTTATTTATTTATTTAAAGTAAGTTTTATGTACTGTCATTTTTGTTACTGCAGATGCTAATGCCAAGCTACAGCGTGTCTTTTAACCCACCGCTGAAGATGTTAATATCTTTTTCAACCGATAATGCAAATGAAATGTATGGTAATTCAATGTCATCTAAGGTACATTGTAATGTATTCCTACCCATTTATAAAAAACGACGAATACATGTTCATTGTTTAAACCATATATATAACTATTTTTCTATAACTCATTTTAGTGTGTTAATATCATGATATAGTTCCATAAGCGCACATGTTTATTTGGAGATATCATTTTAAAAGCAAATAATAATATTTGGATTTTCATAATGAAAGCGGAAAATGTATTTGTAATCTATTGCTATAACGCTTTGCAGGCAGGATTTTGTTCTTCATATTTACATCTGCACATTCTTCTAGCACTGATTATCCCCATTGGCATATCTGGTTTGCACTAAATTAATATTATTAAGTCATACAGTGAAATAATAAACATTCCATGGCATTATTTATTATAATATTTTGTTAAATCTCATTAGATAAGCAATAAATGTCTCTGATCATAACATAATGATATTAGAAAATCGCTGTTTTGAAATAACTAATTTATTATGCTTGTTTGATACTGCAGTAGCCTTTTTCATTCAGTCTGTTGAGTTTGAGTTTCTTGTTACCTTCTGTATAAAAAGGACATGCGACTATAGGATTTGTGTAAAATTGACCAAAATGAAATAAAAATCAAAATATAAATTTTGAATAAGAAATATGAATAAATGTGACTGTTTTATAACTAACAACCCGTTACTATAAAATCTTTTTTTTACTTCTGTTCTTAAGTACATTTCAAACAACGATAGAGATGATATTCGGAAAACTCTTTTGATCAAAAGATATATCAAATAGAGACTTTTGACATTTTATAGCCAAATCATGTTTTAAAATTAAAAGATATTACAAGTCCAATAGTATTCTGTCTCATAAATTGTACATAACGAGATTATTATACTATATTTCGTCGGTATGGTCCTTGATGAAGTTGTTTATTAAACATAAGGAATAAAATATCTAAATTGTTCAGCATTTTGGTTCTTGTAAATCTTGAAGTGAAAAAAGTGTTTATATATAGATCTATCATTATGTGCATCAAACAAAATTTAACGATATCACTTGCTCATTTAAGCACTTTTTAATGTTCTTTAGACAAAAAGTCGTTAATTTGCACATATGCCAATTTCAGTCATCAGTTTATATAAATTACTTTATTGCTTATGTTGCTGTACTTTTGTAATGTACTTTTATCAAGCAATATTTCCTTTATTTTTTGTGTAGGCAATCTTTTACGGTTACAATTTCATAACGTCACGGCTTTCCATTTTTATCACTTTAGAGATTAACGGGGGTTTGGGCATTCAGTTAAAAGTCTATCGCATTAAATGTACTTTTTTGAAAACTTATATGACAAAATGTGT
The DNA here is from genome assembly GCF_026571515.1 of Ruditapes philippinarum. Taxonomy (NCBI): domain Eukaryota; kingdom Metazoa; phylum Mollusca; class Bivalvia; order Venerida; family Veneridae; genus Ruditapes; species Ruditapes philippinarum. Next base: position 59,547 of record NW_026859460.1, read on the forward strand.
CGAGATGGGTGATTTATATTTCAAAACGTACCATTGTAAAACGAGTTCATATTGAGTCATAGGCTTTCCCTGTCACATTTTCAAGGACAATGGAATAGATAAAAATAAGAATCCCTAAAGAAAGACCAACACGTCAAAATTGAAAATGTTGCAGGCTCGGTTTGATTGAGCCTGTTCATGGACGGTACTGTAAAGTGCAAACTACTGTCCACGCCCCCTAGCACCGGCTTAAGCAGAATTCAACATTTAAACATGAAATGGTAAAAGTTGAGGCCTTTAATTGTTAGCCTTTTGACACTATTCAACACATGTTGTATAACAGGTTTCGGTTTTATATAATAAATAAAAAACGTAATTGCCTGTCAAGTATTGTTAAAATAGTTAAAAGGGATTTCCTCATCAATAGTATGTATGATAAAATAACAGTTATCATGCCTTTTAGGTGTGAAATAAAACACTTCCATTGAATGTTTTTGATTTAAACTATGCCATTCAGAATACAATGCCCCCATCCTTTACATGTCATAGAAATCATTGGGCTTGCATAATGAATACAAATACTTGTAATTGTTTAAATGTAGTTTTGTAGACTTTAAAGCGGCATTACAGAATATTGATTGAGAGATTTGTTATCTTGTAAGTAATCCAGCATCAAGGGTCGTTTTAATATTTAAAACGTGGTAACGTTGTAGTTATACAACAGCCAATTAGTATGCATCAATCAATATTGATTTAAGCATTGAAATGAAACTCCTGTAAACCTTATGATTATTCACGTCCTTGTGATTCGTAAAAATAAATATATTTGTTTGTATTTTTGTATACTCTTTTGTTCATTTTGTTCAGCGTTTTTTCTGCTGCTGTTGTTTTATACGTATTTTATGACTGCTTTATTAACTTGTTTACTTAATCTTTATTCTTCAAGAGATATGTTAGTTTGCTTTTGTCTGTAAACATGCGCAAATACAAAATAATGATAGCATGCCAAATTATTTGTTGCTGGTGTACTGTCTTATTTCATATTGCAGTCTTGTTTACGATAATTTATTCCCTTTAACAACTTTCATGCAATTAATATGTACTTTTACTACTATGGTTGTGGTTAGAGCATAAAATAGTACTTTTCTCTGAACAAATATTGCATCAAACGAAATAAGACTGCAAGCTTTTAATATGTAATGATAAATGTATGCCTCGGAAATAATGAATCCATTGCATTATGAATATTTTCCATTACATGTACTTGTTTAATTTACTACAAATTACCTACATTATTATCAATCATAAATAAGAAAAACAGGATATCATATCTAATAACAGAAAAAAATGTTATAATACATAAGTTATACTATAACTTATTATCAAAGGTCGAACAATGTAAATAAGCCGCAAGATCTTAATCAGGGAGGAAGTATCTTGAAACATAACTGAAACACGTGTTATATCCTTATAACGACTGACACCTTGTCAACCATTTTCATAGCGAGTCCTCACCTTACAAATTCATGGAAACGTGGCTTATTTGTGTTTGCACTGAACAGGTACGTTAGAGATATTAATGACAGAAAGTCATTGTGAACTGAACTCGGTAGTAGTGATCCATTTAATTTAATGTGTTCCGTGCATTGCATAATTTTGTTTCTGTTCTGCACCTTGAATATCTAACTTTTCGAAAAACATAACACTTTGGCGTGAACAACCGCGTTACACGTACCTGCTCGGAAACATTTGTTCGCGGTAGAACTGAAAATATTCGTTTTTGTCGAATTTGTACGGACACATGTTTTTAAATGTACATAACCGTGTGAAAAATCATGATTGACCTCGAATAAGTGGCATCCTGTATTATGCCATGCATACATGTGTATGATTCAATGGTCGGGCCTCATCCAAATTTCGAACATAAATAATGGAATCTACACGGCAGCCATAGGTGACACCTTCGCGATTACATTTATTACGCTATAGTCGTTGAAAGGATATCACACTTTATTAGTTGTCTTTAAAAGGTATATATATATCTCGGTCGTAACACTTGATCATGTTTATTTTAACTTCTATAGCTTTTATATATAAAAAATCATAGACTACGCTCCTCCTAATACGTCAAATTAATATCGCCTTGCGCTCAACATCGAACCTTTTGCTCCATCTCTTGCCCTTTCGCTCCACTACTTTCGAAAAATATCGATTTACAAATTTAAGAAATCCTTCAGGAGTAATTTATTTTGCACGAAGGACAAGTTCTTATTACGGGTTGATAATTTACTAATACACTTTTTCAAGAAATCTGAAGGGTATGGCATTTCTATGGTTGGGAAGTTCAATATTCTACAAATCATCGTTCGCTTCGTCAGGGAGAAAAGTTCTCCCGGGCTTAATATAATTTTCTTTTTGTAACAGCTTATATCATTGGAAGCCTAAATCAATCCTTAACGGAACTACATTTTCCGTTTTTCGGAAAAAGTACAAATGAATAACAAGACAAAAACATTAACAATACTTACAATTAGGCGTTTAAATCGGCCTTCCGCTCTTCCTCGGAAATGCCGTTCGCTCGTTTTACCGTACACCACAATTTTGAAGTGGAGCGACAGTTTGCCGGGCGTGTTAATATACTCCACAAAATGTTTCAGAGGGTGATAGTGAGAGGGCGTGGGATATAGCTGCTTATCTTTTTTTATCTTGCAAACAAACTCGATTATGCATTTCAGACGCACTTTGTAAATGTTTTTTTTTTCACGTTGTAAAGGATTGTTCGGGACCTTTCACTTAATTAGCACTGTTCTGAGTGTTAAATAATGTACATACCTACATATATTCCTAGCTTATATCATTTACGATGTTTTCACCGTGTTTGTTTATAACCCTACATTTTTGCGACAACTTCATATACCTAAGCCAGTTTAATCTCTTTTACTTGCAAATCAGCTTCTTTAATGTTGCTCTTCTATTACATTACAGTTCAGAAATACCACTTAACAAGTCTGTCAACGACAAATATATGACTTAAAACCTCCGTCTGAACTTGATGTGTCTAACTCTGTAAAGAGTATTTTGGTACATAAAAGAGAGAAAGAAGTATGATTCATGAAAACGGACACTAACTTGGATGTTAAGGTTTTTGTGCAACATTTGCCATGACCAGTTAAAGCAAATGTAATACTAATAGAAGACATGGAGTACTTGATTTGATGTAAATACTTTTTGTATTGACGAAATTTATGTAATTTTGTTATGGTTTTATAGAATTCTTGCACTATGCTGTAAGAAGAATATTATTTTAGTTCTGAACACTAAGTTATTCTAATAAAATAGACAATACAATCAACATAGCATTTTCTAATAAAGGGAAAAATATATTGTACTGTAGCAATATCAAAGGCATTGTCATTTTATGAAATGTTTCATTGAAATTCCAACATTCAAGTTAGATTTAAGTTTATGTAAAAATCATGCATATGACATGAAGCAGAATCGAACTTATATTAAAAGAGTAAGTTCCTTTGGCATTACATTTTACCTTGACATATGTGTGTCCAGCAGACATATAAAGTGACATTTAACTTAATGATTCAATGTTTTATTTTTTTAAACAGCAGAGGGTCTCAGACCCATGTGGCCGCCATTTACATACTATTGCAACATCAATTACACATTTAATAATACATTTTGTAATTAATACTTAGCCTTAAAGTATCATAATATTAACATATTCAAACATACATATAAGCAAACATTAACACACATACATAAATTATATATACATATATACGTCCATTCACACACGTATATACTCATACATCCGCACACGCGTGAACAATCCTATATGCAATCCATTTTTTATTTAAAGTGATATGCGAAGGATAAACCTCCATCATTTTTATAACATAATAAGCAGAATACACTTAAACATTCATCAAAACTTGTATTTTCATATACATGTTCGAAAATGTCACATAGTGCAGTAATAAGGAAACTGATTCCATATCCAGTCATAATTTCCTACAAAAAGCGGACTATATTAAACACATTTCAAAAATGTATAAACTCATTTCCTATTTTTTTTACACATATAGATAAAAATAATTATAATAACAGTATAAAATTCTACGTAACACAATTTAAAGCTGCTATATACATTAGGTTTCAGCTATCACATCGTGCATGCACATTACATACAACCAAACTTTGCTTGATCATATAAAACAACTGATTAGATGTACATAGCAATGTTGGCCAGGTTTTGTTAATAAAACGATTCAAAGTCTCCAATTTAAATTAACCATCAGAGAAAGTAATTAATATTGCTCTTTAAATAACCTACCGACATTCATGATGATTGATAAAGTATCACAAATTCTTCTTTTATTGCTCAAACGAAATGCCATGCACGTTTCCAGCGCCATCTGATATCTAAAGTGTTTGATTAGATAAAATGTTGTCAATCGTTACATTACTGAATTACCAGGAGTTCCGAACAAGATAACAGTTTGGTTAAAGAGACGAAATATTTTTTGTTTCTATTCCAGTTAAATTATTTCTATTTTATGTAATAATTCTGTATTCCAACTGATATCAGTTAGTTAGACATATTATGTGCATGTTTTAAGAAAATCCTATTTAAATTCTTAACTCTTGTAAATATCAACCAAAATAACAAGAGGATAGCAATTTCTGCCATTAAACTGTGAAATATTCAAAAGGTTTTGTCAAATTATATTACAACTTTTAAAGTCTTGTGTTCCTATTTTGTCTTGAGAAAAAGAAACATAAATAAAAAGTGATTCGTTGCCATTTGGCACTATTATTGTATTAACATAATTCCAGCAAAACTCTTATCTTAAAAGTTACCATTTACTTTCTCTTTACGAACAATTGGTTTTGCATCATCCATAAGTTCATATCTTAAAAATGTTCAACGCATTTAAAAAATGTTATTGTTACTAATGCGTGTTGTTAATATATGTCGGTATGCATTTGTTATTCTTTATGATCACTGGTAGCAGGGAACTATATCTTTTAAGTTGAGAAACGTGGCAATTATCCAAATCTTGAATGTTAGCAAGGTTTATTAAACAAAGCTAATATGGTTGTTGCTTTTATTAATTGATTTGTTTTAATAAGTCTTCAGTGATCACACCGTTTTAATCATATAGATCAAAACCTTCATCTCAGTAACCTTCAATTAGCGGTATATTTTTTTCCCGAAAATTATAAGATTTTAATAAAAAATCTCTTTACCTGAGATCATGCTAGAATTTAAATATGAAAATTAGCAGAAACATTTTTAATAATGCATGAATTGCGAAAGAATTGATTTTATATTCTAGCATATTGTTACTTTTGAATTCGAAATATTTGATTAAGAATAAATTAACGTACAAAATAGAATAAATGGAATTGTTTTTACTTGTCTTTTATTGCAACATATAACATGTGAACAATGATTTTATTTTAACATATTTGTAGGAATTCCAATGTTAATGGTTTCATTTTTTATTGAACAATGTAATTGCTACAGGGTACACATAAGCATTTTAAAGCCAACACAATTAGAATAAATATTTTCTAGGTAGTATGTCATCATAAAACAAGCAGTGTATTCAAACAAAAGTTAAGTCAACAAAATCGGAATTTCATGTTGAAATTTATTGTCAGTTGTTGTATTCTTGTGGTAGTTTGTTGCAAAGAAATGAATTCATGGCATTATTTATAGTTTTGTATTAATGACCTTTCACACAATATTTAGTCAATTGTTCATTGATATGTCATCCTTTCATTTACAGGCACATATATTTACGACCTGTCGGATAAATTATGTTCGCATATATCATTTTGGTCCGAGAACAAACATTATTAAATGAATATACTATAGCTGCATCAATCGAACCATAGATATCATATAGATTGGTCGGGTGTTGATTGGTGTAACTTTTTTTCTATAAATGTATGACAGTTCTTAATTATAAATCTAATTATCAACCTGTGTTAAACGATGATAGCATGATTCAGTAATTTAACGGCACGATCAGATAAGATCATTTATTTTTAGAACAAATCCCAACTTTTTAGTTAGCCATAGGTTTGGGTGGAGATTGCACAGAAAAAATAATTAGGTTTTGAAAGCAAGCTGTTTTAGTAATATGTGCTAACATAAGGTCCTGTCTGGAATAAAAGTTTATTGAAAAGAATTAGTTTTAAAGAATCAATGTTATGACAAAATAAGAGCATATTGTGCAGAATATTTTGGAAAGAAGATATGGAAAGAAACATATTCAGTAAACCATGCACAAATGGTATTATAAAATACGATTTTATTTTACCCATGTTATAAATTTTATATTTATATTTTAAGGGTCTGTATTATTGATTTTAACCAGCATCTCTCTAAACAAGATGTCATTGTTTCACATGTCCGAATACTCGATAAATATCCCAACTTTAAACTAGACTTTTATCACTTTTACACAAAGGGAATTGTTGAAATACACATGAACCGCTTCAACTATCAGATAGTGTGATAAAATGAATATAACTTCTAACACATCTGACTATTATTTTTATAAAGCGTTATCGAACTTGTACCTTTTGGTGTTTAGGTGCAAAATATAATTAAGTTCATGACAAACAACTGAAAAACTCAATAAAATGCTCAATTCCTCAACACAAGAAGTCAAGCTTGATACTAAGATAATATACATTTAACTTGCGTCATGCATTTAAATAAGCAAATAGATATATCATTCAAATTAAAGTAAAATTATGCACAGGGATTTATGGCATCTGAAAGATTCAAATTGTCCGTAAAGCTAAATTAAGTTTTATTTCAATTATAAGCCACATATTCATCGATTATCACAATCAATAAATTCTCAAATTTCCTGAAATATTTTACCCATATATTTTTTTAATTAAACAAGTGTATATATGATATCATAAAACCTACTTGTACATTAAGCAAATATAATTTAGCTTATTTTTCGAACTGAAAGCCAGAATTGTTGACTTATGAGTTGTTCAATATGATGTGATGTTCACCGGCAGATGGCATATAGACCGAGGAGATTATATAAAAATGCTAAACAAATTTTAATTACAAAAGTAAAGGGAATACAAAACACAACTTTTGCATGTTTTATCGAAGCGCAGGGGAAAAGACGCACGTAAACAAGATGACGTCAGGCATTCAACGAATACACGAACGCTGTGAAAACAAAAGTAATTCAGGTTTATACTCATTATTGCGGTGTATCTTTAACTAAAAAAGTAAAGTAATAGGCCAGTCATAATAGAAATTATGGTAAAACTAATTCCTTCAGAAATGTTTTCACGATTAAATAAAAGATAAACATTATCTACATTTTGAGAAAAAAGTCCTCAAAAAATCTCCTTGCAGAATCCTGAGAGATCGATCATAAAGATTTAGTAAAATTCAATATTTAAATGTGTCTCTTAAATTACACCATACTTTAACTTTATGCACGTTCGGTGACGTCACGTTTATTATATTTTCGTTGAAAGATCTGAAGTTACTTCAATTCCAGCATTCCTAGTGCAAAGGTGAGTAATTTTAGTCATTTTTATATTCTTCTGTATAAATTTTAGGGAAAAATTTGTCAGTAGATAGATTTAATTGACCACCAATCAATCAATTATGCAGATGACAAAATGTGTCATATAATTTCGCGATTTTAAACACAATTTTGAATGAAGTAATCATTAAAAGAGAGTTTATCTTTTACTCACTGTTCTATATTGTTTTCTTTTGTACAATTATCTAAAATGACATAGAATTAACCACACATCTTACTGAGTATTTAAAAAAATTTGTATGCACAAGTTATGTAATTTTTTCTTCTCTACGGAAGCGTGTTGTGACCAAAATCACGAAAATCTAGGGATATTTTTTAAAATGTTAAATTTGACTTATTTCAAAGAGTTGGAATGTTTTATGAATTGTGGAAATCATAATTAAATCAAATAATATGATAACTTGATGTAAACAAACGTATTTTGTAATACATAATGCATTTCTAAGCGAAATGATAATATTCCAGCATGTTATATGAAAAATAGACAGCGTATCCAATAGGGTGTAATCAAGCTAAAACTATTACCTATTAATGAGGAAGCTGTTACTGAAACTTTATACATTACTTTTACTTCTTAACAGAAGACATGGATTTAAAACCCAAATTATTATGCCAATTATTTGATTCTTTTGTAGGTTCAATCATATCATATGCATCTGAGAGTATGGGGTTATATATAGCAAATCAAAAGGTAATTGAGCGTATTCACTTTAAGTATTGTAAAAGAATTTTAAATGTTAGAGCCAATACAAGCAATGTTCGTATATACGGCGAACTCGGCCGTTACCCATTGTATATAAATCGATACGTAAGAATAATTAAGTTTTGGTGCAAATTGATAAATACTGATAATATAATTTTACGGAAAACATATGAATTAAGTTCTTCTGACTGTTATAAAGGTAAAAAACTGGGTATCAAATGTTAAAAAAATGCTAGATATATATGGTTTATCCGAATACTTTTTGGAAAATAATATCGTAGATAGTAAATTATTTCCAAAAATATTTAAACAAAGAGATATTGATAATTATATACAAATATGGCATTCATCTGTAGAAAATAATTATGTTTTAGAACTTTATAAAAATTGTAAAGAATTATATTTATACGAAAACTATCTTAACATATTACCAAAGGATCTTAGATTTTACATCACAAGAATTAGAATGTCTGCACATACACTAAGAGTACAAACGGGTTATATGGTCAGAATAGAATCCCAAGGAGTGAAAGATATTGTTTATGTTGTAAGAAGATGAATACCATTTTGTTTTGATATGCCCATGCTATGTTGACATAAGGAAAAAAATATGTGAAACGATATTATTACAAATGTCCGTCAATGTGTAAATATTGGACTGATTTCTTCTAATAATAAAATTATACTCACTAATCTAGCTAAATATTTGAGAGAATCGATTAAAATCAGGAACATTATTGTTAGTACTAACAACTGAATTTTGAAATTTTGTTACAAATTTATACTAAAAATTCAATTGATTTGTTGTATACTCTGCGTAACAAATTGTTTTAAATTAAAGTGTTAATAATATTCTCTTAAATCATTATTGTTCATTCTCTAGCTTTACATGAAATTCAATAATATATATATAATCCTATATTATTTGTTAAATAGAAACGTGACATCTTTACAATTTGTGTATTTATATTGTAGTGATGATGCACTATGTACAAATCCAAAATAAAATTATGTTCTGTTCTGTTCTTTACACAGTTTTATATCTTATGTTTTAACTATTTTTATTCTATCATTCTAGACAATTTGGATAAGTCTAATAATCTAATGTCAACATGCAATAGATTTCACTTATCAAAATGGTTTTAAAACACAAAATTTACTTAAATACTAAGATTACATATTCAAAGAGAAAATTAAAATGAGGTGTTAACAGACCAGACTTCAAAATTGCATTTAATATAGATTTTAATCATATCTTTTCCGACCCTAAACCATTTTATTCTTATTATAACATATTAAATTTGCTTCAATTGTTTTCTTTTAAATAAAATGTTGTGTAGTTTGATAATCTACCCTTACGATACCAGTGCCAGTTGTATGTATATTTTAAGTAATGTTTTCCATGTTGTTGTCAGCATTTATAGAACAGTTGTTGTATAATTAGTTAGAAGATGGATAGACACATGACTTCTACACAAGGGGTAATGGGATGTGAGAGAAAAATGGCTTTTTACGTAGATATATCTTATTGAATGAATGAAAGCAAAACAATTGGGTGTCTTTCAGGTTTGTTAATACAACAGAAATTGATATATCAACACAAATTTACATCATTGTTTTACAGCATGATTATAATAAATGCACATACAAAAGAGTTTGCGTATACCAACAATTTCTCAGGCGTTTCCCTACTATATCATTTCAATACTATTTCTTTTTAATATCTTTTTGATAATGTTTTATGGACTTATATATCTTATTTTCAGAGGAAGGGCTAAACATAGTATGGGATGGTTGATTGCAGAAGACAATATTTAGCGAGAGTCCAACCTTTTATATTTTGGTAAACATAAATCAATCCGTTGATTGGATGTGGCAAGAGCTTTCCATATTTCCAAGTTAGGAGAGGCTAAATGGGTTCTGTTTGAAAAGATCCAGCATTTTTGAAAAGCAATTAACAGGTAAATCAAAGAAAACCCCTCTATATTTTTAATACACAGTTGGTGTACCAGATTCAATTTTGTGTGCTACTGCATATATAACTTTTCTAAAGGGAATTCACATTTGTAAAAGTTAAATGGTTTTCTTTTAAAAGTGTTTTATTTTTAGTGTCCAAAACTGCAGTTTTCTCACATTCTCGGAATTACTAAGATCAGAGATTTTTTTGTTGGTTTTTATGTCACATCAACACTTTACTAATATATGTAAGTCTTATCCCTTTTGGTGCCCATTTAGGTGTTGTTGCTATCGGACACTATGGAGACGCGTTTCTTGAGTATTATTCTTCCTTGCTGATCTTTATTCTCATATTCCGTAAACACAAATCCAGAGGACGCAAAGCTCCAAGATCATATAATAACTTTCAAGCTTTACTGGTGAAGGAAAAAGTGTGACATAGGTATGATTTTTAGCGCGTAGAACCACCAATATTCTCTAAAGCTAGTTTGGGATAGCTATGTCAGATAATAGATTCCAAAAACCAGACAGGACTCGAACCTGCATCGTTAACACCGTAAGAAGCAAGTGTTTTGAAGTCAGTGACCTTAAACACTCGACCAAAACTTCCAATTTAGTTATCTGTATGAAAGTATAGGTGCCGTTTTGTTCAGTATTTCCTACTTATATGGCACATTATGATGTTTCACAGTTAGCGCTTCTTTCAGCCGATAGGCAATTTACACGCTTTAAATTTGTTATAACAACATAACATGAAACATATTTTCTAAAGAAGAAAGCTGAGGCACGTTTTTGCTGAGGCTAAACGTGCCTCATTAATGTATGAATTATTTGTAGATAATTCAATATAAAAATATAAATCTAAAAGCACAATTCTATCTTGCTTTTCATAGTACATGTACCTACATTTTCAGTTTGACATAAAATTGTTTTATTTTAAAAGCAGAATGCAAAGTTCGCATTTTTATTTATCATATTATGTTGTAACAATTTTACAGATGCGAAACAATGTGTCTCTGTGAAAAGGGCAGGCTAAAGGTTTCAACAGCACCGGCCGAAAAAGTGGTGATATAATTTCAGCATTGAACAAGGGCAGGGCAATATGTATATATACATGTGTAGCGTTGTCAGACTATATGGATAGTCGGGCCTCGGTGACAAAAAATGATGAAATAACTTTTTTTTTTCAGTGTCTTAACATTCAGTTCAAGATTCATTTTATTTTAAAATGTCTTTTTACAATATTTTTTTTTTACAAAACTTCCATGGTAAAGTAAGTGCAATTAAGATATTTACTTGAAGGATTAATTTTTCAGAACAGAAATGCAAATACAATGTATATAAATAATAATTATAATAATTATTTGTGTAAAATGTATTGCAATTTTGAATTATAATATGAATTTAGATAGATTCATACAACTTTAATCTTGGTAGAGCTAATTTGTAAGAATATTTAATGGAATCTGACTTAAAGTAAAAAAAAAATATTTATCATTAGTGGGTGGGGTAATGTTTTATACCAGTCTAAATGATGATGTATAGATTATGCAGTGTTGCGACTTTTTGAATGTAATCAACATTGGTTGAAATGTTTTGGATTAAATAAAGCATGTTTGTGTATTAATGTGTTACTTTGTTAATTACCATATTTGCGTAGAATATCTGGTTTGTTTAATTTCACAGATTATTCTAATTGAAAACACATGATTTCAAAACATAACATTTTTAGCATTTTATACTTCGAAATTTTTTGAGGACTTTTTTCCTGTAGCAACACCTATATAGTAGATAACAAATATGCAAATATCTTTTCTGAAGGAATTTGTTTGAGGTTGGGTCTTATTTTTGGCTAAAATGCCTAACCTATAATGATATTTTCAACGATAAATATCCCATAAAGAACAAAACGCAACAATTATATTTTGTTTGCGCATACATTATTTACAGTCTTCGATGTATGGTCATCGAATATGATTCTCAATCTATTTTTAGATAGGGAAAATCCAATTCAGTCTGTGAATATTATACTTCACCCAGTGAATTTGATTTTATAGACTACTGTGTTGGATCAATGAGATTGCAGCTGTTTTAGATCATATAATAAATTACGTTATAAATTTAACCCTGAAGTAGCATCGCACCTGCCTAATGTTTTCACCTTTATCCGATACATTATTAAATGACAGTAAATTTTGACATAGTTGACATGTACACTAAACGGCGAAGATAAAAGGAACCCGACAGCTATATTGATTCTCACAATTCTAACAATTTAGACGCTTTGAATCCTACAGTCTTATCTAGTTAGTGTAAAGTGTTGTTCACACTGTCATGTTATCGAGATTGGTCATTCGTAAGTTTTACACAATTTATTACTCCATAATGGAATGGTTACATAATTGAATATAATTGTGGAAGTAGTGGTCTTAACCCATTACTTCATATACACGCCTTTTAACGCCTTTTTCACCCCCCCCCTTTTTTGTTGTCTCAAATGATGAAAAAATGCCTTATTTAGGCCCCAAACACTTGTTTTTGTTTGAGAAATGTTGTTAAAAAAAGTGACCCTTTTTTCGGCGCGGCCCCCAACCAAAAGATACATCAGGGGGTTGCCAGAAGGGGGATGTGCCCCCTTCTGTTTGGGGGGGGGTTTGAAGGGGGGCGGAGTCCCCCTCATCGCCAAGAAAATTTTGGACTTGTGGGAGGCTGTAAATGACCCCAGATTGATCATAAGGTAACGTGTAACCAACGCTGAAAAGCATTTGACTCTATCTCAATCCATTGATAAGTTGCAGCACTTTGAAATCAATTTTGATGGAAAAAATCAAAGCAAAATAGTGATTTTTGGCAATTTTGAGATGTCCCCTCGTTGCCATGGTAACAGAAAATTTAAGCCTGAGCATGTTGTTGCAAGGACAATGGTCCAGTCAACATTTGTGCCAAGTTTGATTAGTGTTGAAGCAGTTTTTATAGTATTATAGCAATTTGAACTTGTAACGGGAGACTTTTCAATGAAAACAGCCATTTTTCACAAAATGCTCATGAAGCAATGGGTTAATGAAAAAAATAAAAAAATCTACAAAACAACAATTTATCTTCAAATTTATATGACAGGCCATGTTTAAACATGAAAAAACGGGATTTAGGGTAATTTCAAGTATTTTCATCATTTTCTGTTAACCCATTACTTCATATACACGCCTTTTAACGCCTTTTTCACCCCCCCCCCTTTTTGTTGTCTCAAATGATGAAAAAATGCCTTATTTAGGCCCCAAACACTTGTTTTTGTTTGAGAAATGTTGTAAAAAAAAGTGACCCTTTTTTCGGCGCGGCCCCCCAACCAAAAGATACATCAGGGGGTTGCCAGAAGGGGGATGTGCCCCCTTCTGTTTGGGGGGGTTTGAAGGGGGGCGGAGTCCCCCTCATCGCCAAGAAAATTTTGGACTTGTGAGAGGCTGTAAATGACCCCAGATTGATCATAAGGTAACGTGTAACCAACGCTGAAAAGCATTTGACTCTATCTCAATCCATTGAGAAGTTGCAGCACTTTGAAATCAATTTTGATGGAAAAAATCAACGCAAAATAGTGATTTTTGGCAATTTTGAGATGTCCCCTCGTTGCCATGGTAACAGAAAATTTAAGCCTGAGCATGTTGTTGCAAGGGCAATGGTCCAGTCAACATTTGTGCCAAGTTTGATTAGTGTTGAAGCAGTTTTTATAGTATTATAGCAATTTGAACTTGTAACGGGAGACTTTTCAATGAAAACAGCCATTTTTCACAAAATGCTCATGAAGTAATGGGTTAATGAAAAAAATAAAAAAATCTACAAAACAACAATTTTTCTTCAAATTTATATGACAGGCCATGTTTAAACATGAAAAAACGCGATTTAGGGTAATTTCAAGTATTTTCATCATTTTCTGTTAATGAAAAAAATAAAAAAATCTACAAAACAACAATTTTTCTTCAAATTTATATGACAGGCCATGTTTAAACATGAAAAAACGCGATTTAGGGTAATTTCAAGTATTTTCATCATTTTCTGTTAACCCATTACTTCATATACACGCCTTTTAACGCCTTTTTCACCCCCCCCCCTTTTTGTTGTCTCAAATGATGAAAAAATGCCTTATTTAGGCCCCAAACACTTGTTTTTGTTTGAGAAATGTTGTTAAAAAAAGTGACCTCTTTTTCGGCGCGGCCCCCCAACCAAAAGATACATCAGGGGGTTGCCAGAAGGGGGATGTGCCCCCTTCTGTTTGGGGGGTTTGAAGGGGGGCGGAGTCCCCCTCATCGCCAAGAAAATTTTGGACTTGTGAGAGGCTGTAAATGACCCCAGATTGATCATAAGGTAACGTGTAACCAACGCTGAAAAGCATTTGACTCTATCTCAATCCATTGAGAAGTTGCAGCACTTTGAAATCAATTTTGATGGAAAAAATCAACGCAAAATAGTGATTTTTGGCAATTTTGAGATGTCCCCTCGTTGCCATGGTAACAGAAAATTTAAGCCTGAGCATGTTGTTGCAAGGACAATGGTCCAGTCAACATTTGTGCCAAGTTTGATTAGTGTTGAAGCAGTTTTTATAGTATTATAGCAATTTGAACTTGTAACGGGAGACTTTTCAATGAAAACAGCCATTTTTCACAAAATGCTCATGAAGCAATGGGTTAAAGTAGCCAAGTCTTATTTCAATCATAATACTAGGTAATTTAGAATGTGACGCACGCTCTCCCTTGTCTAACATGAAAGCAACTGTCAATAATATTATTTCAGAACATTAAGACAAAATGTCATCCTTTAAGAGACATAATGTTACATATGTCAATGTAAGTCTACTTCATTGTGATAGAGATAGGAATTGAGGTTATTTATTTATTTACAGTATTAAGTTTTATGTACTGTCATTTTTGTTACTGCGAATGCTGATGCCAAACTTCAGCGTGTCATTTATCCCGACGCTGAAGATGTTAATATCTTTTTCAACCGATAATGCAAATGGATTGTACGATAAATCAATGTCATCTTAGGTTGCGGATGCACAGACGTTGTAATGTATTCCTACCAATTTATAAAAAACGGCAAATTCATGTTTCTTTTCGTAAAACCAAGTATAACTGTTTCTCTATAACTCATTTTAGTGTGTAAATATTATAATATAATAAATATTATAATATTTCCAAAAGCGCACATGTTTATTTGGAGGTATCATTTTAAAAGCTAATAATTATATTTGGATTTTCATAATGAAAGCGGAAAATGTATTTGTAATGTATTGCTATCACGCTTTGCAGGCAGGATTCTGTTCTTCAAATTTACATCTGCACATTCCTTTGCTTTTTGGATCTAGCACTGATTATCCCCATTGGCATATCTTGTTTTGTACTACATGAATATTATTAAGTCATACAATGAAGTAATAAATATTCAATCACAACATTTATTATAATATTTTTCTCAATCTCGTTATGTAAGCAATAAATGCCTCTCAACATAATCGAATGATATGTAGAAAAGTGTTGTTTTGAAAGATTAATACTAATTTATCATATTTGTATAATACCGCGATAGCCTTTTTGATTCAGTGTGTTGAGTTTTGTGTTTCTTGTTACCTTCTGTATAAAAACGACATGCCACTAAAGGATTTGTGTAAATTTTATCAGAATAAAATGTCAACAAAATATTGATTTAAAATGAACTAGGAATGAATGAGACTGTTTGATAACTAACAACGCGTCACTCTGAAATAATTTTTATCATTGTACCTTAGTAACTTCAAACAAAATTTGTGAATGAACGATAAATATGATATTCGAAAAACTGTTTTGAATAGTCTTTAGTCATTGCATGATCAAACGATATATAAAATAGACATTTTTGACATTTTATTGCCAAATAATCTTATAAAATTGTAAGATATTACAAGTCTTTTAGTATTTTGTCTCATACATTATACCTAACGATATTATTATACTAGATATTGTCTGTAGGGCATCTTTATGAAGTTGTTTATTAAACATTAGGAATAAAATATCTGAATAGTTCAGCTTTTTGGTTCTTGAAAATCTTGAAATGGAAGAAAAAATGTATATATAGATCTATCATTATGTGCATCAAACAAAGTTAAAGATATCACTTGCTGATTTTTAGAGCACTTTTGTGTTATATAAACAAAACAAAATCGTTAACTTGCATATATGCCTGTTTCACTCATCAGTTTATATAAATAACTTTCCGTAATTTTGTAATGTTTTTTTATCAAGCAATATTTTCTTTTATTCTTGTGTACCATTCTTGTGTAGCGCAATCTTTTCCGGTTAAAGTTTCATAATGAGTTCATTAAAAGTCACGGCCTTCATTTTTAAAGGGGGTTTCGGCACTCAGTTAAAACTTTATCGCATTAAATGTACTTTATTGAAAAAATTATATAACCTTAAATTCACCTTCTATAATAAGAAAATAATGTGTCGAGAATGATGATTTAAATTTCAAAACTTATCTTATTATTTATTACACTTAATGCAGAATACGTTAAATAAATGTACTTAACTAAGATTAAAGCAGATAAAAGAACATGTCATGTCTGTTTTAGATATTTCGGAAGGGTGTAACCATCAAATTTTAATGTCACATATCTTTGCCAGTATAAAATAATATAAACAACCAATGTTGACTTTGAAGAAAATTCATTTTGCTGGTTCAAATTAATTTAAGCCATGTTAAACGGACTTTAAGTATAGCACCATTGTATAACGAGTTCATATTAGTTCATAGCCTTTCCTTTTCACACTCTCAGGGACAATGGAATTGACGCGTTAAATCAAAAGCCTTAATACTATTCAACACATGTTTTGTTACAGGTATCGGTTTTGTATAATAAATAATAAAAAAATGTAATTGCCTTTGAACTATTGTTAAAATATTAAGGGATTTTCTCATCAATAGAATGTATGATCAAACAATCAATCATGTCTTTTTTAGGTTAATTAAAGCCTTTCCAAAGAATGTTTTTGATTTGAACTATGCCATTCAGAATACAATACCCCCATCCTTTACATGTCATAGAAATCATTTGGCTTGAATAATGAATATCAGGATTAAAGTACTTGTAATTGTTTAGTTTTGTAGACTTTAAAGCGGCATTACGGAATATTGATTGAGAACATAGTTATCTTGTAAGTAATCCAGCATTAAGGGTCGTTTTAATATTTAAAACGTGGTAACGTTGTAGTTCTGCAAAGTCAATTACTATGCATCAATTAATATTGATTTAAGCATTGAAGTGAAACTCCTGTAAACCTTATGATTATTCACGTCCTTGTGATTCGTAAAAATAAATATATTTGTTTGTATTTTTGTATACTCTTTTGTTCATTTTGTTCAGCGTTTTTTCTGCTGCTGTTGTTATGTACGTATTTTATCACTGTTTTATTAACTTGTGTACTTAATCTTTATTCCTAAAGAGATATGTTAGTTTGCTTTTGTCTGTAAACATGCGCAAATACAAAATAATGATAGCATGCCAAATTATTTGTTGCTGGTGTACTGTCTTATTTCATATTGCAGTCTTGTTTACGATAATTTATTCCCTTTAACAACTTTCATGCAATTAATATGTACATTAAGTACTATGGTTGTAGTTAGAGCATAAAATAGTACTTTTCTCTGTACAAAAATTGCATCAAACGGAATAAGGCTGCAAGCATTTATTATGTAATGATAAATGTATGCCTCGGAAATAATGAATCCATTACATTATGAATATTTTCCATTACATATGCTTGATTAATTAACTACATATTACCTAAATCATTATCAATTATAACTCCAAACACAGGATATCATATCTAATAACATACAAAAATGTTATAATAATTGTAAACTATAACTTAAATTATCAAGCGTCGAACGATTTGATGTTAACAATGTAAATAAGCCGCAAGATAAATTGTCTCGTTATATTTACATATTCGTTTTGTTAAGAATGAATGAACTTGTAAACATTTTTTGATTCCTGTAGATCACCAACCAGTAACCTAACGAGCATTTTTGGATTATGTTTTTATTATTCGTCTGAAAATTACGTTAACTACAATGAACTTTATAAGATAATAAACGAATATCTTTAACATCATTTCGAAACGATTTCTTAGAAAATTTGAGAAGTTTTTTTCACACTGTCTATCTATACGTGTTGAAAACATATCTTTAAGGATTCGTGGCCAAGTCTAGAGCACAAAAACTCCTAACCGATGCTTAAGTGGATTGGTCTACATATTGGGTCAGTCTTTTCATAAGTATTTCAAATATTGATATATTCATAGAAAACGTTTCTTGAAAAAAATTGATAGAGTTTCATGTGATTTAGTATGAATATTTATATGATGAGCTATGGTATATTGTCTTTGAACAATTGATTTATTGCTATTTATAGTTTTAGATATGTGCTCTCGTATCATAGTCATACACTTGCCACAAAACATTTAGAAACAATTATTTTGTCCTTTGTGGTTACGTTTAATAGCTATTACTACACACATTATTATATATTATCCCTGCCTCTTTGATACTGATATAAATGTTAGTAGTTGATGTGTATGTATACCTGCATGCCTACATGTTCAATATAAAAAAAACTTATGAATGCAGTGTTAACATTAGTGTTCTGTTAAAAGTACAATTTTAGTTAAACCGTCTTGCATAAGAAGTTTACTGTAAAGCCAAGGTTTCCGTTATAACACTTTGTTTCTCAGATTTGATATCAGTCGAATGTTTTATTGTATAACATGTAATATGCAGGTTTTTTTTTGTCATGAAAGCTAAGTAATAATCAACTAACTTTACGTAAGTGTCTGGCAAATTTGCAATGAATGTGCAAGGCAGCATCAGTTACAAGTTTTCACATAAAATATTTGCTGTGTTTTACTAATCATGGTTAACTAAGAACACAATTACTCATGGTATGCTATGATTTGTACAGGAATCAAGTTGTAGATCATAAACAAAATAAATAGAAAACAACTGTTGATTGGTTTGTTGCAATTAGTTTCTTCAATTTCCATGGCCTCAACACTATCAGGATGATCAGATCAAGCCATATAAATCAATCTTAACCATTTAAACTTCTACGACTGCCCTTTAATTTAAAACTACAATATCCGTTTATGGTATCAACCGAAATTAAAACAAGATGGATACATATTTTGCTTGCTTTATATTCCAAAACTGATTTATTCAAAACCGTATAAAATAGAGTGAAATAATAACATATATATTTCGAAATATTTCTTTGTCTATATTAGGGACTATTCCGTTGAAATTTTTGTGGTTCATTTTCCTTTTCAAAGTTCAACATTTCATAAATCATAACGTGGTACTACAATGTGGAAACCAACAGAAAAGCTTTAAAAGTGTGTGAGAATTAAGTATATTATGCAATAATTATGCCATAATTGTTACGCTTAATATATGCACTATTAACATAAAAATGTCATGAAGAATTAGTTCTTGCATACCCTGTATAATAAATGAGCAAGAATAACTCTTATAAGTTATCAAATATATATGCCAGTAGTAGTCCTATCATTTACAATAATAACAGATAGATACTCTGAAAACTGACACAGAATAGTTTACGTTTGCTTACAGGTGAAGTAATTCATGATTTGTTAGGAAACTGAATCCATGTCTCTTTTTATTTCATCAAGATGTTTTAAAAATGATATGGCGGAATACAATTATCAGATTAAAATTTTGTATATAGGAAAAATTTGTTTGTTTTGAGTGTGTATGCTCAATGTTACACTGAAAAGACAATATTTTCTACTGTTTAGACCGTGCAAAAATGTCTTACACCGCCCTTTAAGACAAGTCACGTGCATTAAAGGGCGTCATTAATATATCAATTACGTGTTTAGGATGACGCCATTTCGCCGTTATAAATGAACGTGTAAATTTACACGCTATTATAAGAAAATAATGCTTAATGAATGTATAAATTTTCTTGCATATCAGAGTGATGTTTCTGTTAGTTTTACCCATGCAGGAAATTCCATCTGGCATGACGGATGCAAGATCAGTCGCGTGCTATACAGTTGCATCATTGTAATAACTTTCCTTAATATAATCTAATACACAATTTATATATGTGATATTTTTATGTGATATGCAAGAAAAAGAATCAAACAATGGCTACTGTAATAGACAAGAATATCGAGCTCTCGTGTAATTGTTTAGCGGAATCTCGGCAGAGTCTCGTTAGAAATTCAAAGGCTACACAAACGCTGCGTAATCAACCATGCGTAGTAGCTGATTAAAAATTTAGACCTATATTGAGTGAGATATGTATTTGATATGCATTTTTTTTGTAGTCTGGAAATTAAAACGACATTCAATTTTGAAGATTGGTTCTAGTAATGATTTATATTGGAACATAACGGTTAGTAAATGCTAAAAGTGCAATGGTTGTATTTTATATAATGTGTGAAATGGCTGTTTCTGTTTTATGCAAACTCAGTGGTTTGCATAAAAAGTAATGCAGAATGCAATTACATGTACTTCTGACTTATTGTTCAAATTGTTCATATTTCGTTTCAAATTATGTTTCTATTTACTACTTATATCACACGTCAAAAATAATTTTAAAAAATAGCCTGAATGTTTTGTTTTTATTTATATATTTATTTATTCATTTATTTATTTATTTGTATATATTTATTTATTTATTTATTCATTCATTCATTCATTCATTTGTTTATTTAATTATTTTATTTTATTTTTTGTTTTCACTTATGTATAAACTGTTAGTCTTTGGTTGTTTTTTATCTAGCTGATGACAGTATCTGGCAAAAGCAATAAGAAATACATTGATGCATGTATACGTAATTTTATTGACAGGGCGTTGATAAACTAGTTTATATGAGTGTAGGATAGACAGATAAATACACACTTTGATATATACCGTGTGATGGGTTATTCATATTAAATACGAGGACACTTTCCTGCGTCAGGAAAGCATTGTGCAAATAATTATTTTGTCCTTTCCTACACGTAATGATACAAGACCTCTCTTAACAGAAACAATAACAAAATTATATTTGTTGGATTTGTGTGCCTTTTCCAAATTCAAAATTGTACTAGGTTATGTTAAATGTTGAATTCTGCTTAAGACGGTGCTAGGGGTGTGGACGGTAATTTGCACTTGACAGTACCATCCATGAACAGGCTCAATCAAACCGAGCCTGCAACATGTTCAATTTTGCCGTGTTGGGCTTTCTTTCGGGATTCTTATTTTTTCTATTTTTCAGTAAGACATTCATTTTTTATATTGAAATCTATTTTAGAATCTGAGTTTATGCAATAAATAGATTATATTAATTTTTTTCACATGACAAGCCTGGAAATATTTCCTTTATTTTTGTACCATCTTCTAAAGGTCTGTAATGATCATTTTTGAGCAACACTGACGTATAAATGAAAACGTATTAAGATTTTTTTTATTTCTTATCCATTTGCCTCCATAAAAATCATGGCCGTTTCATGCTCATTTGGATAGGTTAAACCATTAAGACTCTAGTTTCAAAGTCGACTAGAAGAACATATTTAGCTTATAGTTTACTTGATTAAATGACATAAGCCATTTTACATGATAAAAAAATGTACAGCTAAATTATTTTGGATTCTTTTAATAACATAAACTATTCATTCTAATGGAAGATTATACATAACAGGACAATTGAATTTATTTAGCCTCATGTTTAGTTTAGAATGCAAAGCACGTTCTTGTATCTTGATTGCGAAAAAAAATTTCAGTCATTGTATTAAAGGACTATCATTGTATAAAAGGTCGCCATATACATATTTCATGTTTTCTTTGTAGAAAATAGTAGTTATGGCTGTTTTGGGTATTTGTTTGTGGAGGTTCTTTATTAAATATGGTGCTGTAGCTTTCGAACGTAGTAATATGTTACTGTAAATCAAACAATTTCATTGGCACGTATAGAACACAAGTTAACATTAGAGAGGCAATAATATTTATGATTGCCCGTTCATAATTGTTTGCATACAATTCAACACACGTTTCAGATTTAAAAATTAATTTATTCAATACAAATGTACTTTCTGTGCTGTGACAAAAAATCAAGCATATTGTTTTCTTGGTTAATTATAATGCCTCAAATTCAATAGTTTATTTATATGTGCACTTCCAACGTCTATAGCAAATGAGAAGATTTAAAAAGTGAAAAGAATAATAGAGTTTTATTACTAATTGACAATGGTTTAATTTTAAAATTTAGCAATTTTGAATCCCGGAGGTTTAAAGTTCAATTATCACATTCCTTTAAAAAAAATCCCATACTGATTGGCTGTCTGGTGTGTACGAGTATTCTGAATTTCAAATAAATATATCTCTATGTATTTCTTACAAATTGTGCGATATAGAAGGACCGAGATAAAAAAAACACACACACACTTTCATGCTTGTGTGACATATATTTATAGTTAAACACGATTTTTACAGGTAATATGGCCGTGTATAAACGATCGTTTGCATAAACCAAGCCACTAAGCATATTGAAATATTACGATATATTATTCGTATATAGAAATCAACAATTAATAGACGGCTATATAACCTGTCAAGAAATATATGACATAAAACCTTCGTCTGAACTTAATGTGTCTAACTTTGTAAAGAGTATTTTGGTACATTTAAGACAGAAGATATTCACAAAGAAGTACGATTCATGAAACCTGGCACTAACTTGGGTGTTTAAGGTTTTTGTGCAACATTTGTCATGGCCATTTAGAGCAAATGTAATGCTAATAGAAGATATGGAGTACTTGATTTGATGTAAATACTATTTGTATTGACGAAATTTATGTAATTTTGTTATGATTTTATATAATTCCTGCACTTTGATGTAAAAAGAATATCATTTTAGTTCTGAACTCTAAGTCATTTTAACAAAAAAAGACATTACAATCAGCATAGCATTTCATAATAAAGAGAAAAATATATTGTGCTGTAGCAATATCAAAGGCATTGTCATTTTATGATATTTTTTTCATTGATTTATCAACAATTTAGACTTAAGTTTATTTAAAAATCATGCATAAATGATATGAAGCAGGACTGAACTTATATAAATAGAGTAAGTAAGTTCCTGGCCCCATATTTACAAAGATCAGGATCAAGGTCAGGATCAATTTAAAAAACTCAAATGTTCTCCATTGTTTATCCTCATAAGTTATTTTTTATATTAACTTGAACACGGGACTATATTAAACACATTTCAAAAATGTATCTTTTAACTCATATATTATTTTAAGCTGCCATATTCATTAGGTTTCAGCTATCATATCGTGCATGCGCCTTAAATACAACCAAACTAGGCTTGATCATAAAGAGAAACTGGTTGTATAGATGTACCAAGTATTGTTAATAAAACGATTCAAAGTATCCAATTTAAATTAACCATCAGAGGAAGTTAATATTGCTCTTAAAATAACCAACAGACATTCATGATGATTGATAAAGTATCACAAATTCTTGTTTTATTGCTCAAACGAAATGCCATGCACGTTTCCAGCGCCATCTGATATCTAAAGTGTTTGATTAGATAAAATGTTGTCAATCGTTCAATTACTGAATAATCAGGAGTTCCCAACAAGATAACAGTTTGGTTAAAGAGACGAAATATTTTGCTTCTATTCCCGTTAATGTTTTTCTATTTTATGTAATAATTCTGGGACCAGTAGATATAATACTGATAAGGTGATAATCAGTTATTTGCATATTCAAACTCTTAAAACTCTTGTTAACATCAACCAAAATAGCTAAAGATAGTCATTTCTACCATTAAACTGTGAAATATTCAGAAGTTATTGTCAAATTATATTGAAACTTTTAAATATCTTGTTTTTCTATTTTGTCTTGAGGAAAAAACATAAATAAAACAGTGATTGGTTGTCATCTAACTCTATCATTGTATCAACATAATTCAAGCAAAACTTTTATCTTAAAAGCTTCCTTTTACTTTCTCTTTACGAACAATCAATTGATTGTGCATCATCCATTATTCATATCTTATAAATGTTCAACTAATTTAAAAAAAATGTTTATGTTATTAAGCCGTGTTGTTAATTTATGTCGGTATGTATTTTGCTATTCTTTGTGATCACTGACAGCAGAAAACTATATCTTTTAAGTTGAGAAACGTGGCAATTATCCAAATCTTGAATGTCAGCAAGGTTTATTAAACAAAGCTAATATGGTTGTTGCTTTTATTAATTGATTTGTTTTAATTACTCTTCAGTGATCACACCGTTTTATTATTTTTTTTAGATCAAGTACTTCATCTCAGAATCCTTTAATTAGGAAAATAGTTAGACTTGAAAAAATCCCTTTTACAGTCGTCTATGCTAGATTGTAGATATGAAAATTAGCTGAAATTTTAATAATTTATGAATTGCTTAAGATTTGATTTTTTTGTTCCATCATATTGTTACTTTAAAATCGTATTGTTTGATTAAAAATAAATTAACGTTCAAAATAGAATAAATGGAATTGATTTTACTTGTCTTTTATTGCAACATATAAAATGTGAAAACTGATCTTATTTTTTAATTTCAATGTTTATGGTGTCATTTTGTATTGAACATTGCAATTGCTACAGACTACATATAAGCATTTATAAGCAAAGACAATTGGATTAAATGTTTTTATGTCGTATTTTATCACAAAACAATTGGATTCAAACAAAAGTTAAGTAAACGAAATTGGTATAATTTCATGTTGAAATTTGTTGCCAATTGTTGTATGTTTGTGGTAGTTTGTTGCAAAGAAATGAATTCATGGCATTATTTATAGTTTTGTATTAATGACCTTTCACACAATATTTAGTCAAATGTTTATTGATGTGTCATCCTTTTATTTAAAGGCACAGATATTTACGACCTTTCGGATAAATTATGTTCGCATATATCATTTTGGTCCGAGAACAAACATTATTAAATGAATGTACTATAGCTTCAACAATCGAACCATATATTATATAAATTTGTCGAGTGTTGATTGGTGTAACTTTTTCTATAAATGTATGACAGTTCTTAGTTATAAATCTAATTTTCAACCTGTGTTAAACGATGATAGCATTATTCCGTTTTTAACGGCATACTCAGATAAGATCATTTATTCTTAGAAAAATGCCAACTTTAGTTTAGCCATAGGTTTGGGTTGGGATGTAACAGAAAAAAATTATTAGGCTTTGAAAGCAAGCCCTTTAAGTAATACGTTTTGCTAACATGAGGGCTTGCCAGGATTAGAAGTTTATTGAACAAGAATTAGTCTTAAAGAAACAATGTTATGACTTTGTGCAGAATATTATGGAAAGAAAATATGGAAAGGAAACATATTTAGTAAACCATACACAAATTGTATTAGGAATTACACTTTTATCTTATTCACGTTGTGATTTCTTTATTTATATTTTAAGGATCAATATTATCAATTTTAACCAGCATTTCTCTATAAAAAGATAACTTTGTTTTATATGTCCGAATTCAAGACATTATTATATCAAACACCCGTGCCGATTTTGCGACGCCGTAACAATGGTTTACGGCTGTCCATGAATATTGACGGGACGTCACTTGCGTTATACAAACATTGTGTTAATGCAGGCCAATGTCTAATGTAAACAGTTTTTATTCTTGGTTGTGATAAATATAATATTTTATTCGTGTTGGTTCAATATCGTCAATATATGTCAAAATCTTATATTCGACAAAATTTTCAAATGTGCAAAACCAGTGAAATTTGTATCACTTTGATTAAATTATAGGATAATTGCTTTAAAATGTTACAATGACGCTTTTGGGAGAATCAGTTGTATAAAAAAGGAGAGATAATTTTAGAGCATAAAATAGGAGAGTAAACTTTAGAGCACCCGAATCAGCAAAACTGAAACTTTTGCTGAATCGGTTTGACTGGAGGTACTGAAAAGTGCCAACTACACCCCAGCATCCACTAATGCAGAATTCCACCTGCATCATAAATTGGTAAATAAAAAGCATCCGCAGGTGTGTTCAAACGGCGGGTATCATTGATTCTTCAATGTGACACGTAAATGTAATTCTTGGAAAAACAACGTATGGTCACCAATTAAGATGATGCGAGTGCCCTGAACGAGATAACAATTGGCAAAAACTAAACAAAATGAATTTTTTTAAAGGGGATCATGTATATTTCAAACAAGCTGTCCAAAAACAAATTTAAAAGCAGGCAACATATCCTAAAGGTGATTATACAGTATTAACTAGGAATACTGGGACCACCAAAAGAAAGCCAAATATAAGCAACTAGACGATCTCTCCAAAGATTTGGGAAAAACGTCTCTGATTGAATGTACGGGACATCTTTAAACGGCTCAGGCGATAAAAAAGAAAGAAGAGGAATTATGAACAATAATGAACGGCAAAACTTAAAATGCTACAGGCTCGGTGTGATTGAGCCTATTCATGGATGGTACTGGAACCTTCGAGCTACAATCTGCGCCGCTTGCACCGGCTTAAACAGAATTCAACATTGAACATGAATGGTAAAATTTTGAAATTGTCTTTATTTTCAGGTGTGTGATTTCGGTAAACCTGATCATCTATGAAGGACCTTTTTCAATTAAATATAACATTAGATAAATTAACAAAACGCGTTCAATAATTTCATTTGTGTTCATATATCAGGATGTTTAAACGTAGTCAACCGTGGTATTATTGAGTGCATTAAGTTAAAATAAATCAAATTCTTTGTCACCCATGCTTACAATTGTTTGATTCTTCCCCATAAATATGTTTCTCAATTCGCTGTTTTGATAAAGGGAACATGAGCTTCTCATTATTTGAACATGTGTGGCAGCACATGTTAAAATAAAAGTTTCAACAATTAATAAATCATATAGAGCTACTATCCATCCAACGCTCGTTGAATGTGTATATTATTATCGTGTAATATCGTAATGGTCTCATTGGGAGAACAAAACAAAAAGAATGTTCAAATATTGCGATTTGTATGCTTTTCATTGCTCCGGTGAGATATCCTTTACAATTTACTACGCTCTCATAGATATCTATTTAAAGTCATTTGAAATGAGTTACTTGATATGCTTAGCTCATAACATTATTTCATTGATATGAATAGAACGCCATGAATTAACAAACATACACTCGGAATTCGTACCATTTACTTTAAATCAAATGCAATATTATATTCTAATCAGAATGGTTGTCCTGAATAACTAAACTTTAGATCGGTGTTATATTCAAAAATTTTAAAATCGAGAGATTCACAACCACCCCACCCCGGCTTTCATCTTTTATTCATGACATGATTTACAGCCTTTGCTATTATAGATATGAACGTTTTGGACTCTGGAAATGACAAGAGACTGTATGTGGTGAGATATGAATTTGATATGTTTTTGTAGTCTGGAAATGAAAACGATCCTAAATTGTAAAGATTGGTTTCAGTAATGATTTATATTGGAACATAATATGTTGTAAATGCTGAAAGTGTACTGGTTGTATTTATAAAAGTTTAAGGTAAAGGTCTTGTTTATTATAGTGTCACCCCTACTGAAAGTGTCAGCCATGACTGACTTATGAGACACGTTTTGCTTGCATACCATGTACCTCCCAACTCCTACCACTCTGCCAGGCGCCAGGCGGACAAAAATCGATAAACATTCATTTTAACTACCTCGCGGCTCACGAAGCGGCCATTCGGATTCATAATGTGTTAAATAAAACTCAGTGGTTTGCATAAAAAATACAAAACAGAATTACATCTATTTGATGCATGAGTTGTTTTGGCAAAATATTCTTATTCAAGAACATACATTTTTATTATTTTTCTAATATGAACGTTTAATTTTGAATTTCAATTTTTTTAATGATTAATGACCTCCTTTGATGCATATTTCTTTTGTTTACAATGTCATGGTTTTGTTGATGGTTTTGTTTATGACGCTAGGGGATGCAGGATGTTACACCTTTTATTACCTCTCAACGAATCAGCCATTGTCGCCATTTTTACCAGTTTCATTATTTTCAAGGGGTGTCCCTTTCTTCTAATTTCCATACTTACAATAGTAGCAGAGTTGTGTAAAATGTTCCGTCCATCATTTCTGTGTTGAGCAGTGAATACCGGTGTAGAAGGGTCTTTAAAAAATTTGCACCATTTATCATCTCTCATGAACAGAATCAATCAAACCAATTTTGACTTATTGTACAAATTTTTCATATTTCGTTTCAAATTAAGTTTCTATTTACTAGCTATATCACACGTAAAAAAATAATTTAAAAAAATAGCCTGAACGTTTTCTGTGTTTTTATTTATTTATTTATCTATTTATTTATTTATTTATTTATTTATTTATTTATTTATTTATTTATTTATTTAATTTTATTTTTTGTTTTCACTAATATATAATGGATTATACATGTATTAAGTTTTTTCACATGACAAGCCTGGAAATATTTTCTTCAAATTTTTATACCATCTGCTAAAGGTCTATAATAATCATTTTTGAGCAAAACGTACAAACGAAAAGCGTTTAAAGTTATGGCTAGGAAATGTACAAAGTACCGATTTTCAATTTAATTCCCGGTAAATATAATAATTTTTTCGTTATAAGTGCTGCAGTATGATCTTTGTAAGATTTTCAAATTAAATGTTTTTAGACTTTTAGACCTCAATGGAAATTCTTTCGTAATTTTGACACATTGATATGATTAAGACATTTACATTTTATTTTAATATATTCCGTCTGCAGCCTCCTCCGCAAATACCCTAGCCTATTGATAGTTTTGTTTGTATTCCAAATAACACATACCAGTATAATAATAGTATTTTGATTCCGCTATAGCAAAAAAGGTAAGAATAACTTATATTAGTATAATATATAAATGTGTGTTTATATTCAGAATAAGTTAATACTATATGCTATATAGTACTTGGATTAAGTAAATTTAAAGGTAAATTGAATATGTCAAATTATAGTTTGAAGAATGCGTCATAAAATCACGAAAATTTAATCAGATATGAAATTACAACTTAAAATAGCTGATTGCACAAATAAAACGTTGCACATGTTCAGGATATAATGGTTAATGAGAGAGAAAGCATGTAAATCACACTTGCCTAAAAAGTCTGATATTTACAAAATTACCACATTACTTTTCATTTTGTTTTATTTATTTTATTTTTATTTATTTATATTTAAAATTTATTTTTTTACTTATTTTTTTTTTGGGGGGGGGGTATATTGTATATAAAATACCTTCAACGTCGACTGAACTGTTTAATTTAAATTCGAAACATACAATTTCAACATACATGTATTTAGATTTTTTTTATTCCTAATCCATTTGTCTCCATAAAAATCATGGCCGTTTCATGCTCATTTGGATAAGTTAAATAACTTATCCAGCCCATGAAGACTTCAGTTTCAAAGTCGACTAATAGAACATATTTAAGAAGCAACTTGTTCATCAAAAAAAAGGTAAAGGAAAAAGGTATGTTTTTGCCAAAAAGCTATGATTTATCGATGATCTGAATGTTTTTTTTGTAGCTTATAATTGTATCTAACATTGATATTGCTTTGGATGAAAAGGTAAATGAAAAGGTCTGTATTTTATTCATCTATGTTTACATTTAAAATAGCTTGAAATATATCAGTTCAAAAGAAATTAAAATGGTATAACTTGATTAAATGACATAAGCCCTTATACATGATAAAAAATACTGCTAAATTATCTTGGATTCTTTTAATAACATAAACTATTCATTCTAATGGAAGATTATACATAACAGGACAATTGAATTTAGTTAGCCTCATGTTTAGTTTAGAATGCAAAGCACGTTCTTGTATCTTGATTGCGAAAGAAATGTCAGTCATTGTATTAAAGTACTATCATTGTATAAAAGGTCGCCATATACATATTTCATGTTTTCTTTGTAGGAAATAGTATTTATGGCTGTTTTGAGTATTTGTTTGTGGAGGTTCTCTATTAAATATGGTGCTGTAGCTTTCGAACGGAGTTATATGTTACTGTAAATGAAACAATTTCATTGACATGTATAGAACACAAGTTAACGTAAGAGAGGCAATATTATTTATGATTGCCTGTTCATAATTGTTTGCATACAATTCAAGACACGTTTCAGATTTTAAATTAATTTATTCAATACAAATGTACTTTCTGTGCTGTGACAAAAAATCAAGCATATTGTTTTCTTGGTACACTATAATGCCTAAAATTCCGTAGTTTATTCATATGTGCACTTCCAATGTCTATAGCAAATGAGAAGATTTAAAAAGTGAAAAGAGTAATAAAGAGTTTTATTACTAATTGAGCACTGGTTCAATTCTGCAATTTAGCAATTTTGAATCTCGGAGCTTTAAAGTCCCATACTGATTGGCTTTCTGGTGTGTATTCTAAATTTCAAATTAATATAGATCTATGTATTTTCGTACATATTGTGCGATATAGAAGGACCAAGATAAAAATAAACACACTCTTTTATGCTTGTTTAGACATATATTTATAGTTAAACACGATTTTTTCTGGTAATATGGCCGTGTATAAACGATCGTTTGCATAAACCAAGCCGCTAAGCATATTGAAATATTACGATATATTATTCGTATATAGAAATCAACAATAATAGACGGCTATATAACCTGTCAAGAATCTTTATTACAGCAAACATCTTTATAGGAGGAAAAAATGAGATATAAGCAGTTTATAAAATAACCTTATTTTGAGTATTTGTATGATTATTTTTATGATGATAGATTAATATTGCCTGCGGTTTCGCATGAAGCTTATAGATATAGATACTATTTGGTTAAATTATCATAAGATAAACACATATAAGAACATATATTGTTAAAGTACACCAGGTTTGATATTAATTTGAAAATCAATTGTTACGTCAATGAACATAAATAAAGATATAAGAACAAATATATTAAGCAATGGGGTTAATACCGTAGTTTGAAATAGATTTCTGTTAACCAAGAAATCCATATGTCAGATTTATTCACATTAAATCACATATAAGAATAATGGAAATGAAGCAATCAAACGTAAAGGAAACTAAATGATAAGATAAATCATAATAAACCCCACAAATTAAAAGGCTCACAAATTAAAAGGCTATGGATTTTTTCGAACGGTGCTAGGGAGAGGGCGTGGGATATAGCTGTCTTGCAAACAAACTCAAGTATGCATCTCAAACGCACTTTTGAACACATCTGCGGATGTTTCTAAATTCAAAAGTTGTGGAAGAAAATTCGGGACCTTCCATTTAAAAAGCAGTGTTCAGAGCGTTAAATATTGTACATACCTACATATATTCCTAGCATATATCATTAACGAAGTTTTCACCGTGTTTGTTTTTAACCCTACATTTTTGTGACCTAAATCAGTTTAATCTCTTTTACTTGCA
The DNA here is from genome assembly GCF_026571515.1 of Ruditapes philippinarum. Lineage (NCBI taxonomy): Eukaryota > Metazoa > Mollusca > Bivalvia > Venerida > Veneridae > Ruditapes > Ruditapes philippinarum. The sequence continues at coordinate 91,318 of NW_026859460.1, forward strand.
AAACAGCTCCTTTAATGTTGCTCCTCTATTATATTACAGTTCAGAAATACCACTTAAGCAGTCTTTCAACGAGAAATATATGGCATAAAACCTTCGTCTGAACTTGATGTGTCTAACTTTGTAAAGAGTATTTTGGTACATTAAAGACAGAAGATATTCACAAAGAAGTACGATTCATGAAACCCGACACTAACTTGGGTGTTTAAGGTTTTTGTGCAACATTTGTCATGACCAGAGCAAATGGAATGCTAATAGAAGTCATGGAGTAATTGATTTGATGTAAATACTATTTGTATTGACGAAATTTATGTAATGTTGTTATGATTTTATATAATTCCTGCACTATGCTGTGAGAAGAATATCATTTTAGTTCTGAACACTAAGTTCTTCTAACAAAAAAGACATTACAATCAGCATAGCATTTCATCATAAAGGAAGAAATATATTGTGCTGTAGCAATATCAAAGGCATTATAATTTTATGATATTTTTTTCATTCATTTATCAACATTCAAATTAGACTTAAGTTTATTTAAAAGTCATGCATATATGATATAAAGCAGTATTGTCCTTATAACGTAAGAACTTATAGAGTTAGTAAGTTCCTGGCCCCATATTCCCAAAGATCAGGATCAAGGTCAGGATCAAATTTTAAAACTCAAATGTCCTCCATTGTTTATCCTCATAAGGCATTTTTTATATTAACTTGAACACGGGGTCGGGCGATAACTCTATGCCTTGACTTATTTTTAAATTGATATGCGAAGGATAACTCCAATCATCTTTTATAACATAATATGCAGAATACACATTAACAGTCATAAAACTTATATGTTCATAAACAAGTTTGTAAATGTCTCAAACATAGTACAGTAATAGGAACAAGGAAATTGATTACATATCCAGTCACAACTTGCTACAACTGGCGGAGTATTTTAATATTACACGCATTTCAAAAATGTATCTTTTAACTCATATATGATTTTAAGCTGCTATATACATTAGGTTTCAGCTATCATATTGGCACGCGCCTTAAATACAACCAAACTAGGCTTGATCATAAAGAGCAACTGGTTGTATAGAAGTACCAAGTATTGTTAATAAAACGATTCAAAGTCTCCAATTTAAATTAACCATCAGAGGAAATTAATATTGCTCTTAAAATAACCTACCGACATTCATGATGATTGATAAAGTATTACAAATTCTTATTTTATTGCTAAAACAGAATGCCATGCACGTTCCAGCGCCATCTGATATCTAAAGTGTTTGATTAGATAAAATGTTGTCAATCGTTCAATTACAGAATTACCAGGAGTTCCCAACAAGATAACAGTTTGGTTAAAGAGACGAAATATTCTTTAATTCTTTCTATTTTATGTAATGATTTTGTATTCCTATAAGTGACCAGTTGGTATAATACGGATAAGTTGATAATTAGTTATTTGCATGAACACAGCATTAATATAAGAAAAGGTTAGTCAGATCATGTGCATGTTTTAAGAAGATCATATTCAAACTCTTAACACTCTTGCAAACATCAACCAAAATAGTTAGAGGATAGTCATTTCTACCGTTAAATTGTGAAATATTCAGAAGTTATTGTCAAATTATATTAAAACTTTTCAATATCTTGTATACCTATTTTGTCTTGACGAAAAGAGACATGACTAAACAGTGATTTGTTGTCATCTAACTCTATCATTGTATTAACATAATTCAAGTAAAACTCTTAAAAGCTTCCATTAACTTTTTCTTTACGAACAATTGATTTTGCATCATTTATAAGTTCATATCTTACAAATGTTCAACTTATTTAAAAAAAAAAATGTTTCTGTTATTAAGGCGTGTTGTTAATATTATGTCGGTATGTATTTGCTATTCTTTGTGATCACTGATAGCAGAACACTATATCTTTTAAGTCGAGAAACGATGCAATTATCCAAACCTTCAATGTAAGCAAGGTTCATTAAACAAAGTCAATATGGTTGTGGCTTTTATTAATTGATTTGTTTTAATTACTCTTCAGTGATCAAACCGTAATATTTTTTTAGATGAAAGACTTCATCTCAGTAACCCTCAATTAGCAGGATATTTTTGCCGAAAATAATAAAACTTGAAAACAAGAAGTATCTTTAACACGATACTCGAACGGGGTTTGACTGCTTTTAATTGTCTTTTAGAATGCACATTCTTTTTTTTCGGGATCGTGGACGTTATTGGTAATCTCGTCATTTTAGAATGTCACCTATAACTCGGCAAATAAAATATTCAATTGAAAATAATTAAAAATTTTCAAAGAAGTGTAATATATGTATTGTGAGGAAGTTCACAGATCTCAAAAATCCGAAAATTTAACTAGAAAGTTTGTTTCCGATACTCCTTTAGATTATTTTATAACCTGGACGTGTATACGTTTCAGAAAGATCCTTAAGATTATTATACTAATTTTAGAATGGCCAATGAGATTTTCAGATTTCAGTTTGTAATTATAAAATGACCAATAAAAATCCTTCTAGTATTCAGTTCTTTCCTGTAAATTTTAAAGGAAGTCGAACCGATCACAGACGGACTTCGTTCGAAAAATCCCTTTACCTGAGATTGTGATAGAAAGAAACTATGAATTAGCTGAAACATTTTTAATAATGCATAAATTGCTTAAGATTTGATTTTTTTATTTCATCATTTTGTAACTTTTGAATTCGGAATATTTGATTAAGAATAAATTAACGTAAAATATATAACAAATGGAATTGTTTTACTTGTCTTTTATTGCAGCATACAAAATGTGAAAACTGATTTTTAGGAATTCCAATGCAAATGGTTTCATTTTGTCTTCAACAATGTAATTGCCACAGGCTACGAATAAGCAATTATAAGCAAACACAATTGGGTTAAATGTGTATTATGTTGCATTTCATCATAAAACAATGTGATTCAAACAAAAGTTAAGTTAACACAATCGGAATAATTTTATGTTTAGGTTTGTTGTCAATTGTTGTATATTTGTGGTAGTTTGTTGCAAAGAAATGAATTCGTGGCATTATTTATAGTTTGGTATTAACGACCTTTCACACAATATTTAGTCAAATGTTCATTGATATATCATCCTTTAATTTACAGGCAGAGATATTTACGACCTGGATAAATTATGTTCGCATATATCATTTTGGTCCGAGAACAAACATTATTAAATGAATGTACTACAGCTTCAACAATCGAACCATAGATTATATAGATTTATCGAGTGTTGGTGTAACTTTTTCTATAAATGTATGACATTTCTTCGTTATGAATCTAATTTTCAACCTGTGTTAAACGATGATAGCATTATTCAGTATTGTAACGGCATAATCAGATAAGATCATTTATTCTTAGAAAAATGCCAACTTTAGTTTAGCCATAGGTTTGGGTTGGGATGGGACAGAAAAAATAATTAGGCTTTGAAAGCAAGCTGTTTAAGTAATACGTTTTGCTAACATTAGGGCTTGCCAGGATTAGAAGTTTATTGAACAAGAATTAGTCTTAAAGAAACAATGTTATGACTTTGTGCAGAATATTATGGAAAGAAAATATGGAAAGAAAACATATTTAGTAAACCATACACAAATTGTATTATGAAATACACTTTTATTTTACCTATGTTGTGATTTCTTTATTTATATTTTAAGGATCAATATTATCAATTTTAACCAGCATCTCTCTATAAAAAGATAACTTTGTTTTATATGTCCGAATTCAAGACATTATTATATCAAACACCCGTGCCGATTTTGCGACGCCGTAACAATGGTTTTACGGCTGTCCATGAATATTGACGGGACGTCACTTGCGTTATACAAACATTGTGTTAATGCAGGCCAATATCTAATGTAAACAGTTTTTATTCTTGGTTGTGATAAATAGAATATTTTATTCGTGTTGGTTCAATATCGTCAATATATGTCATAATCTTATATTCGACAAAATTTTCAAATGTGCAAAACCAGTGAAATTTGTATCACTTTGATTAAATTATAGGATAATTGCTTTAAAATGTTACAATGACGCTTTCGGGAGAATCGGTTGTATAAAAAAAGGAGAGATAACTTTAGAGCATAAAATAGGAGAGTAAACTTTAGAGCACCTGAAACAGTAAAACTGAAACCTTTGCTGAATCGGTTTGACTGGAGGTACTGGAAAGTGCAAACTACACCCCAGCATCCACTAAAGCAGAATTCCACCTGCAGCATAAATTGGTAAATTAAGAACATCCGCAGGTGTGTTCAAACGACGGGTGAACCTTCAATGTCACACGTAAATGTAATTCTTGGAAAAACAACGTATGGTCACCAATTAAGATGATGCAAGTGCCCTGAACGAGATAACAATTGGCAAAAACTAAACAAAATGATTCTTTAAAGGGGATCATGCATATTTCAAACAAGCTGTCCAAAAACAAATTTAAAAGCAGGCAACAGATCCTAAAGGTGATTATACAGTATTTACTAGGAATACTGGGACCACCAAAAGAAAGCCAAATAGAAGCAACTAGACGATCTCTCTCCAAAGATTGGAAATAAAACGTCTCTGATTGAATGTAAGGGACATCTTTACACGGCTCAGGCGATAAAATAGAAAGAAGGGGGATTATGAACAATAATGAACGGCAAAACTTAAAATGCTACAGGCTCGGTGTGATTGAGCCTATTCATGGATGGTACTGGAACCTTCGAGCTACAATCTGCGCCGCTTGCACCGGCTTAAACAGAATTTTGAAATTGTCTTTGTTTTTACGTTGTGTGCTTTTGATAAACCTGATCAACCTGAAAGACCTTTTTCAATTAAATATAACATAAGATAAATTTAAAATAAAAAAACGCGTTCAATAATTTCATTTGTGTTCAAATATCATAATGTTTAAACGTAGTCAATCGTTGTATTATTGAGTACATTAAGTTTAAATAAATCAAACTCCATGCTTACAATTGTTTAATTCTTCCATAAATATGTTACTCAATTCGCTGGTTTGATAAAAGGAACATGAGCTTCTCATTATTTGAACATGTGTGGCGGCACATGTTAAAATAAAAGTTTCAACAATTAATAAATCATATTGAGCTACTATCCAACCAACGCTCTTTGAATGTGTTTATTATTTATCGTGTAATATCCTAATTGTTTCAATGGAAGAATAAGACAGAGTTTTCAAATATTGCGTATTGTATGCTTTCCGTTGTTCCAGTGAGATCTCCATTACAATTTACTACGCTCCCATCGTAGTAATAGATATCTATTTAAAGTCATTTGAAACGAGTTACTTGATATTCTTAGCTCACAAAATTATTTCATTGATATGAATAGAACAACATGAATTAACAAACATGCACTCGGAATTCGTACCATTTACTTTAAATCAAATGCAATATTATATTCCAATCAGAATGGTTGCCCTGAATAAATAAACTTTAGATCAGTGTTATATTCAAAAATTTTGAAATCGAGAGATTCACAACCACCCCACCCCCGGCTTACATGTTTTATTCATTACATGTTTCACAGCCTTTGCTACTATAAATAGTGTTGTTTCAGTCTCCATGTTATTATACAACATATTGTTAATTTAGAAACATAAAAGGCGAGAAAATGTTTCCAAATTTTTAATGATCTAATATTTCACTAGTTCTAGAATTCAGTATATGGAATGTTATGCGATTAACCACAGCCGACCTTATTTAAAATAGGGGGAAACAGAATCCTTAAAGAATGTCAAAAAAAAACAATAGAAAATGTTGCAGGCTCGGTTTGATTGAGTCCGTCCATAAAACACATCAAGCAACATTTGAATTGTTACCGTGTTAAGCTTGTTTCAGTTGCATTTTCAAGTTTTTCAAATATCTAATCCACTTGGTATAGATATGTATTTATAAAAATAACCATTAACGACATAGTATATATATATATATATATATCTCATAACACTTATAAATCCTGCAGGATAGTTTGTATATGTTTTTCTTAATGTAACCATGTAACCTTAAATATATCCTAAAATATCAGTACAAATCTGGAAAAGTGCAGAAAAATATATACAATACAAAACAAAATATTTAAAATAAGTTTTCAGTTAATATTTTACCGGTATCTTTAATATGTTAACTAGCTGCACATCAATATGAAAATTATCACAATACAGCACAATATACTATCACGGACACTGCTGTTTTAAATTAAAAATAAATATGTCAATATTTGTTTAAATCTATTTGCAATTGTAATATTGAGTCTCAGATATGTACTGATTCACTGCAATCGTTGTATAAACAACTTCGGACAGTAATTATAATATTCTGTAACGATGTTTACAATTTACTTTGACAAAAAGGTTCATTCGTTGGCAAATTCTATGATGGTGGTTGACATATGACTATTGATATAATTTTCAAATGTACAAATTGAACATGGTGGGATTTTGTAAACTAAGTATATAATAAAAATGATATCGTTTCTTTCAATGCAATCAAAGCATATATTTCCTGTCCAGTTTTAGCAGAAATATATCAATAGTTCATTTGACAGCGTAACAGATGAACATAATATGAATATATTTGATGTTAACAACATGCACAGTTTCATTTGCCAAAACATCTCGGACTGATATCACACTTAAAATAAAATTGGTGAAAATATGTCATACTTTCGATTAGAAACGAAACATTATCTATATGAAACAAATCTTTGATGAAATGTGTTCAATATATGTACATTCAACACTGGAATTCTCTCGACTGTGAAGGTAATGATTGGAATTACAAGCGAAATGTAACATTGGAAAAACAGATGCTTTGATTAGATTACACTTATTAAATAAAAGCTTTTAATGGATACACACTTTTGGGCAGAGTATTGTTCATCCATCTTAGTGTATATCAGAATAAATCCTATACAAAATATGAATGTTGACAGAATCAATGTATTTGGTACAAGACAATTGAAACATGGTTTTTGGCCTACCGATCTATTAATGACGCTGAATATACAGTTTCATTTTAATACTAGATTTTGATGCGCATAGAAGAAGAGAACAAAGATCATAAACTTTAAGGATGATTGGCAGTTTGAAACCAATATGCTTTAAACATTGTTTGTTTTTTGTCTTAATCAATGTATATAACAAGTCCATTTATAAGCTATCCAGCTGGCAGACGTCTGGTTTACAGATAACAAGTCGTAGATTCGTACCTTACATAGTTCTATGAAGCATTCTTCTTTGATTACCGATGGTAAAATCTTGTTCAACACGTGTAACTGTTTATGACCTTGAAGCTTAACTGATTTAAGCTAAGGCCTTAATGACAGGTTGTTCAGAATAATAGAAATTGCATATCCCAATGTACGGGAGTCTGAAATTGAAAACCCTAAATCATGAATCAACTCATTAATTTGATTGAAAAATAAAGATATATAATATGTTTAAAATTTCAATTGAATAGTGGCTGTACAATGTACGATGCTTTCTTTCTACATTTTCTCTGAAATATAGTTGGAATTCCCTTTTTGGTATATTTGATAAACCTGAAGATATTCCACGAAAACAATCAAAAATATTTCTGAAAGTGTAATGTATAGGATAGGGAAAATATATCATTTTATACTTAAGAAATCAATAATTCATGAGAAATTACCTTGTATTATAGAACAATTACGGTCAAGGAAACCATCGTTATAAGGTTTGTCTTTTGGTAGTTCTAACAAATTCTTAGTAATCATTGGTAATGTAAAATGTGTTCAAATAATATTATAAGTTAACGTGTCATCTAAACTTATCAAATGTATAACTATTAGAGATAAATGATTTACACGAATCTTACAGCAATATTAAACATATTTTACTATCATACAGTTTTAAGATCGCCATAAAAGGTGTTAATCTTTACATCAAATAATTTGAAAGCATTTTATTTTGTTGCTATTTAACACGGGGAGTGACCAAAGTTTGTCGGGTATATGATACCTTATGGCTGATAACTGTTATTTTTCCGGCCGAAGGGCAGTCATAAATCAGTTTGACTTCTTGTAAAATATACAGGGAAGAACTGAATATAATAAGAGTTTTCATTTTACAAAATAAAAAATCTGGGAATCTCATAGTTCAATCTAAAATAAAATGTAAAGGATAGTTCTTGTCATTCTAAGATAGTTCTAAACAAAATTGTAAAGGATAGTTCTTGCCATTTTGAAATTAAATGAAAAAGATAGTTCTAAACTTAAATGTACAGTATCGTTCTTTGACTTTATAGTTAAATTTATCAGATATTTAAGTTCTGTTTAACAATACTTCTTGCATTCAGATCTCATAACGTTTTGTAGTGAACAGTTTATTTTGCGTGAGAACTTTTATTTTACACAGGTTCTTAGTTTTAAATTTTGTCCAAAAAAAAAGGAGAATCAAGGAACCCTCACTTTATGATGTTCAATAAGTGACTAACATATTATAAGATAATTGGTGTGTCCAATTGATATAATGTTTATACTTTTCATATATTTTTGCATATTAATCAAGTATTAATAAAACAATTGCCTTACCGACTGTGCAGATGGTGGTGTTAGAAATTGAGTTCACTTCCTTCCCGAAAAACGACAGGTTCGTTTAAAAACACATACATCTGAAAGTGTAATAACCCTACAAGAAATAAGTTTGTCATTGTCATGCAAGATATGCTAACATTTCTATATGACTTTGCATGGAAAACTATGAACTAACATAGGCAAGTTTATTTTCACTTCGACCGAGTAGCCTTTTTTAATACTTCTTGTTTTAAAATATATCTCATTTTAGTGAATAATAACATGTGCTAATCGGATATTGATTTTCCTGTCTATTCAATGAGATTGCACGTAATTCTTGAGCAGAACTATTGTATTTGAGACGTATCGCCTACTAAGTGTTTATGACAAATGAAGGCTATAGATTATTTATTTCTAATTCATTTTATTGTTAACGCTTAAAGAAGCGGAATAAACTGCAGACTATGATGATTTAAAGTTCAATTATTAATTTCTTACAGCCGCCTTTGCCTTTTATGTTTGTACCGTTGCATAAACAAAAAAGCTAACTAACGGCTTTTTCAGCGACGACACAAACTTAGCTTAGGTTTGGTTTTATAGTTGGATAATAATGAACAACTTTATGATAATTCTTCCAATTAATAGCTGTAACGATATTGTGTTTGATAAATGCTTCTACTTTGAATTTTTCACAATCTTGCTGTGAATATATTTTCCCATCTTTATTCAAACATAAATATTGTATTTTATATCAAAAAGACGAAATATTCAACGAAACGACATTTGAAGGCAATAATTGTATGCATACAGTCATACCATTAGGCGGTCAAAACATTTATTTTATGTTTTATGCCTATCAATGGGGAATTCAATTACAATATGCAATTAGTCAATATTAATTATTAAGGGGATATTATTATGTAGCATTTGAAGGTTATTATAACCTTTTTGATACACATTCATATGCTCATTATGAAACTGATCATGCCTCTATTACGAATTATTATATAAATTACTGATGTGTCAAGGACAAATATGAGGGAAGGGAAATTATTTAAAAACATCCGCAGATTTGTTCATACAACATTAACCATTGAATTTTCAATGTAACACTTCATTGAATGTCGCCGTTCCTAGTTGATCTATGTTCTCATATTTATTTCATAAAGCAGCAATAAGTCCCATTATAGAAACTAAGGATAACTGACAACAATACGCAATGATAGATAAGCCAAAGAGCATCCGGGAATGGAAAGACTTTTTTGTATAGATAAATGTCAAAGATAATTTCATAAAGCAGGAAGAGCAATCATAGACAGAGAATGTAATAAGAAATGAAAAATCAGCTTGTGTAATATAGTTTTCCCATATCTCAATAGATTTCAAAAACATATGATGGCTAGGTAATTGAACGGGTGTACGTTTTCAAGATAGATCCGAATATTTTCGAAAGAGTGTGTTATATGTTACTAATTTCAGTGTGTTCGAACCTTATAATATTCCTGTTTTGTTCGCTCAAAAGATATGTTTTATAATTACCCCCTAAGTTGAAAGGATATACATTTGGTTTTGTCCGCCCAGTCGTTCCCTCTTCCATCTGTTTGTCCGTCCGTTTCTCTGTCCGTCCTTCTGTCCGCCTTCCAGTCCGATGTTAAGAAACTCTTAACACCTCAAAGTATAAATATTCGTAATGACAGTGTTTGAGTACAGATGCGCGTTTAAATTTTTTTTATCGTAGATCAAAAGCTGCTTTTATGTATTTTGTCATTTGTCCAAAGAGATTTCGTTTTTCTTTTTTTTAATTTACTAATAACGTTGCCTTTTTCCTCAGGATAAAAAGATATCAATGCATATCACTTGAGTCTTATACCCATAGAGTCATTGCTAAAATCAACGTTTATCTTCTTTGGTGATCTCAACTTTCATGTATATTTTTTCAAAAGGGCTGATGTGATATAAAGTCTATGCTTGTATTTCTATAGGAGGACTAATTTTGTTCTAAACAAGAGATAAACATTAAATTTCATTCCGCGAAATTCAGTTATTTTAAATAGTGAATAATATTGCACCGCCCGTACAAACATGCAAATGATATTATGCCTATTAATGAAACAATTTTATCTCAGAAAGGAATATCTAGATATTCTGAAGACTCTTTAACATTTAACAGTACTTCATCTACAAGTTTGTTTCAGTACATTTTAACTAAGAAAACCATTTGTTTGTCTACGACCGTTCATCAGTTAATTCTTCAATGAAATATTTGTCTCCACTTTGATATGTTGCTAAAAGCACGAACATAACCTTAAGGAGAAATGCAAAATTCGTTTCATGATTTTTTCCATGTCCGGGTTTGATAATTATCAGTTAATAAATGCTCTATGAAAAGGCCAGCATTACACAAAGAGCATTAATTCATTCATTTCATGTAACATTTGTATTTGTAACACGTCAATTTTGTAGGAAGCTATTGTAAGTCATTGCGATATGATGTTTTGTTTATTATTTATGGTTCATCTGCAGCTTGAATGAATCTCGGTATATAGCGTGTGTTATCTGATATAAACAAAGCCCAGTGTATAACTAAGATAGAAAAATGGCAGTAACACGAAGTTTACAATATCATGTACATTGTAATATATTGTCGTGGCATTTTTTACAAATATTCATGACGCAAAAATGTTCCTGAATCATTTGGAGACACTTACATAAATTACATTATAATCAAAGTATCTTGAAAAAAGTACTTTAATCGCTTTAATCGAGGTTTGATAACGGTCAAATCATTGGACCGACCGTAAGTTTCAACTCAATAACTTTATTATTAAATTTAATCAATAATTACAACAGTTTCATCTGAAACCTATAAGATAGAAATAATAAAAATAATCATGAATTGGCCATTATGTACAGATTTTACATTAACTATTAAATACCCCTTAGCAATATTTGCGGAATGTTTGTTGCCATAACAAAATAAGTTTTATTTATCTTTTACTTTTAAAGACAGAGAAATAGTACTGATACTTATAGTTTCTGCCTGAGTGGAATAGATCTAATTAGCTAAAGAATTAACTATGCAATTACGCACTTTATATGTTCAGATAATATTTGTCAAGGGAGTATTTGTTTAAAGCATTTCCCAAAGATGATAAACCATGTCTGACTATCAGATATTGCCATCGTTCGAGCGACCTTTATATATGATATAGTATCACATGTTTTCATCGTTCAAACACGTTTTGTACTTGAAGTGAATTTTTCATTGAATGGTTCTTTGCACAGCAAAAACAAATCTTAAGAATAGTTAGGTTGTTTGGGATTTTAAAAGAGTTTCACTGCTTTCGTTTTCTCATTAAGATCGATATTTTAATAAATATGTCATTTAGTTGTAATTTATTCGGTTTTGTTTTGGTTTGGTAGGAAGTTTGACTATTGAATTGATATATTTGACATGCATATGCCAGTCGATTACATTTTTATTGAAATTACACCTTCTATCATTTCACTCAAATGCTTGTTTTTGTTCTACAACAGTTATATTCAGGATGTTTGGTGCAGACTGTGCAATGAAATAAAACAATTCCAATAAAATTATTGCTAAATTTTTTGCCTCAATTTAAATGTATCATTAATTGATCTGATACGTTAAAGGACTTAACTGAGGTTCTGAGGTTTTTTCTCATGACAGGACATTCTTCTTCTTTTTTCTTTTTCTTATATTTATTTTGTTTGTTTATGTTTTTGGGGGATTTCTAAAAAACATTTTAAAGGCCTCAGAAATGCTTTTTATTTTATTTCCGACAAACTATTTAAATTTGTTGTACTTTTATAGTATCCTAAAAGTTACTAATTGGCCAACTCTCTAATCCGTTGCCTTTTGGCACAGCTACAAAGAACAATTATTTTGTATGGCAGTCAAATTACTAATTTGTATACATTTATGAGACAAAACAATTTGGTCCTTTATTAAAAAAACTGCCAGTTCTTTTAATGAAATTATGTATTCAGTTTGTATTTACCTATAGTGTGTTGAGTTTTAAACTGTATTCAAAAAACGTTTATTTTGCATTGTAGAAAAGGCTCTACATGTAGCTTTTTTCAATAATCAAATATAAGCATAATATATCTTTAATTCTGAGTATAATTTGTTCTTTTCTATTGTTTATAGTTTTGTTTCAAGAGTATCTGTTGATCTATGTAAGATTTTTTTTTAAATAAAATGGTTTAAGCGTTCGGAACTCATTAAAATTCTTTTTCACAAAAAGCTAAATCAAAGCTCACATTCAGTGCATTTTATTTTGAATAGGCAAATATAAATATACCAGTCAATTAAACGGTATTAGATATCCTTGTCATTTGGAATTGTTCATTAATTCAAAAACAAGTCATTGATTTAAAGTTTAGAATCACGGAGCCAAACATTATCTGATTGCAGTCTTTGAAACAGTTCATCGATTTAGACAAACTAAAGTCTATGAAAATATTTCTAATAGCAATATACACTTTTTTACGCAACAGGATTATAGATGTTAATTATTATGTACATCGATGGATGTTTCTGAAGATGGGACACTTAAATTTAATAATCTGAATCCAGCTATTGGTAAATCCTAGACGAAACTCACTTTTTGTTTGAATGGCAACTCTTAACAAGCGAGTCTTATATCGTAATGAAATTATTCAGTCCGACAAGCTTTTCGGTCCTTACTCATTTGCCATTGCCATTTATTCCATAAGTGAATTGAAACCGTTTCCATGGGGATTAAGTAACATTTTACATCGCTTTTGTATCATCCATTATTAATAGCGCATGCGCTGGATCACGTGATAGCCTATTGAAAGCGCGCGAGGAAAGAGACGCCCATTTTGATGACGGTATTACAGTACAATGTTGGAAACAAATTTTCTACAATGAAATGTGTGAATACCTACGCAGTAAATTCCTTTATATAGATTGCAACATAAACGAAAAAGCGGAAAGGCATTACAACAGTTTTTCGTGTTCTCTGAAAGGTACGTTTCGTAATTTTCTTTTACAAAAATATTAATAATTCAATAAGATGAATTATTTCAATATTGATATTTTTTCTTTAGATAGATGGAAAGTTTTACAGTAGTCGTCTCTTGTAGAAAACTTGTGGAGTTTCTTGAGAAAATGTATAGCAACGTAAAATAAATAATATTGTTACTTTTGTAGTTTCTACTTCAATCTTTCAATTAAAAATTGATATTATATGGCTACTGAATCCATGATAATCATTTTGTTTTATATGGCAAATTCAACATAAAGAGTTTTAAGTTGAATAAAAATTTGATTTCCTTTTCATACAATTATTTATTTTATACTGGTGAAACCAATATATATTTAATTTGTATTACAAGTTATGAGATATAAGGCATATACCAGTAGCAACCTGTATACAATTTTAAAACACGATATAACGTAAATTTTCAAATGTTGATGTTTTTTTGTTGTCAATATTATATTGACGGAAACATTTAAACGTTTTTACATATTTACATTCATAACAATATATGAAATGAAATATTTAATTAATTTATGTCACATAAGCATGCATCGATATGTATGAAAATGATATTTCATATTGCCGTCATGAAATAATATAACACTTTCAAAAAAACGGAGGAAATTTAATGTAAAGCGTTTATATCAATTGCATTTAGTTGAATGACGTGAGTATAATGACTCTTGTTCGAATATTTTGTAATATTTTTTTATTGAGTGGTCAAACGACATGAAAATTTACTCGTTTAAAAATGTGTGTATGTAACTTTCTTTTATTATCCGAATGCAAATATATTAATATATGTTCTAATGCTTTCCTAACTGTCAATTATAAAGATTTCTTCATTATAAAAAGCCTTATTCATTATGTCTGTCAAGTAATATGAATAAGAAACAAAAGCAGCAGAAAATATTATATGTGAACATAGGCAAGTCTGGTTTTTTCCGAGGGGTGTTTTCCTCTCTCTCTCTCTCTCTCTCTTTTCAGTAATAATTATACATCATTGTTGTTAGTTATGTTTTATAATAGGCAGAATGTTAAACCCGTAATTTATGGTAAATACTTCAGATAAATACTGTTTTACATAGATTAATAGAAATAATCACCTCTCTCTTTCATGCGTAATGAACAATGTTAACTGTAATGTCATACCATGTGAGATCTACAATATGAACTTCTTTATAGTGAAAAATATGGTAAAGTGTATAGGGTCAGTTCATTTGATATTGTGTTGTTGTTGTTGTTTTTTTTTGTGTGTGTTTTTTTCAGAACATTTTATATAATTATATATTGTATCATTTTTCTTGATGAAAGTAAACGTTTAAATTTTCCTAGGCGAAAAATAGTTAATCTAGTTTAAGATTTAAGAAGAATACAGGCCCTCTAAAAAGAGTTTCAATTATGATGAAAATTACATTATTTTTAAATGTATCTAAAACAGATAGACTTATCTTCATTATAATTTAGTCATCAAAGTTGCCAATTAAAGTAAATGCAGCTCAATGCCTAATTTTATTCTGTATTAACATTAATATCTTTACATTAAGACAAACTTAAACTATGCTATTTCTGAGTAAAGTCGATATGCATTATAAAATTTTCGATAACTTTCTCTTCATACCGTGAGATAATAATATATATATTTATATCGATTTATTCAACATTTGGAGACAAAAAGATATTTGACGAAACAATCCATATTAAGTAAAATCATAGATGAAAAAACATGTAAACATTAATTGTTTAGAGGGTGAAAGGATACTGACATAATATAAAGCACGACCCTTACTTTTTTGTGTCATACCAGATTAGAAAATATACATGATATCGATGACTTTTTGTATAAACCAAAGGATTCATTAAAGTTTTTTATCATAGTAAAATGTCTAAACTCAACGAAAGATTTATGGTCCCAAAGGAATGAAGTTACAAATTACCTGTAAATTACCTAATGTGACTTGATCATTCCATCGGCTTTCATGGTCGTAATTTAATACCGGTGTTGCGTTTGGTTCTTTACAATTTATAATTAATTTATTGAAGGCCTTTTCATCGGTGTCTTTTATCAATACCAGTAGTTAAGCTTTGGATATACAATATTTATATTTGTCGAGATTGTGTATGAAAATATGAATCAAATACAATTCAAGTATGAAATATTCCACCGACAAATCATGTATTGCTAAGTAAACAATAGTTTCAGTTCCGAGTATAATTATTTTATAAATAGGAGTTGTTTTCCCCTTTTATTAATTTAATAAATCATTCTTTTCAAATAAAATGAAAATTCTCTTTTAATGGAACGTTATCACTCAGATACGAATAATTATTTCTTTCTTAAGAAGATTAAACGTAAGTTTTATAATATTTATAAATAATAGTTTTAGAGCATGCTTGATCTTATTACCCGAAAACAATTGTGAAATTGTTTGTTGCAAAAGTAGCAAAATGTAAATGAAGTAGTATTTTGTCTTCCATACAAAATATTTAATCACTATAAATGTATAAATTCCCAGAACTAAATAACTTGGGTAATTGGCCAAGAAGTAACTTTTGGAAACAATAAAATCACACCAAATATAAAAAAGTTTTCGAGAAATAAAATGTAGGGCATACTGGGTCTTCAATAAATTCATTTGATGTCTAATTGTACATTTATTAGTTTTTATATCAAAATCCAGGAACAAATTATTTATTGATTCAAATATGTTTTAAAATGATGTTCCTCTAAATATTTCTTGACTAAATAACTCAACACTTTCGACAATGCCGAAAAGTAATAGTGGATTTGGTCACCTGATAAAGATGTTGGTAAATATCATCAGAATTTTATCTGGGATGGCGTGTACTTAGTAAGAAATATGTTTTTAGCTTATGTAGCTTATTTCCAGCGGATTTCAGTGTTAATACATTTTTAGTTCTTACTTATTTATTTAATTATGTGGAAAAGTAATGTAGAAAGATGTCCCAAGATTTACGCTCATCAACAATGTTTGTCACTAACCAGCAATGTTAAGTGTTCTAAAACCTATTTGAATACTTTTGATCTAGCCTTCTCCGCTTCATACAAAAACGTATATCCTCTGAATGTTTTAAAGAATGTTTTAATTTAAAAGATATACGTTTTTTGAAAGTCTTTAAAACTCAGAATTTTATTTAAAAGCGGTCATGTACTCATGATCGCTTTTAAATATTCTTAATATTCAAACGTACACAATTATGTGTCTGCAATTCAGTGAGATAATCCATCTTATTTTTTTTACAAGTTATCTGATTAATGTGTTACACATCACAAGACACTTTTATATAATGCACTGGACTTTATTATCGTAATATTTAACAATATGTATATTACAAAATAAAACAATATATGAGCCGCGTCACGACAATACCAACGTAATGCGCTTGCGACCAGCATGGATCCAGACCAGCCTGCGCATCCGCGTAGTCTGATCAGGATCCATACTGTTCGCTTACCAACCCTATTACAAGTAGAGAAACTGAAAGCGAACAGCATGGATCCTAATCAGACTGCGCGGATGCGCAGGCTTGTCTGGATCCATGCTGGTCGCAAACGCAGTATGTTGGTTTTGTCGTTACGTGGCTCAATTATATATTTAGCACCATAATGAAGCCTTCGTAAATCTCCTGATAATTTTCTAAAACAATGAGACATCCTTCAATATTTGTTTAAATTAATGGTGCCTTTAATACAAGTTGCAGTACTTATTCTTATCTTATCTTATACAAATACAGCTCTATCAAAATGAAAGATTATTGTTGTAAATGTCCTATTCTGCTTAGCTAAAATGTAAGTTTGTTCCTCAGTATTTACTTATATATATATAATATATATTTTCCTTTTTTATTTTATTATTACATCAGTAATGATGTGAACAAAAATTATTACGACATTTGCTTTAGAACAGGGATTTTCTTTCAGTTAAAAAAATATACTTTAATTACATGTTTTTATTTTACTGATATTTTTTCTAGCTTTTGATATTTAATACTATGAATTCTTCTAATTTGATATTTATATTTTAAATAATAGTTTCCGTAGATAAAATAATAATAAATATGTAGTGGCTTTAAAAGTTGTACTTATAAATATATCGAATAATTTATAACCATTTTTCAAGTTACGCAATCAATATTTTTGTTACTATATTTTTAAAATTACTTGTAAATTATTTTCAAAGTCATATATGACTGCTGAACTGAACTTTGTTATAGCATATCATTACTCAATTTTCGTTTTGTTTACGTTGAAATTAGGTGCAATTTTCAACAATATTTGTAGCAGTATATTCTTTGTGCAAAATATTATTTTCTTAGATACCCCGCTGATATTGTGTTTTTTTTTCCACCAATGAATATTTCTCTGCCAGCCTTTTTACAATTTTTAATTTAGTCATAAATTTTATACCAAAGTTCTTTATTTTGTAGGACAAGAACGTAATATCATACCAAAATATACTGCATTTTTAATTGAATCGTTTGGCAGTTCTGTAACGAACGCTGATTGAACAGTTAATTCTTTCTAGATTTTGATCTTTAAAATTAGCAATGTATTTTTCATTCGCTTAAGCTTGAAATAAACACTCGTATATGCAAAGCAAATGATATCTCTAGTAATATCAGACTGACATTTTCTGGGAGACTACATTTCGTTGACATTAGCAATGCTACATTACGTTTCATTGTTGCTAATTAAAGGGCAATTTGTAATTGGATTCCACTATAATTGAACTGAATAGAGCACACTGTTGAGAATGTATATAAAACATGTTGGTATCATAAAAAAACTAAAAGTCAACAATGAAATGTGATACACTTGGAATTTATAAAGGGTACTCAAACAATTAGTGAATGAATTGGCAAATGGTATAAAGATACGGTATTTGCTAATACTTTTATACAGCCAATGAGACTATGAATTTTTAATAAGTTTCAAATTTCTATGAAATTCAAACTTGATGAATGCCACCAAACACATAGAATGAAAGAATAGCTGTCGATAATTACGAATGAGATAAAAATTACAATACGCTGGTCTATTTCAGATGTTATCGAATATTGATACTGATTCAGTACAGAATGTATTAGAACAAGTGAATCACCCTAATACTGAAAACCACAAAATCATTATAGAATTATAACATGCATGACCAGAGATGTTTAGAAATATTAATGTTAACATGTAAAATCGACCAACATAATCAGGTTAGGGCTTTGTTATAACAGAATAAGAAACAGGGACATTAGATTTATCATGTGAAAAAAATATTATACTTAAATTCTACAAAGCAGCACTCAGCACCATATATTAAATTATGTACAGATATTGAATGATGCTAATGATTGTGTTATAGTGTTTTGCTTTAAGATGGAGATAAAATGTGTCTTCTATCTGTAAATACTGATTATATTTAAAACAAGATGTGTAACAAGATTTTTCGACCATTCATTTCTGTATCTATTCTTATATATCTTTTATTCAAAAAGAACTCATTGATGCATCCATCAACTTTACAACGTGTATGATTTGTTTATAGTATTGTATAAGAATTCCGAAATATTGGTCATTAAATGAACTAAATTACAGAAAGATTTATCAGTTTTATATGTTTACTTTAAGGCAAGATAAAAGATGTAATGGTTTGAAGGGAAATCAAATGGCACAGCCATATGGTGTACTAAAATATTATTTGATATGCAAAAATAGGTTTACTACACTTTTAAATACTGAGGTTTTATTTTAAGTTGAATTTAAAAATGAAGTTCATAATACATATCACGGCAGTGTCAACTATAAAACATAAAATCACACTGAGTTAACAAATATTTTATCATATACATTTACAATACAATTTAAAAGCGGTGAATAAACCATCATTTATATGTAAAAATAAATTAAAAAAGAGGGGGGAAGTGAAAGTTTCATTTACAATCGTAGTAAGATCATTTGTTCTTCATGGGTTGTTTGATATACTGTAGATATCGTATGAGTAATACATCAACATCTTTTTATACATCAGACGAATTGTGCCCAACTTTTATGGTTGTGTGACATTGAGTTATATTTGATGAATATGGTTGAGAACTGGCAACATTTTTGAAAGCCGGGATAATTTATCAACCAAAAGTTTGCGATCTGAAAAGCAAATAAAACATTGTTTTGTTGTTTGACAATGCAAAGAGGTTAATCTTATGTAAAAAACAAACGCAATAATAACATATCAAATTATAAACTTGTAATATTCAAAACGTACTATTTTAAATAAGTCTCGGTTCGGTTATTGATGGGTAAATACAGCATTTATTATTATTATTATTATTATTATTATTATTATTATTATTATTATTATTATTATTATTATTATTATTATTATTATTATTATTATTATTATTATTATTATTATTATTATTATTATTATTATTATTATTATTATTATTATTATTGTATAAACATTACAAATGCAACAAAAAGTTCTGAAAAATGTATTTAATTTGAAATCTAGGAAGTTTTACTGAATTTGTCTAATTTGAATAACAGAATGCATGAAGTTTGTTGTTTAGAAAGCTGCATTTCTTAATACTGGTCATGTTAAGTTTAATGACACTATGTATACATGCTGAATTTACCTATTGTGTGCTGTGCAGGGTTTCAAAGGTTACATATCTTCTCGTATGTCCGTACGTGTGTACTAAAATGTTTATTTATCTATTTGTATTTGGTTTTACTTTGCACCAATACAGTCAAAGTCATATAGCGACTTCCCAGTTTTTTTACTGGGTAAAGACCTCAGTTGCCCTACCGTGCATTATTTCAGGCACGAAAGGACACCTGAGTAGAACCACCGACGTTTTCTAAGCTAGCTGGATAGCTTGCTCATATGAAAGAATCCATAGTCAATATCGGGATTTGAACCCACAGCGATAAGGGGAAAGTTTGTTTGAAGTCAACTAACTTAACCATTCGACCACGGACGCCTCTGATATATATTTTAATTTGTATATATTTTGTGTAAAATGACAGATAATGTCAATAAAATATTCGTTTTTAATATATCATACATTTAAAAACATATATTGGAAGAAATTAAAATAATCCTTTATCTCCAAGGCGATTGAAATATAAAAAAGTTAAATCATATTAAATAAAAATCTGGAAAAAGTCGCGCTTACTTGAATGTGCTACAAAATGTATCGAATCTATTTCATTTAAGTAAACAAAGAAACTAATTATAGTTTGAAACCTCTTTGATAGACGGTGCTACTGGCTCTGTGTAAACATAGATAAAGTTGAAAATCAAGAACAATCAATTTCTTTGTATGTCGCTCAAATAAAAATTGTGTTTTTTATTTATGATTAAAAGAACATCGCAAACTGAAAGTGAGATTATTAAATCTAAATAATTATCAATTGTACTTCGAATAACACAATTAAGATTAATTTGATTTTATTTACAATATGCGATAAGATTAATTTTAATCAACTTCTGTATGTTGTGCATTATTTACGTTTAGTCAACGCAAATTTGTAGTTATGAATCATTATTTTTTGAGAAGTATAAATACAAAGTCACTATGACCAAGTAAAACTCAAGCACTACGTAAATAGCTTATGTTGAAAGCATCTCTCTTCCCCAAAGAACATGAAAACATCCCTGAAGATACCTAACTTCGTTACCAATATGATAAATAGTAATGAAATACTAAATATATCATTTTTTCTGCCCAAACAAAATTTGTAATGCAAGTTCTATGACATTTCCGATTGTGTGTTTGTTCTTCTCAAACCCTTCACCTCAGACACATTTGGTGTTAAAAAAGGATAGGAGCAAACACAGAAAGTGGTGTTTTGTGAGTGTTAAGTGTATACATTTATCAATAATTTAGCACAGAATAGATCAACACACTACGGCTGACAGTGAATAGCCAAATAAATGGATAAATTTGATTAGCTACGTGTCGTTTCGCGTGAAGAATTGTGATGTCAGTGGACATACTCTGGTCTCGTCTCTAATACCATCAACAGTTGTATAAAGCCAAGTACATCATTTATAGAAAATTGGGTTTGTTTTCTATCTGAAACTGTTAGGTTTGTCTCATCTAAATTCGGAGACAATCCGATGATACTTTCTTGTTTTCACATTTGTATAAAAGTTTTATGTTTAACATGTCTATGCATTATCTGTCTGAGTACAAAATATATATTTAACGACCGTAAGACGGTATATTCTTTCGCATAAGAGTGACAAAAAAGTTTTTTTATTTGTAATAGATACGTAGACTGATAAAACATTAGTCTGTTGCATGTTACAATACATATATTTGTATCAAGATTATATGATAGCGTCTAAACAAATATATCAATTAGAAAAAGAGGCAAACGCATTACCACTTTGGTTTACAGGGGGGTATATTCCATTCTGAAACATGATTTGAATCCTACAAAAACATGTTTTTCTCACTTATTTTATTACTGATTTCTTATTTCAGTCTTAATATAGCTTTCTTAAACTGTTGAATTAAAGTAGGTTTGACACAAGCAATATATCTAGAATTCCTGACAAGAATGTTAAGAATGAAGATAGAGTATGTTATAGATTTTTTTTTAAATAAGTCATAATATGTAGATGTGATTTATGCAAACTACAAGTCGCATTTCGAAAAATGCACTTCCTTGTAAAATATTTATTTAGGTTCACATAGATTTAAGTATATACATTATATTCATGGCGATAAAATTTAGATTATTTTTATCTTGATTTGTTCACTTATTATTCATTTTAAAAAATCAAAACAGCAACTGACATATTTATTTTAAGGGACTTCTTTCGCCGTTTAGTTTGAAAAATCTGATACATACAAAACAACTTTTATCTGAATTTTGTTATATATACCATATTTCACGCAAACGAAAAAATATCCTCTTAATATTCATGGCGTCATAATTTAGATTATTTTCATCTTGATTTGTTCGCTTATTGATAATTAAAAAGAATTAAAAACAGCAACTGACAAAACACTTATTTCCATATCTTTGATTAAAATATTTGTTTAAGGAGATATTTGTGTCCATGTCGTCTAATTTTCAATCTATATATCTTTCATATATCTTTCATTAAAATATTTATTAAGCAGATAGTTGTGTACACGTCGCTTATATTTAATCTATATACATGTATCTTTGATTAAAAGATGAATTAATTGAGTTAATTGTGTACAAGTCGTCTATTATCAATCTATATATCTTTGATTCAAAGATTTATTTAAGGAGATAATTTTGCACACGTTGCCTATTATCAATCTATTTATATTTGATTAAAAGATGAATTATTTGAGTTAATTGTGTAACATGTCGTCTATTTTCAGTTCAATCGAAGTTGTCTGCTCAATGAGAATGATGAATATAGTTTTGAGTTTCAACTTTCTCTTCTCCACCTTAATCAGTGTCTGTGTGACGGCAAGACTGACGGACGATCAACTTGCACAGGTGAGTTTATATTACACGATGCATGATTAATAACAATAATATTGCATGAAAACATAGGTTTAAAAAGCATAAGCATGTCAATAAAAAGGCTAAGGAATTTCGGCATTGTATTCATCTTCAATTTCTTACATGTACTTACATAATTTTCTTCTATAGCAATGATTCATAAAACTATATAATTTAAATATACAATTTCATTATTTTCCCAGTTAGAACAATACAAAAGTTGTCCTTCTCTACATGATATCAAGAACATTTATCTTCTGATTTTGCATTTAAATATGTGCAAATTAAGTTATATACAAAACAGTAAATTTATACATGTATTTTACAATATTTGAATAAATTTATCAAATTCGAGTGAAAAGATAATGTTATGTTGTTAAAGATTGTATTTTGAAAACGTTATAATATTCTTATCATAGTTGAAAAATAAACCGAGAATCATGTCATATTATTATCTTCTACGTATTAAGCTTGCCTTATTCTGTCCATTTTGTACAACAACTTTACCGATTTTTTTTCAAATTTAATAGAATATAATATATCTATAATACTAGTTTTCATATTACGCACGACTATGTGCTTTATATGTAGAGCCCCTTCTATAAATTGTCTTTAATAAACAAACACAACTTTGGTTTTATCATTATTATTGTTGTTTTCTTTTCTCCTGTAGAAACTTTATAATGTGATACATATCGTTGTTTAGGGATTGCACATTTACTGTTTATCTAAAGGAGACTAGTAATTTGAGAAAACGCCAAGATTTTTTTGTAATCTATACTCCCAATATTCAACTATAAATTGTAATCATTTCCAAAAGAAATGAGAGAGAGAGAACGGAATTGAAATTCTTCAAGACTGATGGGTGTTAAAGCGTTACATTTCAAACTTCAAATTTTTTTTGTAAGAATATTAACCACATGCCGCCATGATCGGCAAGTCTTAAAAGAAATCCTTCTTCCTTTTGTGATAATGAATGATACTGTCAGTCATATTTACAATAATCATATTCATGAATAAATGTTATGTCATTTTTGCTAGAATCAGGTATTATGTATTTGTCAAACATTTTCAATGCGCTTGACTGTCTGTGATGGATTAAATACTTTTTTGTAAATAAACTTGGTGAAGATTTATAAACACAAGCTTCTAATTACCTTTTGTTATTACCTTCTTGCCCGATGCATTACAGTCGTTGTCGATGAATAAGAAAAATAAAACACACATTTAGAGATAATAATATTTTTAGTGTTAATACGTTGAAAAATATTCTAATTAATCAAGATATATTGTAAGAATCCGAACACTTTACCATCGATTTTTTTAATAATATATTCTACAGCAACACACTGAAAAACTATCAAATATTTGAAAAAAGTATAATTTTCTATTTATAATTTCAGAGAAATTAACAAAATGATAAGTAATTCTAGTATTAGAAATTACATGTTATCAATAAATTTATTTTTGTTACCATATAACGTTTTACACTCCTTTTTTGTATAGAATGAATAAAAAGATCGCGCTCTGTCAAATGACATTTGTGGCCAATATTGTCTTAAAAAACAACTGATAAGAAATTCTTATGAAAGCTCACATCCGGTCGAATTTCAATCATTAAATTTTTTAACAAAATACTCTAACTGCTTGATTATTGATTTATATTCTTTTTTATCAGTGTATGACACATTAAGGATTTTAGAGCCTTCTCTAATTGAATATTTTTCTTCTACTATTTCACGTTTCCTTGGGAACTTTGGGATACTTGTTAGGAATCTACTTAATAAGAGAATTCTCTAAATTCCTGCGGTATGAATGGATTAATGTGCGCTTAAATACATGTTTGACATATGGTGCAACATAGCAGTAGTTTTTACATGTTTAAAAGAGTTTGTATTGCCACAGATGACTTAAATGTAAATCTACTTTATTCAGATACTGAGTGATAAATTATCAACTGGTCCTTTGCGAGACAGTAGAGAGTATCCATCTATAGATGATCTCACCGAATTCGACAGACGTCTTGTCGCTCTAGAGAAAATTGATGAAGTTGCTGATAGGTTGCTGGATGACGAATTACAAACGGATGAAGACTTTGCTGATGGGCCGGTAAGCAAGCGTCCATTCTGTAATGGTTTCACAGGATGTGGACGTCTCCGTGGCAAGAGGCTTTCTCCTAATCTTCTTGAATCATTTCGTCTTTCAAATTCTTCTCCTGAATCTGTGCATGAAACTCCCTCTGATCCTGCACCACGTACGAAACGACCGTTCTGTAATGGATTCTTTGGCTGTGGAAACCCAGGAAAACGTCTTATGTTCCGAAACGCTCCAAAAGGGTATAGAAGAAATGTTCCTGGAGAAAAACGTTTCTTTTGCAACCCAGGGGCTTTCGGGTGTGGTAATCCAAACAAACGCAACTCTCTCTTAGATCGCATGAGAACTGCTATAGACTCGGATGAGTAGCATGACATTTCAATGAAGCTGATTTTTAGGCATGATTTATTTCCTAACATTTTATTAAATGGAATGATTTTCATGACTTTGCATGTATAACATATCTTGAAATCTAAGGCATGTGATAAATATTACGAGAGATATTAGAACTGGTTTATCGTTGTAACAGATACAATACTATTGTTGTTCATATCTCTCAAATATTTGTTTATATTTATCTTATAATGTTCACTATTTAATAATACGTAATACGTCTTGAAACTTTAAACTATAATCTCCTATCTTCTGTTATCTTCTCAAAATACCATTTAATGACATATGTTTCTATTGGATAATGTCTTCTTAATAATGTTCATTGCAATTTTATTCTGTTGTATCAAATATGGTGTAGTTAACAAAAATATTGTATATGCGTGGTTGCGTAAGTGGAAATGTTTAATATTTTACACTATTGCGACCATACTTCACTCGCTCGTTGGTAGGTAAGAAATACAAACAAATATTGTTTTTCTCTTTCGTTGCGGTAACGGTTACGCTGCGTTATGGTTACTTGAGAGTTTCGAAGTTTTTTTCCTTTGGGAGACAACTAAACTTAAAATAAAACAATTTATTTCTGTCCTGTACTAACCTTTTAGATTAAAAGATTAAAAGTGCCACGAACATGAATGATTTATGAAAACTAGTATGTTGAATTATTCACAAACATCCTGTATATATTATATCAAAATACCATCTGGTGAGAAATGGTATAGTGTGTTGATATAACTGATAACTGTAAATAGCGACCCGGAAAATAAAAAGATAAAAGTTGTTGCTTCGCTAAATACGCTTAATCTTAACAATGTTTTCTATGATGAACTTAACTACAGATTAGGTATTCCATTTGATGAAAATAATCAATCAATTATGAAGGATAACAGTAACCGTCTGTTTATTTATGCCTGGACGTTTCTTACCATGTATGACTGAAGGGAAAATATCAGAGAGACACTTTCTATGTATAAATCAACGAACTGCAATTTAATCATTTTTAGCAATCGAAATAAAATTGAACAGAAAATGTGTTGACCTTATCTTATATTGTCCTGTGAATGTTTTCAGTGGACACACATATGGTTTGTCGGCTTGAGTTTATATTATATAGCATATTCACGTCATGCACGTGTAAATTAATAAAGCTATTTCAATTGCTTTGAATAGAAAAATATATTTATCTTAATTAAATGGAAAAAAATCATTTGTGTACACTATATCTTACCTTCGTTATAAAAAGCTTGCCACATATTCGTTTTGTTGAACAAAGAAGTATTTTTTGTCTTGCTGATTTTCTATACATGTAATAATAATTTTAAAACTTAAAGATATAAGCAAAACAATGAAAACATGATAAACTATTAGGTAAAGTGACCACGAAGCTATTCGCGTAAGATATAGGTTTCTTTTGTGTGAAACATATAAATGACTGCTAACGTTATGATATTGTGGTACATTTCATGACATTTTATTACACTGTAATCATAGCGTTGTATATTGACGTGTGAAATGATAACAAGAAAGGCTGATTTAATAGAACATTTCTGAAACAAACTCATATCAAATTTATTTTTTTTTAAATCTACGTTTTGAATAAGAATAAAAGTAAAAAAAAAATATTCTTGTCTATAAGTAAAGAATCAATCAAACATTTGCATTCAATTATAAAAGCATAATACGTAAAACTGTGATAAGTAATGATTAATCGCAAATAAACAACAAATTAAATACGGCTACTTTAAAAAGAGTATCTTGATAATGGAACTTGTATTTGTTACGTTCTAGTAAAATAAACATTTCAAGATACTGTTACAATGACCCTCATAGTTAGGAAATATATATTGAGTTCATTATTGTAGAATAATGCGCGGTTCGAATTCAAATGGACAGGAATTTAATCACAAAGGCCAATAGGCCTGAATGATAAATGACTAATCATTTGAACGTTAAACCGTGCATTTATAAACTACAATTTAAGAAAAATTAATATCTATTTCCATTCTAACATTCTAGAAAAAGAGAATTGATAAAAATATGCTGAACTATATTGAGCGTAGAAACAATTTTCCTGACGTCATTTGGTTTATTGACGTCATATTTTACTTGATATAGCATGTAGGCATTCGTTTTTTGTGATGTGCATATATCGTGTAAAAATGCACTTGACAGCCCTTACTATTTGATACTAAAATAGAGTTAAGCGTCTGAGGATAAATAACATTGAACTGTACCGCAATGGAATAATGTCAACAACGTCGTTCCGGTGTCGCGTAATTATCCACAGTGATATGGTAATATTATCATGTGTGTGATTATTGCGCGGCTGCATGCTTTTTCTTTAGCACTTAAGCACTACACTTTCTTTCCCTATAACTGTATGTAGTTCAATCAGACACAAATTAACAGATTAGGATTTAAACTCTTTTCATGGAATGGCATGTACGTGTCACATTGAAAATTCCATGATACACATCTGCATTATACAACAATCAGAGTCATTGCTACAACAACTCTATTGCTGCAATAATCACCACTTTAACTACTGTCACTATTTCTGCTACAGTTTCAACATCTTAAATCATCATTTCTAATACTACCACTACTAATACTTCATCTTCAACCTATTTCATACAATCTATCTATATCACTGTTACATTATAAACACAGCTACCATAGCAATTACTAACTGTTCCTCTATAATCACTGTCACTATTGCTGTATCAAGTGCTTATATTACCATTCCTAATAAGACGACCACTATTCCTGCTACAGTACCAAATACTTCTACCATTACGCCCTTCACACTATCACTTTTAACATTATTACCAATATATCAGTTACTGAACTATCACCACTACAATTACCACTATTAACTCTTCCACTACTAACAGTCATTTCGCAGCATTAATAGCAGTAACTACATATACAAACACAACTTCTATTATCCTTCTCACTACAACATTATCAACAGCTTTAGAAATAACATAGTTTTATCATAGCTGCAACTTCCACATTTCTAACAAAACATTTATGACGACGATGATTCTACTAACGACATTGTCGAAAAAAAGATGATCATCAACAAAAATGAGTTATATACTAAGATAAACAGCATCTTTACGTATACAGCTTACGGTTGGCTATTTTTCGTGTGAGCTGTATAATGTTGGTAATACAAGTTACACACGAGATTTACTGAAAAATATAGCCTGAATGAAAAAGTTATGACCCGAAGCGCCAGCCGAGGGCTATATGTGTGTCAGAAAGGCTATAAAGTTCCCGTATATCCCGTCAGTACTTGTATAACGAATTAAATATATCGCAAATTGTTAATGACGGAAAGTTCATTAGAAAACCCAGCAACTTTACACTGTTTTCATTGCTCAAGGAAAGATGCGAGAAATATACCATAAAGAACAAAACGCAATAAAATAATTTCTGCACACGATGTTTCGAAGAAAGGTACACATCAAGATAATTTGAATTGTATTAAAGTAAAGTAATAATGGTTAAAACTACTGGACTTAAATTGCCATCGGGCGTGAAAAAAGAAAGCCACACAGATTGAGATAACCGGTCGCATATTGAGAAGAACATTTCACTAAAGTATGTTGAATATCATTATAGCGATTCAGAATTTAAAGGACTTACAAGAATAACTCAGGTGGTCAGACCAGACCAAACACACAGTAAAATGTAATACATGATAATAGATAATAAAACAAGAATGCAAAATCCTTACCAATGTTTGCTGTTTTGATGTGTCGACGGATTTCCTTTAAGTATCATCGTTAATAAGTCAATCGTCTTATTATTGTTGACATTTCTTTTGAACAATTTCAATCATTTTCTTTTCTTTTGGTTAAGAAACACAAAATGACCTTTCAATAACCAGCAGAAATGAGCTCTTGTGTGGCCACCGAGCTAAGTGAAGATTTTAGCGAAATAAAAACAAACTAAGTGAATGTACAGCGGACTAACAGATGGTCGGACGAACGATAAAGAGTATAATATTTTACATACAAAATTCTTATAAATTTCACATTCATTGTCATTGAGTTTTTCATCATATTTATAGTGATCTCTGATATTTATGACCATCAAAAATAATCATAGAGCAAAACTCTTTTGTCTCATTTGTTGTTGTTGTTTTGAAAATTGATTCCGGTCTGTAGTGTTACCAGGATGTTTGGCGTTTCATAAGCCAGGACACCACCAGTTAGTTTAAGATAGCTTAAGCATCAGTTGAATATAGTGATTCTTTTTGGAGATTTGTCACATGTGAGCTCGTTTACAAAATAAATAGTGGTGATAATTGCAAGTGTATAACACTTGAAAAACTCAACATGAACACGTACATCACAGTAGTTTGTGTTATGGAGTGCCACATATGTCATAACATATGTCACAGGTGCTAAAAATAAATTGCCTGTAAGATGTTAGTCTAACTAGTACATGCCATGTTAAGTGTATTGATGCTTTAATAGGAAATTTGTTTAATTCTGCATTCTGAGTAGGAGATAAATCATGGCTTTTGGGATTATTTTGTTATAGAAAATGGGCTGGCATTGTGCTATTGTCTGGCCAATCAAAATCTAGATCTTGTCTATAGAAGTAATTTATATACTTCTTTAAAAAAATAGAATTTAATGGCTTTATCTTATAGTATTTTAAAACTTAATAAAATATATTGATAATACGATAATGTTGGTGATAGCTGGGGTAGGTAAGGTGTAATTTTTATTTGTTTAAAAATGATATTTCATATACTAGTAACTTTCTACGATAAAGATTTTCAAGGGTCTAAATATATTATCTTGGTTTTGTATGGGATTTAAAATGTTATGTTGGCTTATAACAAGACCTACTGCTAGAATATTGATCACTGTTTAAGATATTTTAGTATTGTATCATAGTTTGGGGACCTTTCTGTTGAAAATGTGTCAGAGTTAAATCCCACACATATACATGCACAGTGCGTTTCCTGGAGTGCAGGAATTAAATACCCGCACTCCAGAGCATCCCCATTGATTGGCTCATTTTTGCTTGGGTTTACATATTGTGACGGCAGAGAAAGGGAAAGCGACAGAAATATCATATTCAGATGTTCGTTCATTGGAACCTTTTTGCCTGGGTTTCATATTGTGACAACAGGGAACGTGTTTTTATGTTAGACTATG
This sequence comes from Ruditapes philippinarum, assembly GCF_026571515.1. Taxonomy (NCBI): domain Eukaryota; kingdom Metazoa; phylum Mollusca; class Bivalvia; order Venerida; family Veneridae; genus Ruditapes; species Ruditapes philippinarum. The sequence goes on from NW_026859460.1 coordinate 122,072, forward strand.
AAACAAAAGAGAAAGAACATCAAAACACTCGGCAATCTGATTAATACTCGTACAAATCAGATAGCCTCGTGTTTCGGTGCTCTCTTTCTATTACTTAAATTGATAATATTAAACAAACTGATGATAGAGTCTGTTTAGAATATTTGCTTTTGAGCGAATAACTTTGTCATGAAATCATTGCTAAATGGTCAAAAACCTCCTTAAAATAGCAGCATTATATTTTGATTCAGTAAACGTTTTATTTAGTTTACGCACAGTTTTCATTTGTGTTACATAACAGAAACATTTCCTGTTAGTACTCTTTCAAAAATCGACCATAACATTATGGAAACAACATAGTTTAACCGTTTTTAAATTTCAAATATTTCATTTGACTTAATACCCTTTTATGTTTTAGCAAGAGCTGCCCGATTTTTCCTTGGTTTTAGATGACTGATTACTTTGTTTATTTTTAGTTTAGAGTTTCGGCCCGGCATAACTTTATTTATATTCTTGAAAGAAATAAATTGGTTTAAGACATTTTTTATTCTTTTAAAGTCCATATTTATACCACAGAATAACTGTACATATTAAAATAGGGATAACCATTGCTAATTATCACTAAATGAATGGCGTTACAAAAATGTTTCTAAGACGCTAAATGTATCAAAACTATAGCACAGAGGTACGTGATTATTTGTCCATAACTGTTATGTATGTAAAGAGATACTGTATATGTAAATATTATGAATATAAATTTATGCTCTGTTCTATATTCCATATTAGATTTGGAGTAACTTGTTTAGCAATGATTTCTACATCATACATGTAGATAAGAAAACATCAGTTTACAACCATGTGATACTTATTTTCTTTGACTGAACCGTGCCACCAAGTGTTGTTAGCTCACACTAGTGCTTACACGGTCGGAAAAAAATAAAATATTAATAATAATCGGTTATTGTAATAATCTTACTACATTATTAATCAATAATATTATTAATAATATTAATTCTATGAAGATTTTTTTTAGAAATCAGTTATAGAGACACTGCGTTCTTCTGGCAAGAACATTAGGTTTTGGCAGAGAATCCCACACAGCTCTGATCAGAGAATAAAACTTTCAATGTTTCTATCAAAGTTAGATTCCCAAACTCTAAGTAGTAGACATGTTCTTACGCTTACATCCTGTCTCTCGTACCTTCCTGTTTCAATTCTAATTGGTGCTATGCCAGATCTGAATTTGGCCAAAAACGGACCTGTGTGAACGAGGCATAATAATCTGACAGTATTGTTCAGTTTCATATTTATTTTCGAACAATTTATGTGTACGCAGTTTGTTACCATGCACCTGCTTTCGTAAACTATGTCATCGGCATAAAATAAAATACATAGTTTCCCGTTATTTCTAATATCTACTCCTAGCCCTAGGACTTTGAGTATTCGTACTTAATCGTTAACATATATATTAAAAAGCAGGGGAGATAATCCACACCCTGACGTTATTCATTTTTAACATCAAACCACTCAGTGCAATATGTAAAATTGAAACACAACAAAAAGTCTAATTTGGCTTGAAAAGGAATTGGTTTATATAATCACTTTAACCAGTTCTTTGATATTAAATCAAAGCAATTGTTGGCACTTACCAGATTATTGCCGAAACAGCTTTTATACTTATCACAAAGCTTAATTTTATTTGTATGCATTTGATTTTCTATGTTATATTTTAAACTGTTGTTGAAGTAAGTCTATACATGCTGCAAATATAAATATATCATGGTTTAATATAGGTAGGAGTTTCTATATTAAGCGCTACGATTGATTCTTAAAGACTGAAAGAAAATATTTTATGCAAAGATAAAACACTACTTGATGTAAGATACTTTATATTAATTACTTAAATTAAACATACACCAAACAGCTGTAAAAGTGTTAAATAAGGTTGTGAAACTGTTCATCATGTATTGTAAACAAAGTTGGACTTATTATTGAGGGCTGAAACATTTTAAGCAATTTGCAACTGTTTGGTTTCAATGGTCATCAAATTCAATTGCATTGAAGCTTATTCTTCAAATTAGGACTACTTATATTATGAACAAATCTGCAAAGATGTTTTTAGATTATAAATATTATACTATAAACAAGTTTTGAATGTTTAATTCTGATTGCTTAGGGGGCGAGGTCGGTTACACAAACTAACAACTGTTATTCATAATCAGTCTCAATCATACCGGGGTGGTAACATTTAATACTAAAAACTCGTTTTAATGTGTTAATTTTGGTAGGACGATTAACAGTTTTCTTAAATCCTCGTTTCGGTATCATACATGTATCTGATATCATTAAAATCCATATGCACAATAATATAGTTTGATACTATTTAAGTAAATCAGAACAAAACTAAATTTCTTAAAATATGACAAGGTTATCTTTTTTCAACATCATTTTTGCCTTTATACGAGTATTTCACAAATTTCTGGTCTTCCTGGGCTCCTTGCTTCTGGTTCTTGTTTGCTGGGTCGTGTGTTGGTTGCGTTCATTGAACGCCGCCTTTCCTTCTTGATCTTATTTAATATATTTTGTATAATGCGTGCTGCGGTTGTTTCTGAATGTAGAGGAAGATTTTTATTCAATGTCATGTGTACTGTATGAGATTTAAATTACTTCGTTTCAATATAGCCGAGTATATGTTAGGACAATGTAGTTAGCTTACAAAACATTGCATAACAATAGTGTACTTGCGTTTTACTTCTTGCGAACATTCAATTTTAATATTGTTATTAATAATATTGTGATGCAACTCATACCCTATTTTCGTGTCAACATCATTCAACATCATTCAACATACATCGCAGATGCATTCACAATTGTATCATGGCATTTTTTCAATATTAAGTATTCAACAACTACTGCCCTGTATGACAAGATGTATTGATAAAATGGTTACATGTTTGGACTTTCCATTGCCGGTGTAAAAATATTTCATTCTAAAGGAAACAAGTTTGCTATACCTGATAAAAAGAATAAAATTTTAATAAACATTTCTAGTAATAATATTCCTTTAATTCAGAACAGTATATCATCATCATCATCATCATCATCATCATCATCATCATCATTATTATTATACATTTATATAAATCACCTGTACATCGCTTATTTCTCTTTTATTTTTATTTAAGAAACTAGACATCTATTTTATTTCCGGCTGTTTAGATTTTTTAGAGTGGAAAAATGATTCCAGGACAGAATGATACATACAGGTAAATATATTTTCTTTTCTATATCATATTTAGTTGCGACCAGTTCATATCAGTCATATTAAAACTCACGACAGTTAAACGAAAAAACATGCAATTTATAACTTATTTCAAAATTTCAAACTATTTTATTTGTTTGTCTTTTATTATGGTTATTATTCAATAAACTGTCAATTACGTATATTCCTTTTCCTTTCTTTATTGAATGGTTATAAAACTTATTAACAAATTGTTAAATGTTCCATATATTAGCAAGTTATCACTGGTTTGTTTCATGACATGCATGGATCTTTACGGTATGAAAAATGAATGGTTTACTTAGACAATATTACTTTTCCTGTACTTATCGATATATTTTTTCAATTTTCTCTGGATTGGCATTTAAATTCGTATCGATATTTTCTATCTGATGATGGTCTGCACTGTTCAGTATTCAGTCAGTACATTGTACTTATTTAGAATTTGTTCTATACAATTCATATGGTTTTGTCTCGGTTGAAAGACGGATAAGTCCATTTAACATATGAAATTCTGAGTGATAGGGGTTATATAATTAACATATATTCTCGTGTTGTGCGACAGTACGCGCGTGTTTTCATACAGATTTAATGTTAACAATAACGATGTTTAACTAACACATTTTAATCAAAAATATACGTAGAGAAAAAAACACTTTTTTAAAAGATAAATATTTTGTTTAGATTTTGTGCATATGATGTCATGAATTTTGACAATGAAAGCATTGCTGCAACCAGATTTCGTTGACGTGTACGAAAATTAGTAGTGTTCTCAGAACAATTTTAATGTTTCACTATGAAGTCACAAGTATTAAGCCTTCACTTTGCTTTTGAAAAGATATATCGGTCTATAACACTTTGATCTGGAAACAGGTTTTTAACTTAAAGCGGCTAATATAATATTTTGATTAGTTTAAATGATGACTGTTATCAGCTACATCTATTTATTACTTTACAAGATTACTTACCGTTGGCATCTAAGTTGATAGAAACTATGCTTCTATATAATTCCAGAAATACGACTCAAATCGCATGGTCCAAAACAGCGAAGACAGTGGTAAAGATTTTACAATAGATAGTGATTTCGGTGATACTGTTACAGACATCTTTGAAACTGGGAGTGAACCGAAAAGATATCTTTTTGATGTCACTAACATGCACAGAGATGATGCATTCAACGAGCAGCAAAAGATCAAATCATCTTTAAAAGTCTGCATTGCATATTCTTATACCCAACAGGAATTCGACAAGTGTCAAAGAAGGCATGGAGAAAACAAATTCAATACAATACATGCATTGAAAGAAAAAAGAGTCGGTTTTAGTACATGTGGAACATATGGAAACCGCTGTAAGACAAAAGAAGGAGAGAAAGAGATTGGAGAAGAAAAAAGAAATCCTTTTGGTAACAAATATTACCGGAACGTTAAGAAAGAGACTGGAGAAGAAAAACAATATCCTGGATGTTTTGGATGTCGCGGGAAAGGAAAGAGATTTGAGGAAGAGATTGGAGAAGAAAAAAGACTTGTTTTCCACAACAAAAACCAGAATAGACGAATGAGTAAAAATAAACAAGGAAATCGTTCTGGTAACAAATCGTACCCGAAAGGAAAGAAAACTATGAGAGAGATTAGAAAAGAAAAAGGAAATCCTGTCTGTGGAGAACATGGTTGTCTCGAGAAAAGATTTGCTTTCTTCAATAAATATCCAGGAAAACGGCAACGTTCAAAATTAACAGATAAAAAACATATGGATTCAATTATTCCAGATAAGAGAGGACTTTTACGTAACATAGACCAGCCTATCGTTTTGTTTCAAACATCAACGGGTTTTGAAGAATCTGAAACTGATTCTAGTGATGATAGAGAAGAATATTACGCGCAAAATGAATTGAAAGATGTGCATCTTAAGGAAGATCTAAGACGCGTGATAGGGTCAATATGTAATACTTCAATAAATGGATGTCAGTTTAAAAAAGGAAGAAGAAAATTGAAAAAAATCGTTGGATAAAAATAAAATAATATATATTAGTTGCAATTGTGTTGAATGAATAAACAAAACTGTTAAAACAGTGATGTTTGTACAAAAATACATAAAAAAAATTAAAAACCTCTGTTAATTTAATTGTAATATTTCTTTCTTCTATAAAGTGTTATAAATATGTTGCTCCTAAGCTCTTTTTAAATTGATAATGAAAAGTTTTTAGATGTAATAAAAAAACTACCTAAATTTTCAAAAGACCGCACAACTCTTTGCTTCCGATACATTATAAACGATATCATTAGCCGTTTCAATGGATCACGTGGACTACCGATTAGTTTTGCATGTTAAAATATAGACTTTTAAAAACACAATTATCACACACCCGTGCCGATTTTGCGACTCCGAAAAAATGGTATTGCACGGCCGTGCATATATTTAGACGTGACGTCATTAACGTTATACAAACATATTGTAAAGATGCGCTAAATGTTAGCGTTATACTATAGGCGCGTCAATGAAACATGACTCTTATTTCACTTTAAACGGTCTTTATTTTGGGTATGTGATTAATAGAATATTAAATTCGTGTTAGTTCATTACTGAATTTATTGCACTCGTTGAATAAAATAATATTATGCTCGCCAGAGGCTCGCATAATATAATTTCATTCAACTCGTGCAATAAATCTAGTATTAAACTTACACTCATTCAATATCCTCTATTTCTGTGCAAACTTAAGCTTTTACTTTTACCTGTGCATTTATTATTCACACTTGGATTGGGCATAATGTCACTTTGAGTAGTTGAAAGAGTATTGTAGTTAATGGCTCCAATTATCTTCCATTCAACATATTCTTATTTTAATATCACACAAATTGAGATAGGGCGATCTCTTGAACATAGAATTGAATAACTTTTTTTTATGCCCCCACAATGTGGGAGCATATAGCGTTGCACTTGTCCGTCCGTCCGTCAGTCCGTCCGTCAGTCCGTCCGTCCGTCCGTACGTCCCGAAATCTTGTGAACGCAACTCCTCTTAAACCGGATGGCAGATTTTGCTTAAACTTACAGGGATGAACAACCTTAATGTGTAGATGGTAGTAAAGGAAGGAATTTTTGCTGCGACCAAATTTAACAGAATTATGGCCCTTTGTTGATTTTTTCACTAGATACTATGTAGAAATTTTGTGAACGCAACTCCTCTTAAACCGGATGGCAGATTTTGCTTAAACTTACAGGGATGAACAACCTTAATGTGTAGATGGTAGTAAAGGAAGGAATTTTTGCTGCGACCAAATTTAAGAGAATTTTGGCCCTTTGTTGATTTTTTTCACTATATACTATGTAGAAATTTTGTGAACGCAACTCCTCTTAAACCGGATGGCAGATTTTGCTTAAACTTCCAGGGATGAACAACCTTAAGGTGCAGATGGTAGTAAAGGAAGGAATTTTTGCTGCAACCAAATTTAACAGAATTATGGCCCTTTGTTGATTTTTTCATTATATACTATGTAGAAATTTTGTGAACGCAACTCCTCTTAAACCGGATGGCAGATTTTGCTTAAACTTCCAGGGATTAACAACCTTAATGTGTAGATGGTAGTAAAGGAAGGAATTTCTGCTGCGACCAAATTTAACAGAATTATGGCCCTTTGTTGATTTTTAGTTTTCAACTTGTGGCACATGTAGTCCAAAAAATATTTGACCTTAAGAGTCATAAGATTGACAGAACAGTGGCGTGTGGGGGCATCCGTGTCCTATGGACACATTTCTAGTTTTAAAAAGTGTTAAGTCAAACGTGTAAGTTTGCCATTACTCTGCTTCGTTTACAATTGGCACAAAAAACTTCAGATATTCCTTTATTAACTTCACAACCTCACCGCCACACGCTATTTTGGGACCTTCAATGAATTTGCTGTCACTGGCTTGGTCTAAGTTCAAAGTGCAGAATGGTCAGATATTGAAGAATTTATGTTTGTTGGGGATAACATTATAAGTACAACATATCACGACCCCTATTATCAATCCAAGCTCAAGATTAAATATAATGGAACAGATACATTCTTTTAGGGCTTTCCGTTTGCTTCGCATTTTTATTTTGCTGACTTCTGCCGGAACCTTAAACGGCTAAATATATTTATTACATATCCTTATGTCCTATTTTATATACTTGAGAGTAAATAAAGATGTCTGTTTGTCTGTCTGACAAAAGTCCCTTTTTCTGCCAAAACGTTATCAGAAAGAAACCAACCTTTTATTGTTTTATTTAGCAGTATGTTCTGTTGCAACTTTGTGGCCATCAAAATTTAAGTTACGCTTATAAAGATTCTTGGACTCCTAATCTAAGATTGTCTACAATTGTGGGTTCAAACCCGATCAAAGTCAAACCGTTGTGTTTCCTTGAACATGACATTTCACACTCCTTGCTCAGTACTGGTTGGATCAAGTGTGTCCATAAGCATATTGCTTTCCACAAAATCGAACAAAAATATATTGTGTATAACCTAAAATTTAAGTCAATAAGATTAGACAGAAATACATGTCTATAAATTAATATGTCTTTTTCGTAGGTTGCATTTCCTAAACAAATTAAGACATACATTTGGGGTACATTTGGAGGAGTACTTTGTTTCTCCATAAAATAGAAAATGCATTTGTTGTTTTATCGCAATATGTAAATCAAAACATCTTTGAACAAAACACAATTCATTTCGAGTATTGAAGTGCTTTCTTTATTTTCAAATAAATTAATTGATTCATTCTAGAATTCTGAAGATCCACGAATGAAAGAAAAACTTAGAAAAAAAAGCAATATTATGTTGTATGATATCGTTGATTTTATGTAATAAATTATCCTGTTTCCTAACAAAAATCTGGAAACAAAGTGATCCCTCGGAAGCATTAATAACAACAAAATTACAAGAGAATTGCAGACTCGGTTTAATTGAGTATGTACATGAGGGATAATGAATACTTTTATGCAAAGATATTTAAAACTGTTGTTGAAGTAAGTCTATACATACTGCAAATTTAAATATATCATAGGTGTACATAGGTAGGAGTTTCTATTTTATGCGCAACGATTGTTTCGTAAAGACTGAAAGGGAATATTTTATTCAAAGATATTTAAAACTGTTGTTGAAGTAAGTCTATACATACTGCAAATGTAAATATATCATAGGTGTACCTAGGTAGGAGTTTTCACATTTATTGTTTATAAAGAAAATGCTATACAATAAACTTTAATATGCAAAATATTTTATATGAAAAAGGGGAAGAGAAATAGCAAGTAGGATCCAGCCATTTTCAATTCGCGAAATTATTGTTACATAGCATACCATGTATCGGTGCAACGCCCGACTATCTAGTTTTCGAAAGAGAAAAAATGTCAGAACGTTTGCAAAAAATGTATACTTATGTAGAATATTATACTATAAACAAGTTTTAAATGTTTAATTCTAATTGCTTAGGGGGTGAGGTCGGTTACACAAACTAACAACTGTTATTCATAATCAGTCTCAATCATACCGGGCTGGTAACATTTAATACTTAACACTATTTTTAATGTGTTAATTTTGGTATGACAATAAACAGCTTTCTTGAATCTTCGTTTCGGTATCATTCATGTATCTGATCTCATTAAAATCCATATGCGTAATAATATAGTTTGATAATATTTAAGTAAATCAGAATAAAACTGAATTTCTTAAAATATGACAAGGTTATCTGTTTTCAACATCATTTTTGCCTTTATACGAGTATTTCATAAAGTTTTGGTATTCCTGGGCACCTTGCCTCTGGTTCTGGTTGCTGGGTCGTGTGGGGGTTGAGTCTTTGAACGCCGCCTTTTTCTTCTTGATCTTATTTATCATATTTTGTATAATGCGTGCTGCGGTTGTTTCTGAATGTTGAGGAAGATTTTAATGCAAAGTCATGTGTACTGTATGAGATATAAATTACTTCGTTTCAATATAGCCGAGTATATGTTAGGGCAATGTAGTTAGCTTACAAAACATTGCATAACAATAGTGTACTTGCGTCTTACTTCTTGTGAACATTCAATTTTAATTTTGTTATTAATAATATTGTTATGCAACTCATACCCCATTTTCGTTTCAACATCATTCACATACATCGCAAATGCATTTACAATTGTATCATGGCATTTTTTCAATATTAATGAAAAAAAATAAAAAAATCTACAAAACATCAATTTTTCTTCAAATTTATATGTTAGACCATCATTAAACATGGAAAAACGCGATTTTGGGTAATTTCAAGTATTTTCATCATTTTCTGTAAACCCATTACGCGATATACACACCTTTAAACGCCTTTTCACCCCCCCCCCCCTTTTTTTCTTGTCTCAAATGATGAAAAAATGCCTTATTTAGGCCCCCAACTCTTTGTTAATGTTTGAGAAATATTGTTTAAGAAAGTGACCACTTTTCGGCGCGGTCCCCCAACCAAAAGATACATCAGGGGTTGCCAGAAGGGGATGTGCCCCCTTCTGTTTGGGGGGGTTTGAAGGGGGCGGCAGTCCCCCTCATCGCCAAGAAAGGTTAGGACTTGTGAGAGGCTAAAAATGACCCCAAATCGATTATAAAGTAACCTGTAACCAACGCTGAAAAGCATTTGACTCTATCTCAATCAATTGAGAAGTTGCAGCACTTTGAAATCATTTTGATAGAAAAAAAATCAACGCAAAATAGTGATTTTTGGCAATTTTGAGATGTCCCCTCGTTTCCATGGTAATTTAAGTTTGAGCATGTTGTTGGAAAGGCAATGGTCCAGTTAACATTTGTGCCAAGTTTGATTAGTATTGAAGCAGTTTTCATAGTTTTATAGCAATTTGAACTGGTAATGGGAGACTTTTCAATGAAAACAGCCATTTTTCACAAAATGCTCATGAAGTAATAGGTTAAGTACTCAACAACTACTGCCCTGTATGACAAGATGTGCGTAAAATTGATAAAATAGTTATATGTTTGGAACTTTCCATTGTCGGTGTAAAAGATTTCATTCTAAAGGAAACAAGTTTGCTATACCTGATAAAAAAAATAATTTTAATAAAGGTTTCTAGTAATAATATTCCTTAATTCAGAACAGTATATTATTATGATCATCATCATAATAATCATCATCATCATCATTATTATTATACATTATTTGTATAAATCACATGTACATCGCTTATTTCTCCTTTACTTTTATTTAAGAAACTAGAAATCTATTTTATTTCCGGCTGTTTAGATTTTTTAGAGTGGAAAAATGATTCCAGGACAGAATGATACAAACAGGTAAATACATTTTCTCTTCTATATCATATCTAGTTGCGACCAGTTCAAATAAGTCATATTAAAACTCATGACAGTTAAACGACAACAAAATGCAATTTATAACTTATTTCAAAATTTCGAACTATTTTATTTGTTTTGTTTTTTATTATGATTATTATTCAATAAACTATCAAATACGTATATTCTTTTTCCTTTCTTTATTGAATGGCTATAAAACTTATTAACAAATTGTTAAAAGTTCCATATTAAGTTATCACTTATCACTGGTTTGTTTCATGACATGCATGGATCTTTACGGAATGAGAAATGAATGGTTTACTTAGATAATATTTAATTTACTTTTCCTGTACATATCGATCTTTTTTTCAATTTTCTCTGGATTGACATCTAAATTCTTATCTGATAATGGTCTGCACTGTTCAGTATCCAGTCATTACATTGTACTTAATTAAGAATTTTTTCTATACAATTCATATGGTTTTTGTCTAGGTTAGAAGACAGACAAGTCCATTTAACATATGAAATTCAGAGTGATAGGGGTTATATAATTAACATATATTCTCGTGTTGTGCAACAGTACGCGCGTGTTTTCATACAGATTTAATGTTAACAACAAGGATGTTATTTTACACATTTTAATTAAAAATATACGTAGAGAAAAAAAACTTTTTTAAAAGATAAATATTTTGTTTAGATTTTGTGCATATGATGTCATGAATTTGACAATGACAGCATTGCTGCAACTAGATTTCGTTGACGTGTACGAAAATTAGTACTGTTTTCCGAGCAATTTTAATGTTTTACTATGTAATCACAAGTATTAAGCCTTCACTTTGCTTTTGAAAAGATATATCGGTCTATAACACTTTGATCTGAAAACAGATTTTAACTAAAAGCGACTGATATAATATTTTGATTAGTTTAAATGATGACTGTTATCAGCTACATCTATTTATTACTTTACAAGATTACTTACCGTTGGCATCTAAATTGATAGAAACTATGCTTCTATATAATTCCAGAAATTCGACTCAAATCGCATGGTCCAAAACAGCGAAGACAGTGGTGAAGCTGTGAGTGAACCGGAAAGATATCTTTTTGATGTCACTGACATACACAAAGATGATGCATTCAACGAGCAACACAAGATCAAATCATCTTTAAAAGTCTGCATTGAATATTCTTTTACCCAACAGGAATTCGAAAAGTGTCTGAGAAGGCATAAAGAAAACAAATTCAGTACAATAAATGGATTGAAAGAAAAACGAGTCGGTTTTAGTACATGTGGAACATATGGAAACCGCTGTAAGACAAAAGAAGGAGAGAAAGAGACTGGAGAAGAAAAAGGAAATCCTTTGTGTGGACGTTTTGGATGCCGCGGAAAGAGCTTTGAGAAAGAGATTGGAGAAGAAAAAAGAAATCCTTTCTGTGGACGGTTTGGATGCCGCGGAAAGAGATTTGAGAAAGAGATTGGAGAAGAAAAAAGAAATCCTTTCTGTGGACGTTTTGGATGTCGCGGAAAGAGATTTGAAAAAGAGATTGGAGAAGAAAAAAGAAATCCTTTCTGTGGACGTTTTGGATGCCGCGGAAAGAGATTTGAAAAAGAGATTGGAGAAGAAAAAAGAAATCCTTTCTGTGGACGTTTTGGATGCCGCGGAAAGAGATTTGAAAAAGAGATTGTAGAAGAGAAAAGAAATCCTTTCTGTGGACGTTTTGGATGCCGCGGAAAGAGATTTGAAAAAGAGATTGGAGAAGAAAAAAGAAATCCTTTCTGTGGACGTTTTGGATGCCGCGGAAAGAGATTTGAAAAAGAGATTGGAGAAGAAAAAAGAAATCCTTTCTGTGGACGTTTTGGATGCCGCGGAAAGAGATTTGAAAAAGAGATTAGAGAAGAAAAAAGAAATCCTTTCTGTGGACGTTTTGGATGCCGCGGAAAGAGATTTGAGAAAGAGATTGGAGAAGAAAAAAGAAATATTTTTTTTAACAAAAACTACCCCAGACCCACATCCAAACCAAAACAACGCCGCAAGACAAAACAGAAAAGTAAAGAAAAAAAAAATCCTTTCTGTAGTCATTATGGTTGTTATGGGAAAAGATTTGCTTTCTTCAATAGATATCCAGGAAAACGGCAACACTCAGTATTTACAGATAAGAAAGATAGAGAATCAGTTATCCCAGATGAGAGGGGGATTTTACGTAATCTAGACCAACATAACGTTTTGTTTCAAACATCAGAGGGTTTTGAAGCATCTCAGACTGATTCTAGTGATGATAGTGAAGAATATAACACGCAAAATAAGTTGAAAGATGTGCAGCTTAAGGAAGATCTAAGACGTGTCATAGGGTCAATGTGTAATACTTCAATAAATGGATGTCAGTTTAAAAAGGAAGAAGAAAATTGAAAAGAAATCGATGGATAAAAATAAGATAATATATATTAGTGGCAAATGTGTTGAATGAATAAAACAGTGCTGTTTGTAGCAAAAAAAAACATTGTTAATTTAATTGTAATATTTCTTTCTTCTTTAAAGTGTTATAAATATGTTGATTCCAACCTCTTTTTAATTGGTAATGAAAACTTTTTAGATGCAATTAAAAACTACCTAAATTTTCAAAAAAAACGCCCAATTATTTGCTTCCGATACATTATGAACGATATCTATAGAAATGTCCGTGGATCACGTGGATATCCGATTATTTTTGCATGTTTAAATATAAATTTAAGCTTATTTTCTACTTTTACCTGTGCACTTACCTTTTACAGGTGGATGGGAATAATGTTACTTTGAGTAGTTGACAGAGTATTGTAGTTAATGGCTCCAATTATCTTCCATTCAACACATTCTTATCTTTAATAACACACACTAAATTAAGGCGATCTTTTGAACATAGCATTAAAAGACTTTTGAATAAGTTTTTAAGTCGCACGTGTAATTTTGCCGTTACTTTGCTACTTTTACAATTGGCAAAACACCTTCCAATATTCCTTGATTAACTTCACAACCTTTATTCACCGCCACACGCTATTTTGGCACCTTCAATGAATTTGCCTGGCTTGGCCTGGTTACACAGTGGAGAATGGTCAGATATTTCAGAATTTATGTTTGTTGGGGATAACATTATATGTACCACCCATCACGACACCTTTTATCAATCCAAGCTTAGGATTATATATAATGGAACGGATATCAACTAGTTAAGATATTGTTGGATTTTTTTATTTTCTTTCTTCCTTTTTTAGGCTTTCTATTTGTTTTGTATTTTTATTTTGCTGACCCTTGCTGGAACATTTAAAGGCTTATTATATTTATTTTACATACCCTCACGTTGTTTTTATAACATTGGGAGGAAATTGTCTGTCTATTTGTCTGTCTGAAAAGACCAGATGTTAATCAGACTATACGATTTTTTCTTTCATTTAAAAGTAAAAAAAAATCTATAGATGACTTTCATTTACTTTGAACTGTTAACAAGGATTACTACTTAGACAAGTTTAAGTACTTAAGGTGCGTAAGACATTGTCAAAACTAATTTGATCAGGCGAGGCGTGTGCTTTAATCTTATCAATGAATTCAAATGCTAACTTATTACAAATTGATAACACAACCCATTAAGATATTTTATTGAAATTTTGCACCAAAAAGTTGATATAGAATCAGCAAAGACATAACGGAAAAAAACATATTTGCAGCTTTAGCTACGCGTTAGAAGTACTTTGGTTCATAGTGTCTGGAATTTAAATGTTTAGGGGTTTTTAACTTGTCGAGATAAATTTCTACCTGTCAATACATGTCTGTGCTTTTAACAGTCATTTGTTTTCGATGATATCGAAATTCTAGGTCAATTTGCATATTTTGCTTATAAAACTGTGATGTTATCAAACACTATCAACAACATTCGTTTGTAAAGAAACATTGATTTCTTATTAAAATAAACGTATTTAAAATGATGTTTAGTGACTTATTTGTGACAGTTGGGATAAATAGTAAAAAAAGGAAGTCAACTGCAAATTCTACAATTCCCTTTAATATACCAACGTTTCGGCTGAACAGCCTTCTTCAGGGTACATACATAAATAATTATTCTTGCATAGCAGACTGGCGTTTCCGTGAGTTTTACCCATGCAGGAAATTTAATCTGGCATGGAGGGTGCCAGATGAGTCGCGTGCCAAACAACAACGTCATTTTAGCGCACTTTATGAATGAACCGCGTTAAAATGACGTCGTTTTAGAAGGGAAATATGTCTTAGGATGACGTCATTTCGCCGTTGTTATTTAAGTTGTAATTTCATACGCTATTGTAAGAAAATATTTATGGATGAAACGACTTTAATTTCCATGAACATATATCATATTGAGGTAAACCATTTTAATTATGAAATCATATGGCAGAATATGCAAGAAAATATATCTTTCATATGTTTGCGCTTCGGATCGCAATATCCGTCCCTCGACGGATATTCCGGTCCGAACCGCAACATATGACAGATATTATTATTCTAACACGACCCGCATTTTTCCCTATTGAACATAAAAAACCGAAAGTGTGTGTTATTACGCAATAAAATCACTGTTGACGTTCTATATTTAGACATGTGACATAATCATTATAAAAACATGACGTAACCACTAAAAATGCGACAAGCTGAAATAAGTATAGAAACAAATCAGGCACAATTTAGCTCAATGTCAGGTATGGCAGCATTTATTTGTTAATGTCGTGATAGAATCGAAATAATATATCCAAATCGGTGATTTTATCGCTTGATAAAATCACTGTTTGTCGTTCGGATGCGCATTCGAACTCCAAACAGTGATTTTATTGAGCGATAAAATCACAGTTTAGAATATATTATTTTTTAAACAATAAACAGGAAATTATGTCAGCGTCACATGACGTCAATAGCGACGACATAAAAACGTAACAAAGAGTTTGGCGTAATAATCATAGACAGGATCAATTTGATGCTTTATACTAGTGAAGAAAGTGCAAATATAAAGTAAAAACATCAGTAAAACTGACTCATATACATAAAATAGTAATATAATAGTACATATAACAGTAATTGACAGATATTAAAGCAAAACTTTTGAATTCATTCCATTAGATGATAATGTATCTTAGTGACAGTTAAGATGTAATCATAAAGCACCAGGATACGACTGATGTTTGATTCCATGCATCGATTTCTCCTTCAAGCTCATTCAATTTAAATCGCAATAATTATGTCGTCAAAAATAAGATCCTCTCAATCATGATTTCCCATCCGCCATTACTATTCTCTCAAACAAAGAATGAACTCTTTCATAAAAAGGACATAGTGCTTTAAAGGTGGTTACATTTAAAATCTAGAGATAAGCCTTTGCTTTTCACCCATGACAGTCTATAAATTCATTTATGCATGATGCGAATATATCCTGAAAAACGAATAAACTATCAAATTATTTATTTCCGAGAACTACATATACCGCCTCCCTTTTTCTGACAAAACGTTACCAGAAAGAAATCTAACTTTTATTGTTTAATTTTAGTAGTGTGTACTGTTGCAACTTTTCTATGAACTACATATGGCCAACAAAATTTAGATCACGCTTATAAAGATTCTTGGACTCCTAATCTAAGAATGGCTACCATTGTGAGTTCAACCCGGTAAAGTTCAAGCCGTTGTTTCCTAGAACAAGAAATGTTACACTCATTGCTCAGTGCTGGTCGGATCCCGGAACGGATTCGAAGTTGTGTCTGTAAGCTTATTGCTTTTCACACAATGAAACGAAAATAAATTCTGTATAACCTAAATTAAGACATACATGTTCTGATTACCTAGGGATGCATTGAGAGGAGTACGTTTTCTATCCTTATAATGGAAGTATGCATTTGTTTTTTACCTTCAGAATTCTAGAATAAATCAATTGATTTATTTGAAAAGAAAGAAAGCCCTTCAATACTCATAGTGAATTTAATGTGTTTTGTTCAACGATGTTTTGATTTACATATTGCACTAAATCAAGAAATGAAGCAATATGATGCTGTATGATGATACATAGAATAACTCGTTGTTGTTATGTAATAAATTATCCTGTATTCTAATACGACCCGCATTTTTCCCTATTGAACATAGAAGGGCCGACAGTGTGTGGTGTTTAAAAAAATAATATATCAAAAACAGTGATTTTATCGCTCAATAACATCGTTGTTTGGAGTTCGGATGCGAGGAATTATATCACGAGGGCGTAGCCCGAGTGATATAATGATGCGGATCCGAACGACAAACAGTGATGTTATCCAGCGATAAAAAACACCGATTTGGATATATTATTTCTATTCTAACACGACATCAATATAAAAATGTTGCCGTACCTGATCTTAAGCAAAATTGCGCTTGGTTTGTTTCCGTAGTTATTTTTAGCGCGTCGGATTTTTAGTTGTTACTGTTACGTCACATGTATATATAATCAAAATATAGAACGTCAACAGTGATTTTATTGCAAAATAACACACACTTTCGGTTCTTCTATATTCAATAGGGAAAAATGTGGGTCGTGTTAGAATATGCAATAATAATGAATTGTTTAAAGCAACGAAGAGAAGAAATAATTGACAGCTTATCCTGATTTTATCAGTGTTACTAAGATCGAGGTGTACGGGGTGCCACATGATATTCATCAGAAGAAAAATATACAAAGATTGCATTACAATGTTACAATGAGAGTCTCTGGTATATATAACTGAGTTCTCTTTACTTCATTTGATTAATTATTTGAATGACAAAACCTATATAGTATTTTGCATTGAAAAAAAATCTAAATATAAATGTTGCAAGTGTGTCAAAGCATTAACGGCATGACTTGAAATCTTTTCAAGAAAGAGTCGGTAAAAACTTGAATACCTACTATATTACCAATACATAAAATGTCTTTTCATCATTCATTATGAGTTGATTTGTGAATTTGTTTTAACCGACTCATTTGTAACAAAAATTATCAAGCGTAACGAAATCCTTCACAATCGATTTTCACTGAATCAGCAAAATAATATTGCCCAAACCACGCTTGCAAATGTAAGCTCGCCTATTAAGAGGAAAGAAAAAATAAATTCAAAATGGGGATAACTTTCGAGTATTTTAGAACTAAACATATACATGACTGTGGAATGTGAATGTGGTACAAAAATGGAACGCATTAAAGGAAGGATGACGTTGCTCACTTCTAAAAAACGAATTATCCGTTCCTGAACTGAACATTTATCATAATGCTCATTAATAACGTCTTTTCCCATGAATAATAATATGTACGATCGTAGACACGGCTAAGTCAATTCATTTCCTAAAATGCAGTGATTTGGATGTAAAACGATTTTTGACAGGTTATATAACGGTGTACAAACGGTTGTTTGCAATAATATAGTCTGACTTTATTGACCTGTCAATTATGAATACATTATAGCACGCATTTAAATATTCGATCCCACTTCGGTTGTGTCCGTTTATTTTACGAGAATTAATATGGGGTATATATAACTAACGTTTGGAAAACTGCCACTAGCTCAATAAGGGTTCTCGTAACATCCACAATAGCGCAGTCGGTTAAGTGATTACCTAATGCACGAGAGGTCCAAGGTTCGATCCCTTCTTCTGACATATTTTTTATACTTATTCTTTCTTTATTTTTAAGTTTATTTTAATGAAAATGGTCAGGCGCTTGCAAAATTGTCTACACGGATAAACACTGAATTGTCACATTTTGTATTGTATTTACGGCACTGAAATTACATTTATTGATTTTAATCCGAATGAATTTTCAGTATTAATTCTTAAACAATGTTATATACAAAAGTATAGTATTTAAAAAGTGCAAACCATATTAAAAACGGAACAACCATAACTTCAAAAATGTTGAAAATAGTTATGAATAAGAAAAAAACCTGGACATACTCTGTCTCGATCTTACAACACGTTGGACATTCAGATAAACTATACCCGTAGTTCACACTTTGCGCTATAACGGTCAGTGTAACTAAATCATAGAAACTAACATCTTACTGCGTACCTCTCACGGAATTTACCGAACATTTATCGAATATAAATATATATTCTGTGCATTGACCGTATAATCAGTATGGAATTGACAGGTTAATAAAATCAAACAATACCATCGCCTAACGACTAAGCCCAGGTTATAAGCAAAATAAACCGTTTACATTTGGCCATATGACATGTCAAACTATATATAACTAATATTGCATATATATGATTACAAAAATGAAATGATTGTTTATCTATAACAATACATAAGAATATAATAGTAGGTGTATACACTGGGGGCGATATATGACTGACCTACGCTTCAGTTACAAGCCCTACAAGATATTTGTATAATCATATAACTTTAAATCATATATACCACAATTAGTTATATTAACGACATCTATTATTAAGTAATCGTTGTTGTCATAATTTAAAGCTGTCTATCAGAACTTTCACTTGCTATTTGCTGCAATATGTCTTACATGATAATAGTATCAGTTGAATGAATGAGGGATTTTTTGCCATCAGGAGTTGTATCAGAGTTATAACAACTCCTACGTAGGAGATAGAAAAACATAATAAGGAATTTATATATCCCACGTAGGACTTAATAACTTCTACATTGGACTTTAATTTTTACGTAGGACTTTATAACACCTACGTAGGAGATAAAAAAATGTTTAGTTAGGACTTTATAACTCCTACGTATAATATAAATAAAAGCGCAGAAAGCAGAGAGTGCGACGGACATGTATGCTAGTGCCTAATTTAGACAAGCATATTATTTAGTAAAATAAATAATATTTGTCAAATTGTTATTGTGGTAAGCAGTTTTAGGAAATATCATTATTCTGTAGCTAGAGATAATTTCGAGGGAAACAACCGAATCTCTAGATTCGAATTTATTGTTGAGCATTAAAACTAGTTTCGAAAATTGAACTCACTAAAGATGTATTCTCTTCAAATATGATTCTGTATTACGTACGTTTAGTGATATTGATTATAAAACGGAATTTGTATGGGTTAATTTTGTTTAAACTTTTGTTTATTATTCATATTTAAACTTATGCATGCACAATGCTTCGTAAATCGCAACTTTCCTGAGCTGGAACAAGATATTTGACCCCCTGCCCCCTACAAGGATTTAATCCTGCCCGTTTTGTTCGTATGGAAATTGTAATCTTTAAAACTTTTTAATATTTTGATGCATCCATGTTTCAGAAATTTAAATGCTTGTTGTCGAGTAGAATGTTCAGAGTGCTGTGAAGCAATTTTTCGGGATACATCGCAGATGCTTACAGACACCTCAACCAGACACTCTACACTCCAGAAACATGAGATGAGACACTGTATTGAAACGTGAAGTGTCTTCAAAATATAAGATTTTATTTTTTTTTTTTTTTTTTTTTTATATATATATATTTTTTGTTGGGGGGGGGGGGGGGCGAGGTGTGGAGTGAAGTGTCTTGTTCCATCGCCGATATACCGGTCCGGAATGTTTAGATTTGTGAAGCATTCTGTATGCAAACGAATGAATTTGAATTACCCCATATATACAGCAACCAATTAGATAATTTATAGACATTGAAGAAACATATAATGTACTGATCAATGTTGTCTTCAATTTACAGCTTTCACTTAGCGACTAATGCAATAATAGTATCAGTTTAAGATTTTAGAGTGATTTTGCCTTCAGGTGTTGTATCAGTGTAGTTACATAGGTCTAGATGTATAGTAATAAATGTGTTGCATGTATGTTGTTTTAATGTACATAGATATTTAATCTGGTCTTGGTAAGCAAATATCTGCATAAACTTACATTCACAATTCACAAATGCATTTGCTATTTTATTTTTGAAAGTAGTTTAATACACATATATATATTTATTTCAATGCAGCTCCTCGTATCGTGACAACGTAACAGGCATGCGATAAAAATAATCCTTCTCCATAATAACTGCACAATGTGCAGTACAGAAAACTGTTTTGATTGAATTTTAGAAATAATTTAAACTTACCTTTAAACCGTCTGAAAGAAGAATATACTGAGTGCCATACTGGTTCCGTGTATTATTTTTAAGTTAAGCCGTACTTAAATATATTATTGTAGAAGACACATGGGGCAAACTTAATGTCTAAGCGCATATATAATCTTACTGGTATTATTTTCATTCAAAAGACTTTCATTCAATAGTTCAAAGCATTTGCTAATAAAATTGAAATATAACTTTAAATCAACGTACTTGTAACACGAATACAAAGCTAACTTATTGTTTTTCTTGTGGTTTTTTTTTCTGAAAAAGACAGTTGCGGATCTGGTGGATGACTTTCAAATAAGTTTAGACCGTCTTCAGAGAAGTTGTCATGAAAGTACTAGACAAATCTTTGTTTTACAGAGCATTAACAAAGTCAGTCATGTATCCAAATCAATATGCATTTACAAAATTAACTTCTGAAAAATATCCCAGTATTCCAAGAGGTCGTTCTAGAAATAGAGGATTGGCAATGAGAATATTGGAACCAAACACACTACGGAGTGTTGATCCATGCGGCATGCCTTTATCATGCCAAGGACCTAAACCGAAGGACGAAGGGTTAAGTAACTAATCAATGCAAGCATGACAATCACACTTACACAGCGGGTAAATAAAGAGGACAATGCTGGTTACATTATATTATGTTATAAATATATGTTTGTGAAGCATCATTGAACATTTGGAAATCACAGTCCATTTTCTCGTAGAAATAGGACGAATCCCAACTTTTCCAATGTAAAACAAGTTTAATGTTTTTACAAATAAACTATATCAAAACTTTCATAAAGTTATTTTTTCTTTATATTTTTGTTCATGTATCAAATCACGAGTTCATAATAATCATAGATTTTACTTCAAAGAAAGGAATTGCAGGTCAAAATTTGATTCGGGCTCCAAACGTACTCGTACTAAAAGAATGAATCAATAGATGTAATCAAAAGGAAGTAAAAATACGCCCAATACATCAAAGTTATTTAGTAAAGACATGAAAAGATCTCTTTGGCACATTTGAACCTCCTATGGAATTTTAATTTTTGAGCCAAATCTTAATCAATGATTAAATTTCAGATTGAGATTACGTGAAAACTTTGTATTTTGAATCCATGTTATGACATTTCATATGAACATATGACAGAAAGAATATCTCCTCGATGAAATATGAAAACATGTTTTAAAATGTATGTGTAAATACAGAAGAAAGTCAGGAGGGTAAAATCAAATTTGATTTATTTCCGATTTATTTCAAAAAGCTTTGAATTTTATCAGAAAAAAAGTGTTGAAATTTAAAAAACCTACCTTGTAAATGATTTACTTTCGCTTCCACATATAGGGTTGTGCACAGCTGGATCAGAGAAATCTACATGTTTATGTTTCACACCACTTTATCAAAACTATGTGGTTGAAAGACCCCAATGTAGTACTCATGTGATGTACTTGATTATTGAGATGTCATTAAAGTTAATAATATTTATTTAGCTCTGGTAACCATCTTGCTCAGCGGATAAGAAAAAATAAGCTATTTGTATAAAGAACTACCCATTTGTCATTCGTGATTTGTTTTAAATCTGTCCGTGTTAAGTCATATAATGTACTTATATACTTGTATATGCACACACGTACTAACATAACATAATTAACAAACAAAAGTACAAAGAAATCAATAAAAAAAGAAACACAAAGCTTATGTATATGAAAATTTAGTAGAATAACATACATATTAATATGCTGTTAAAGAGAATTGTCTTAATAGTCTCATCTATTTTCAACTCGTGCTACAGTCATGATTATACTTTTACTTTTGAAAAACATACTGAACTAAGATCATTTCTGCTAAGTTTAATCAACATGAGCTAGCGGTTAAGGAAGTAGATCTTAACTCTGGTTGCAACAATTTTTCATATGCAGTTTTATCAAAATCTGTTTTGTAGTTAAAAAGATGTCATATAGTTAAGCGGTCATCTAACGATAAGTAATTTTGTCAATAATCGCTGATTGATCTTTATTACTAAGTTTCATCAGAATCTGTCCAGCAGTTGAGGTGAAGATATCATTTACTCGTATATGTACGTTTATCTTTAGATTACATTCCTTTTAAGTGTATCAATAATTTCTGGTCAGTAATAATGATGACATTTTAAGTTAAGTTCTACTTTTAATTCCGACGGCCATTTATTAAGTTGGACACAACAATTATTTTAAAGAAGCAACAATGTTATCATTTGAAATGCTGTTGTTTTTTTTTAAATTAACTTCTAAGTAACAAAACTATTCACTATCATCGCAATATACTCTAGGTCTGATTACTTAATCAGCGTACTAGAATAAAATAAACCAATATATTTTCTACTGACAGTCAGGCGGATGGATGGATATACAGACAGACAGACAGACAGACAGCGCCTACTCTAGCATACAAAAGCACCAATTTAGATAATTTATTGATATTGAAGAAGCATTTTATTAATTGATCGATATTGTCTAAATTTACCGCTTTCATTTACTGACTTATGCGATAATATTATCAGTTGAAGATTTTAGTTTGCCTTCAGGAATGGTGGTGTATTAGTGTAGTTACATAGAATTAGATGTATAGTAAGAGATGTGTTGCATGATTGTTGTTGTCATGTATGTACATGGATATCTAATCTAGCCTTGGTAAGCAAATATTTGCATTAAGTTGCATTTGCAATGCACAAATGCATTTGCTATACATCTGTTTTATTTTTGAAAGTAATTTAATACATATATATTTATTTCAATGCAGCTCGTACCGTGACAATGTAACAGGCTTGCAATAAAAATAATCCTTCTCCATAGTCACTGTAAATGTACAGAGAACTTTTTCGATTGAATTTGCAAATGATTTAAACTTATCTTTCAAGTAGTCTGGAAGAGCAGTAAAATAGCCATATTGAAAGTGTGTATTATTCTTTATTATTCTTCAGATAGAGCGTACTTAATTATATTATTGTAGAAGACACATGGGGCAACATTAATGTCTAAATGCATATTTTATCTTACTGGTATTATTTTTATTCAAAAGACATTCATTCACTTGTTTAAAACATTTGCTAATAAAGTTGAAATATAACTTTTAATCAACGTACTTGTAACACGAGTACAAAACTAACTTATTGTTTATTTTATTTTCTGAAGGAAGTTGCGGATCTGGTGGATGACTTTCAAATAAGTTTAGACCGTCTTCAGAGGAAGTTTTTCATGAAAGAACTAGAAAAATCTTTGTTTTACAGAGCTTTAACAAATTCAGTCATGCATCCAAATCAATATGCATTTACAAAATTGACTTCTGGAAAATATCCCGGTATTCCAAGAGGTGGTTCTAGAAATAGCGGATTATCAAAGAGAATATGGGGGGCCAAACACACTACGGGAGCCCTTTGGGGGCGAAGCCCGGGGCTTCTGGGGTTTCCCAAAAAATAATAGTTAAAAAGGGGAAAAAACAAAAGCAAGCCTTTACAAAACACACTTACACAGTGGGTAAACAAAGAAACACGGGTGGTGGGGCATTACCCGTTTTTTATTTAAAATTTATGTTTTTGGACAAAGTTGTGAAGCAAACCAACATTTTAAAAAACAAAAGTTTCCTTTTTTTTGGGAAAAATAAACAAAAGGAAAAAAATCAAATTTTCCCGGGGTTTTTAAAAAAAAAGTTCAAAAGTAAAAACCCAAATAAACTATTTTTTCAAAACTTTGAAATTTTAAAATGAATTTTTATTTTAATTTTTTGTTCCCTTAAAATTTAAACCCCGGGGTTCATTATAATTATAGATTTGACTTCAAACAAAGGAATCGCAGGTCAAAATTAAATTCAAGCTCCAAATGTACTGCATGAATGAATCAAAAGAAGGAAGTAAAAAATGCCCATTACATTAAAGTTATTTAGTAAAGAAATGAAAAGATTTCTTCGGCAAATTAGAACCTCCGATGATATTTTAATTTTGAAGCCAAATCTTAATCAATGATTAAATTTCAGATTTGGATTGCATGAAAACTTCGTACTTTGAATCCATGTAATGACATTTCATATATGAACCTATGACAGAAAGAATATCTCCTCGATGAAATATGAAACTTATTTTAAAAGGTATTCATATATATTGGACAAAGTCAGGAGGATAAAATTAAATTTCGATTTCTTTCAATAGCTTTGAATTTGAGAAAAACTGGAAATGTGTCCATAGGACACGGGTGCCCCCACCGCGCCACTGTTCTGTCAATCTTATGACTCTAGGTCAAATATTTTTTGAAAACTAAAAATCTTTTACTAAATAAAGGACAAGCACTTTTCAAATACTGAATAAATCCACAAGCAAACCCCAAGGTGCATAAGTACACATGCTGGCCAACATTCTTGTAAACTTTCAGGCCTACAAATGAAACACTTTTTGAGCTATGCATGAACAAGTTGAAAATTGCAAATTTATACTACTGTAAGTCAAGGGCGATAACTCTAACAAAACTGAAAAAAATCCGCATGCAAAGTCCCAGGTGCATAGCTTCACAGTGATGTGAATCATTATTCCTGTAATTTAGTGATGTTGGTCATTATTGCTGTAAAGTTGGTTGATTCTAACTCAAACACTCAAGGAACAAATAACAACATAATAAAACGGTTTTTACTAAATCAAGGGAAATAACTCTACAAATACTGGATAAATCCACAAGCAAAACCCTAGGTGCAAACCTAAATATGCTGAGCAACCTTCCCGTAAGGTTTAATGACTCTATGGAGTTACATGCGACACAAGTTGAAAATTGCAAAATTTTACTAAGTCAAGGGCAATAACTCTAAAAATACTAAAGAAATCCAGACGAAAATACCCAGGTGCACAACTACACATGCTGATCAACATTCCTGTAAAATTTCATGACTCTATGTCAAATCCTTTTTGAGTTACATGCGACACAAGTTGAAAATTGCAAAATTTTACTAAGTCAAGGACAATAACTCTAAAAATACTAAAAAAATCCAGACGAAAATACCCAGGTGCACAACTACAGATGCTGATCAACATTCCTGTAAAGTTTCATGACTCTAGGTCAAATTCTTTTTGAGTTACATGCGACACAAGTTGAAAAATTGCAAAATTTTACTAAGTCAAGGGCAATAACTCTAAAAATACTAAAAATATCCAGACAAAAATACCCAGGTGCACAACTACACATGCTGATCAACATTCCTGTAAAGTTTTCATGACTCTAGGTCAACTACTTTTTGAGTTACGTGCGACACAAAAGAGAACGGACGGACGGAAAAAAAAAGACGGTTATGCCACTTAAATGGACTAAAGGGCCATTTCTTTTGTTATTTTCTTTTGTTTAATAGAGGGCCATGGCCCCTTATTCTATTGTTACGGAATGAACTATATTGTTCTCTTTTGTTCTGTTTACTGTAACATGGCCCCCTAACCTTATTTGGTTGCTCAGACGGACAGACGAACGGACGGACGGACGGACAAGAGTTAATCTAAATGCCCGCCACTTAAGTGGGGGCTCAAAAACAATATCTTGTAAATGATTTACTTTCGCTTTCACATTCGAGTTTGCTGTGAACATCTGGATCAGAGAAAAATCACATATGTCTTTAACCGATGCTCAATATAGATTTTACCTTACATGTTTATGTTTCACACCACTTTATCAAAATTATGTGGTTGAAAGACCCCAATTTAGTACCAAGGTGATGTACTTGATTATTGAGATGTCATTTAAGTTTATAATATTATTCATCTCGCTCGGCGGATAAAAAAAATAGCTATTTGAATAAAGGACTAACCGTTTGCCATTCATGTTGATTTATTTTAAATCTGTCCGTGTGAAGTCATATAATGTACTTAAATATTATATATAACACAATTAACAAACAAAAGTACAAAGAAATCATGAGGGGGGGGGAGAGAAAAAAAATGTTTATGTATATGAAAATTGAGTAGAATAACATATGTTTAATATGCTGTTTAAGAGATTTGTCTTAAAAGAGTCTCATAAATTTTCAACTAGGGCTACAGTCATGTTTATACTTTTGAAAAACACACTGTAGTAGGATGATTTCTGCTAACTTTAATCAACATGAGCTAGCGTTTAATGAAGTAGATCTTAACTTTATAGTTCAGCGGACATTACACAATCATCGGATCGCTGATGGATCTTTATTGAATATGTCCAGCAGTTGAGAAGATATCATTTATAGGTCCGTTTATCTTTAGAATACAAATCCTGTCAAGTGTTCAGTAATAAAGGAATGTAAATTAAAAACTTATTTTAACTTTCCAAACCCGAAAGGTCCCTCTTTTTTTTGGGGCGGAACAGGGAACCCAAATTAAAAATTTTTCCTTTATTAAAAAAGCAACGTTTAAATTTTAAAAAACTGTTTCTAAAAATAACTTTCTAAGTAATTTTACTATTCGCCCATCATCGATATTAACCCCCCAAATGGTTAAGAAAAGAGATACCGCTGAAAAGTAATCATTTTTCTATCTCTAGGGTTTATGGTCATTTTTGGTTTTAGCGTACCCAGAATAAAATGAAAAACCCAAATTTTTCTAACCGTCAGGGGGACGGGCATGAAAAACCCCGTCAGACAGACGGACGGACGGGGAAAAACCAAAAAACCCATATCATAACAAATCCCGGGAGTTTTTGGGCGTAAAAAAACAAAGCCCCTTGAACCCCTTTTTCCTGATAACAGAAATTTCATTCCCAAAAACAAATGAACAAAACAGATTTCTAAAGAATATTTTAAAAGAAATGCAAGTAACTGTGGTTAGACTACAACATAAATTTTATAACGTTTGGTTTAAGATAAAGACGGTTCATTCACACAAAATTTATTTTTGTTGGTAATAAGGAATGTCAGTCAGTGTTATTGACATATAGTTTTGCTTAAAGAGAGTCCATGAAAATTCGCTCGCAAAGTCCTGCCTGATATAGTAGTAAATAATAAGGCTTAATAAGACATAGTAGTTACCGTCCGTTTCCGATCACTTTTAAGGTGCTGGCCCTAGTATCAATATTGAAAAAAGCTGTCATTTTTTCCTTTTTTAATGATAATAGGAAACTGCCACAGCATATTTTGAATTAAAGGTCAATATTATTCAAGGACCTTTTGAGGTCTTGCACACATTGATGTTTTTTGGCGGGGGTGGATCAGGATTTGGGGGGCAAAACACACCAAGATGCATCCAGTCCGATAGCCTAGCTTCCTTTTAAGCCCCTACAGCACACATTTTACCAGAAAAATGAATATATAATATTATATATATATATATATATATATATATATATATATATATATATAATATATATATATATATATATATATAATATATATATATATATATATAAAACATGCATTTCTTTGCTCCAATTCCTAATAATTAAATAAATAAAAAGACAGTTGCTAAAATATAAGCCAAAGAAACCTCCCTGGAATTTGGCATTCAAAATAGTTTGCACCAAGCAACGCCTCTGTCCACAATGCAAATCTCATTGTCATAATAGAACAAAAAATTAATAAAGGTCATTATGACCTTGACTTTTGATCTTTAAATCATCACGATTCATCCCAGGGTACTAAAAATTATATTGATGGGAATTTTTGTTTCCCATAATTACAGGTCCAATGAACCTTGGCCCTTTTTTACCCCCGAAAAAGACAGGTAAGGTAATAGATTATCAATTTTTATAAAGGGTTTAACCCTTTGGGGAGTTGAAAACAACCCTTGGGTTAAATTTAAAAAAACAAAAACAAGGCATTTGACCTTTCCCTGATTAACTTGACCCCGACCATCAAAAAGGCAACACGAGTTCTTTTGCCACCAAATTGCCACGTTAAATGGAAAAATTTCGCCAAAAAGATTTTAAAAAACTTCGAGGAAAAATAGTACTTAGAGAGGGCACGAAGTTGTCCATCCTTCAAAAATCCTTGACTTTGAGGGCACCCAAAACCCGGGACATTGCCCCTTTTTGAACCGGGGGGAAATTTTAGCCAAGTTTATATTTTCAAAAATTTAAATGACATTTTGACCTTTATTTTGGGCATTGACCTTTTAACAGGCCCCAGCAGCCAGTTTTACGTTTTTTTAGTATAAACCTTTTTGGGGGTATTATTTGGGGCCCCAAAGGGTTTTTGAAAAAAAAAAGAATTTATGAACAGATTTTGTAAAAATCAAAAAAATTTTTAAACCCTTTTATCGGGCCCTTTTAATTTTTAGCCAACCCCCAGCAGCAAAACGTACCGGGCCCAACGGTTAAACCTTTTTAAATTTTTAAAATAAGGTTTTCCCCAAAATGGGAATAGAAAAAAAACACCCAAGTTGTCATAAATTTTACTCTTTAAGGGAAAAAAATTGACCTGGAAACCCGGAACCCGCCCCGGGGGCCCCAAAGTTTTTATGGTTTCCCAAACACCAAAACCCTCAACTTTTAAATATTTTAAAGCGCAAACACAAAATCATGCAAAAAGAGTCATGGTTCATTGTCACTGTACTGTTCCACAATGAGACCCAACACTCTATAAAGTTTCAAAGTAATACTAGTATTTCAAGCTGGTGCAAAGCAAACAAAAAAGATGGGAATTCAAAGTTTGCACTTTATTCTACCGACAATTTTGATTGCGGATTGTTGCTGTGGTTATCGTCATCTATGTCACCATTTTACATTGAACTATACTCGATATACCCCGGAACTCTCTGTATTGATACCTAGATTCACTTTTGGTACCTTGTAATAAAGCTACTAAAAGACTTTTTCACGCTGTTTTTCTTTTTTTTCTTTTATTATTATTATCATTATTATTAATATTATTATTATTATTATTGTTGTTGTTATTATTATCATTTATCAAATATGCACAGCAGTATATTTTTCAACATATATTAAAAAATTCTTCAAAAAAAATCTAGCTTTAATCTGGGACAGAAAGATACTTATTTTGCGTATCGTGTTATCATATTGTGATGTCGTTAAGTTAGATAAGCCAGGCGCTGAAACAACGTAAGTTGGTTTACGAAATCAATTTTGGCGCATTTAATTTTCGGGACCGTTCCATATTTTCGAGTGTCAATGAGTACATGGTGTTCACTGACTAGTATACTAAAAAATATCCGGTGCCTACAAGTAGTACCTGGAATATTATCCCTAACAGCTTGTGGTTGTGGTATGAAAACACCTCGTTTTGATAAGCACGACGAATATCCGGATGTAAAAAAGTTATGCTCCATTTCATCTTTCTGTTACATGTAGTACGATGGTTGGTCAATATATAATGCAATATGGTCGAGCAAATAATTTACAATTTCCTATTTCAACTCTTCGTCATTAAGACTTACAAAAATACAAATTTTCAGATGTTTATTCCAAGTTTATTCCAAGTCTTCAACATTGTCCTCCTTATGTGTACTTTCTATAGATGAAAAAATATGCCAACCACGGTCTAGTCGATGACCTGCAAGATGTTGTTGTTTTTTTAGTCCTTGAAAGAGGAAAAAGTCACAATCGTATCTTCTCGGCCCTTTCCGTCAAACATCGGATAAGAACAATACCGAAGGGTTCCGAATGGAAAAAGTCAGAGGTGATCAATCCTGGAGAATACGGTGAAGTGTGTTTCAAATTTTCGTAAAACGACATCTATGTAATACAACAGTTCCGTAAAACGACATCTACGTGTATGTAATACAACAGTTCCCCCGAAATTTAATTGACAAACATTCTTGACCCTTGTTTAACCCCCCCCTGACATGAATTATGTCATAACCCCCGAAAATCCAAAAAATAAGAAATAATCCAGTTTTAAATTAAAACAGGCCGACACGTTATTAATTTACAAAGGCATAACATGAAAAAATACACAAAAAAGATTATCCTAAATAATTCAAAAAATTAGTTTTCGACAATTCCTTTTTTACCCAAAAAAAGATCACATTTAAAAGAATAACATTAAAATTCAAATTTAATTTAAAAAAAAAAGTGACCCCCTTAACCCCCAAAAATAACCAAAAATGGGGAAAACTACAAATTTCCCCCCAGGTATAAATACAGACTTAACAATTTAACCATAAGCCAAGCATTGACACATTTAAATGATTAAAACCCCCCCCATAACGAGTAGCAGTATAGCATTTTTGGAAAGCTCAAACAAAGTCAACAAATGTACATGCACATCAAGCGGAAAACATTCATTAACAAAGAACATGGCCAAAAGAAACAAAAAAAGCAGCATACAATACACACAAAATAGAGAAAAGGGTGGGAGGGAGTGGCAAATTTTTTATTTTTTCAAAAGCGTCAATCAACAAACGTGTCTTACAAAACTGTAACCAAAATAAGCGCCAAAAACGACTATTTATAAGAAAAGGCGTAGTAATACAAATACTATGGAAACTGTCAAGCATGAAAATTAACTTTAACCTAAACAAGGACCAATCAGAAAGCCTCATATATATCCATAATTAAAAGATTTTATTTAGCAACAAAATGCTTCAAATGGTGACGAACATTTTTGGTTGTCCTAATTTTATTGTTTGCACTTGAGAAACTGGCGTAAAATGGTGAAACCAGCTTTCAACACCAATCAGAATACATGTATTAGAAAAGAACTGCGACTGCTATATTAAGGAAACAGTTTCAGTAATCAATGTGACACTTCCGTGCCATTCCATAAAAAGCGGCGTGTGGTCCCAAATGATAGAAAGCGTGTGCCGTAACGAGAAAAACAATGGGCGAAACTAAATGAAATGAAATTTTGAAAGGGGATCAGAGGTTATGAAGCCTGCATAATACAGATAAGATGCAAAAAACAGAGTTAAAAAGCAGGCAACATATCGTGAGGGTGATTCAACATTATTCAAGAAGGAATATTGGGAAACACCCAACTAGAAAATGCCAAATAATTAAAACTAAAAATACCAAAGAAATAACAATAATGTCGTGCTGAACGATCTTTAAGGATCGGAAATATGACATCTCTGATTGAATGTACGGGGCGACTTTTTACAGTCTCCATACAGCACAAACAACGCTGATCAATGTGGCGTATAAAATACAGAAAATAAGAACCCCTAAAGAAAGTCCAAAAACGGCAAAAATCAAAAATGTTGGCGGGCTCGGTTTGATTGAGCCTGTTTCATGAACAGTACTGTCAATAAGTCGGTAAAACAGGAAATGGATGAAGGCTACAGACCTGAAATAGAATACCATATTATGGGAGCTGTATACCAAACATCAAGAGTCTGTGATAAGTAGTTGCTTTGAAAACTGTTACGAAATGTTCCTACCATTCACCATTAATGTTGAAATTTAAATAAGTCGGTAAACAGGATGAGCGATAGACCCACGGTATTTGGGACCATGTGGTCAATGATGTATATCAAATATCAGGGAGGCTGTGATAAGTAGTCGCTAAGAAGACTGTTACGAAAAAGTTTTTCCCCCGCCCCTCCACCGCCTGACATTCACCATACTATAACCCGGGTTTGCACCTGTGCACCCAGGTGCAAACCGGGACAATAAAATTCTTAAATCAGTTGACTACACACATGGTTTTGTTATAATTTTGAAAGCAGATGCTTTGAAGCATAGCATAGTTACACAAACACAGAATTAGAAATTATTACCTTAAATTGTCTTACATATTGCCCCATCCCTAAGAAAAAGAAATTGCATTTATTTGACAAACAGTAATCATAAGATGATATGCAGAACGCAGGTTTGAACTTCTTTGGATCAAGGTCACATTTGGTCTAATGTATGAAAGTTAAACTTTTGTGCTCGCCTTGTTCTCTTTGAACCACAGGAAAGAAATTGAAACCACTTGTTCCAATCTGAATCATGAAATGATATGCGAAAAACACATGTTTGAACTTGTTTGAAGGATCAAGGTCATTTAAAGGAAAGGTCATATCTTAATTAATTCAACATGTCCTTTTGGTCACAGGTGTTTGTTTTGTCCACCTAATGAATCAAATCTGTACATAAATTACAAAATATGACAAACTTAACCAATCTTCAATAATTTAACTTTCATGGTCAATGTCATTTTAGCTCAAGGTCATTTAAACATTTTAAAAGTCTTGTCCAAAAATGTTGTTTTGTCCCAAGCATTAAGATATTCCATTTACATGTATTAATTACCAAATTACAGTCAGTTACAGCAAAAAAAACAGTAAAAAAAATTCAATAATCAAAGTCATAAAATGAGCCAAGGTCAATTTGATTCACATAAAGGTCATATCCTGAAATGTTGTGTCTTAATTAATATGAAGTCAAACCATTCAATAATAACAAAATTAAAGCCAGCTACAGCGAAAATGAAAAAAAAAAATCACTAATTTGACCTTCAACGTCAAGGTCATTTATAATTGAAGTCAATGTCTATCTGGTTAACTTATCTGGTTAGGTATATCCTTTAAAGATTGTTGTTTGTTTTTAAAAAACAAATCCATTCAAAAACAAGATATGTTTGTGAAACATGTATGCCCCCTATCAGCAGCCAATTAGTCATATGGTCAGGTTATTGTGACAGACGTTTGACCTAGTAACCAAAAGATCAATAGGGGTTATCTTCTGGTCATGACTAGTCACTAGGTCATTGTGACCGTAAAGGTTGTGTGCAGCAATTTTGTAACTAAGTTATCACAAATCCTACCAAGTAAATAACTATAAATTTTATGAATCATTAGGCCTCCTTATTGATAGCTTATTTGTTATATTACATTAGACCTTGAAATGTGTATACCAAAAGTATTTTCATTAATAAAAAATATCAACCAAGGCAACTTGAGTTGTTGAGTTATTGGTCAGGAAGCGTGTTTATGTACAAAGTCAATGTGACAAAAAGCAATTGAGGTCCTCTTCGGTAAAAAAGCGATGCATCTGTGAAGTTTGAAGGTCAAGGGTCCATGGGCTGTCCAGTTACCGATAGGAAATCGTTTTAACATACAAGGTCAATAAGACCTTAACCTTTGACTACCTAACCCTAAAATCAATAGGGGTCAACTACTGAAAATGCATCTATACAGTTGAGGGCAAACAGCCCATGGGTTATCAAGTTATAGATCGAAAACTGTTTCTACCTACAAGGTCAATGTGACCTTAACCTTCAACAGATTGATCAAAAAATTTATAGGGGTATAATGATCTTTAGGAACAAAATCATTTACCCCTGTACCATTTTTAGGATAACTTAAATCTAAAATGACCCTACGCTCATTGGGATTTGATTTTGGTACAGTATTAAGAGGAGAAATAACCATACCTTCATCAAAAGGACAACGAGCAAAAGGTCCAATAATAGCCCCATGTGAAGCTTCTGTCTGTAAATATTTAACCATATCATCTGGAAACAACACAGCACCAGTATGATTTTTAACTTTGGAAGTTTTAGAAAACAAAATGCTCTTATCTTCCAAATCAATATCAATAGGAAACCCAAATTTTAATAAATCACAAACCTGCATATCATAATACCATGCAGCATCTTGCTCATTGAAACAGTATTCAATCTTATGATTAACTTGAATCCGACATTCCTCAAAGTTAAACCTAACCAGAAGCCCTTAACTTGTTTGGCAATATCAACTTTATTTAAGGAAGATAACTTCAAATTATCTTTAAGAGATAAAACAGATTTTACAACTTTTATTATGTCTACAAAAACAACTTGTATCTGATTTAACTGTAACAGAAGAACTGACAAATTTCTTGTTACAAAATCAGGTAGAAAAACATCAACCAAATTTGTTCTTTCAACAACATCAGTAGACAGTCACTGATTTGCATGTGGGCAAGCACTAGACATTTCTGGATGTGGTTAATTCTTTCTTATCCAAGTCCCAGCAAGTAGCGCAGATGTGTTTAGCAAAACGAGTTTTTACCTCCTTTACTAGTGACTACATGAGCAGACTTTAGAGAACATTTATTTCTCTGAAAAACTTAGAACAAACCAGACACTTTTATATCATTTGTACCAGTACTAACTTTTTCTTGAGGGAGGCCATACCTGGGATTAGGCTTCAACTGTACTGACCCTGACCTATACTAAATTTTGACTAAATCTGGAACAAAACCGTAGCCTCAACATATTGAAAATCATCCTCCCCATTTGCCCATGACCCAACTTCAATTTCTCTCAGTACAGCCCGTATAAAGACCTAATTACTACAAAATCATATGAGCTGTTAAGATACCATCATTTTTTTTTTCAATAAAATTTAAAGCGTCCTTGTTTCTCTTGGTCTACTAATCTTCGAAGAACAATAATCTCTAACTCTCCAGCAATGAATAAGTTAAAATCAAGTTTTTCAAATGAAAATCCTTACTCACAAATCAAAGCGCAAATTCGCATTGTGATAACGTTGCTTATATTTAACTGAGTCGAAGATCTAGAAGTAATTCCTGATTTAGTTTTGTGTTTTCTACCTTGAATCTTAACCCTCTCATGACTTAAAGAGGAATCAGAGTAACTCTCATCCTCAGAAGTAGAACTTGAATCAGAAGTAGAACTTAAGTCTGCATCAGATGATTCAGAACTAAATAAACCTAAATTTGCTAATTCCTTTTTGGCAGACTTTTTTAACCCAGGAACTTTCCGCAAAGCGTCTATAGTAAGAGACATACCTTCTTTTGAAGTACCTGCACCTTTGGACGATGCCTGTTTAACCGGAGGGGCACTCAATACAGTCTTTTTACCCTTTTTGTCAACTCGAGCCTTCTTCTTACTTTATGTAGTGGTGCCACTATCCTTTACATGAGCAGAACATGACACAGACAGTGACTTCTCAAGGTCATGAATGTAAGCTTCTTTTTCTTCTATTTGCCTTCTTAGCATCTCCAGCTCATTCCGTTCCCGCAAGCGAGCCTGCCGTTCGTCTAAAGCTGACAAACGAGCCAACAATTGTTCTTTTTCAGAAATCTTGACATCTCCCGGAAGTACTTTAGACGGTGACGAAGCCACACTCTCCCTAGGAAAATCATACAACTGGACGGGAGAAAGCGTTATCGCTTCTGAAATCTGTGGTTTCTTAGCAGGCGTGGATATTCTTCCCTCATTCATTGCTTTGTAATCGAGAACTTCTTTATTTCTCGCTGATTTTCGGTCACTCATAATTAACAGAAAATTCAAAACAAATTATACCTGTCCTTCACACAAAAAGACTACAAGCTGGTCCCAAAAACAGCTGATTTCAATAACAAATAGTCCCGAGTACTACATCGTATACGCGTAACTTGATAACAGAAAATATTTGAAACTAAATGTCGGGCACAGTAAAACCCTTTATGACAAATCAAATTTTTATTTTTTCAAAAGCGTCAATCAACAAACGTGTCTTACAAAACTGTAACCAAAATAGCGCCAAAAACGACTATTTATAAGAAAAGGCGTAGTAATACAAATACTATGGAAACTGTCAAGCATGAAATTAACCTTTAACCTAACAAGGACCAATCAGAAAGCCTCATATATATCCATAATTAAAAGATTTTATTTAGCAACAAAATGCTTCAAATGGTGACGAACATTTTTGGTTGGCCTAATTTTATTGTTGCACTTGAGAACTGGCGTAAAATGGTGAAACCAGCTTTCAACACCAATCAGAATACATGTATTAGAAAAGAACTGCGACTGCTATATTAAGGAAACAGTTTCAGTAATCAATGTGACACTTCCGTGCCATTCCATAAAAAGCGGCGTGTGGTCCCCAAATAATAGAAAGCGTGTGCCGTAAACGAGAAAACAATGGGCGAAACTAAATGAAATGAAATTTTGAAAGGGGATCAGAGGTTATGAAGCCTGCATAATACAGATAAGATGCCAAAAAACAGAGTTAAAAAGCAGGCAACATATCGTGAGGGTGATTCAACATTATTCAAGAAGGAATATTGGAAACACCCAACTAGAAAATGCCAAATAATTAAAACTAAAAATACCAAAGAAATAACAATAATGTCGTGCTGAACGATCTTTAAGGATCGGAAATATGACATCTCTGATTGAATGTACGGGATGACTTTTTACAGTCTCCATACAGCACAAACAACGCTGATCAATGTGGCGATAAAATATAGAAAATAAGAACCCCTAAAGAAAGTCCAAAACGGCAAAATCAAAAATGTTGCGGGCTCGGTTTGATTGAGCCTGTTCATGAACAGTACTGTCAATAAGACGGTAAACAGGAAATGGATGAGCTACAGATACCGTTATTATGGGAGCTGTATACCAAATATCAAGAGTCTGTGATAAGTAGTTGCTTTGAAAACTGTTACGAAATGTTCCTACCATTCACCATTAATGTTGAAATTTAAATAAGTCGGTAAACAGGATGAGCGATAGACCCACGGTATGGGACCATGTGTCAATGATGTATATCAAATATCAAGAGGCTGTGATAAGTAGTCGCTAAGAAGACTGTTACGAAAAGTTTTTCCCCCGCCCCTCCACCGCCTGACATTCACCATACTATAACCCGGGTTTGCACCTGTGCACCCAGGTGCAAACCGGGACAATAAAATTCTTAATCAGTTGACTACACACATGGTTTTGTTATAATTTGAAAGCAGATGCTTTGAAGCATAGCATAGTTTACACAAACACAGAATTAGAAATTATACCTTAAATTGTCTTACATATTGCCCCATCCCTAAGAAAAAGAAATTGCATTTATTTGACAAACAGTAATCATAAGATGATATGCAGAACGCAGGTTTGAACTTCTTTGGATCAAGGTCACATTTGGTCTAATGTATGAAAGTTAAACTTTTGTGCTCGCCTTGTTCTCTTTGAACCACAGGAAAGAAATTGAAACCACTTGTTCCAATCTGAATCATGAAATGATATGCAAAACACATGTTTGAACTTGTTTGAAGGATCAAGGTCATTTAAAGGAAAGGTCATATCTTAATTAATTCAACATGTCCTTTTGGTCACAGGTGTTGTTTTGTCCACCTATGAATCAAATCTGTACATAAATTACAAAATATGACAACTTAACCAATCTTCAATAATTTAACTTTCATGGTCAATGTCATTTTAGCTCAAGGTCATTTAAACATTTTAAAAGTCTTGTCCAAAAATGTTGTTTTGTCCAAGCATTAAGATATTCCATTTACATGTATTAATTACCAAATTACAGTCAGTTACAGCAAAAATCAGTAAAAATTCAATAATCAAAGTCATAAATGAGCCAAGGTCAATTTGATTCACATAAAGGTCATATCCTGAAATGTTGTGTCTTAATTAATATGAAGTCAAACCATTCAATAATAACAAAATTAAAGCCAGCTACAGCGAAAATGAAAAAAAAAATCACTAATTTGACCTTCAACGTCAAGGTCATTTATAATTGAAGGTCAATGTCTATCTGGTTAACTTATCTGGTTAGGTATATCCTTAAAGATTGTTGTTTTGTTTTTAAAACAATCCATTCAAAAACAAGATATGTTTGTGAAACATGTATGCCCCCTATCAGCAGCCAATTAGTCATATGGTCAGGTTATTGTGACAGACGTTTGACCTAGTAACCAAAAGATCAATAGGGGTTATCTTCTGGTCATGACTAGTCACTAGGTCATTGTGACCGTAAAGGTTGTGTGCAGCAATTTTGTAACTAAGTTATCACAAATCCTACCAAGTAATATAACTATAAATTTTATGAATCATTAGGCCTCCTTATTGATAGCTTATTTTGTTATATTACATTAGACCTTGAAATGTGTATACCAAAAGTATTTTTCATTAATAAAAAATATCAACCAAGGCAACTTGAGTTGTTGAGTTATTGGTCAGGAAGCGTGTTTATGTACAAAGTCAATGTGACAAAAAGCAATTGAGGTCCTCTTCTGTAAAAAAGCGATGCATCTGTGAAGTTTGAAGGTCAAGGGTCCATGGGCTGTCCAGTTACCGATAGGAAATCGTTTTAACATACAAGGTCAATAAGACCTTAACCTTTGACTACCTAACCCTAAAATCAATAGGGGTCAACTACTGAAAATGCATCTATACAGTTGAGGGCAAACAGCCCATGGGTTATCAAGTTATAGATCGAAAACTGTTTCTACCTACAAGGTCAATGTGACCTTGACCTTCAACAGATTGATCAAAAAATTTATAGGGGTCATCTACTTGGCAAGACCAATGCACCTACGAAGTTTGAAGGACAAAGGCCCCTGGCTTGTCAAGTAATTGATCGGAAACTGTTTTTACCTACAAGGTCAATGCAACTTTGACTTTGAACCCAAAATCATTAGGGGTCATATTCTTGCCAAGATCAATGCATCTACGAAGTTTGAGGGCTAAAGGCCCATGGCTTATTAAGTTATTGATCGGAAACTGTTTTTATCTTCAAGGTCAATATGACCTTGACCTTTGACCTCAAAATCAATAGAGGTCATCTACTTGCCAAGACCAATGAGGTTAAGAAGTTTGAGGGCCAACATCTCATGGGTTGTCAAGTTATTGACCGGGAACTTTTTTTTCCTTTCATGTTGATGCGACCTTGACCTTTGACTTCTTGACCCCAAAGTCAATAGAGTTCATCTACTGGATATGAACAATCATCATACCAAGTTTGGAGTTCCTAAGCCAAAGCGTTTATCTGAAACCATTTGGTCTACCAGGTTTTTACGCTTTTTTGATGATTGAATGCCATGGAGAGTACATTAACCTGTAACCTGCTATATTTCTATAATGGATCTGTCCAGCTTTAAATTTTAAACAGTCTATTCAAAGTTCAAGGGATTTCAATATCAAAATACAAAAGTAAAGCTGCCAACAGTATAGAGCCTGGTCAAACTGCATGGATGTGCAGGCTGGCTTGGCTCTATACTGGTTGCAAAGGCTGATCACTTTTGGTTACAGCAGGTAAGAGTTAACTAGAACTGTGTCCAAAGGACACGGATGCCCCCACTGACAACATATATATGGTATTTAGTGAAAAAATCAACAAAGGGCCATAATTCTATTAAATTTGGTTGCAGCAAAAATTCCTTCCTTTACTACCATCTACACATTAAGGTTGTTCATCCCTGGAAGTTTAAGCAAAATCTACCATCTGGTTTAAGAGGAGTTGCGTTCACAAAATTTCTACATATTATATAGTGAAAACTAGAAATGTGTCCATAGGACACGGGTGCCCCCACCGCGCCACTGTTCTCTCAATCTTTTTACTAAGTCAAGGGAAATAAATCTACAAATATTGGATAAATTCACAAGCGAAACCCCAGGTGCAAATCTAAATATGCTGAGCAACCTACCCATAAGGTTTAATGACTATGTCAAATCCTTTTTGGGTAACTTGCGACACAAGTTGAAAATTACAAAAATTTTCTAAGTGAAGGGCAATAACTCTAAAAATACTAAATAAATCCAGAAAGAAAATACCTGGTGCATAACTGCACATGCTGATCAATATTCCTGTAAAGTTACATGACTTTAGATAGGTTAAATACTTTTTGAGTTACATGCGACACATGTTGAAAATTGCAAAAAAATTTTAAGTCAAGGGCAATAAATCTGAAAATACTAAAAATATCCAGACAAAAATACCCAGGTGCACAACTACACATGCTGATCAACATTCCTGTAAAGTTTCATGACTCTAGGTCAAATACTTTTTGAGTTACGTGCGACACAAGTTGAAAATTGCAAAATTTTACTAAGTCAAGGGCAATAACTCTGAAAATAATAAAAATATCCAGAAGAAAATACCCAGGTGCACAACAACACATGCTGGTCAACATTCCTGTAAAGTTTCATGACTCTAGGTCAAATACTTTTTGAGTTACATGCGACACAAGTTGAAAATTGCAAAATTTTACTAAGTCAAGGGCAATAACTCTGAAAATACTAAAAATATCCACACGAAAATACCCAGGTGCACAACTACACATGCTGATCAACATTCCTGTAAAGTTTCATGACTGTAGGTCAAATACTTTTTGAGTTACATGCGACACAAGTTGAAAATTGCAAACTTTTACTAAGTCAAGGGCAATAACTCTGAAAATACTAAAAATATCCACACGAAAATACCCAGGTGCACAACTACACATGCTGATCAACATTCCTGTTAAGTTTCATGACTGTAGGTCAAATACTTTTTGAGTTACGTGCGACACAAAAGTGAACGAACGGACGGACGGACGGAAGGACGGACGGACAAGGGTAAATCTAAATGCCCGCCACTAACGTGGGGGCACAAAAATCAACAAAAGGCCATAATTCTGTTAAATTTGGTCGCAGCGAAAATTCCTTCCTTTACTGCCATCTACATATTAAGGTTGTTCATCCCTGGAAGTTTAAGCAAAATCTGCCATCAGGTTTAAGAGGAGTTGCGTTCACAAAATATCTATATGGTATATAGTGAAAAAATCAACAAAGGGCCATAATTCTGTTAAATTTGGTCGCAGCAAAAATTCCATCCTTTACTACCATTTACACATTAAGGTTGTTCATCCCTGAAAGTTTAAGCAAAATCTGCCATCCAGTTTAAGAGGAGTTGCGTTCACAAAATTTCTATATGGTATATAGTGAAAAAATCAACAAAGGGCCATTATTCTGTTAAATTTGGTCGCAGCAAAAATTCCTTCCTTCACTACCATCTACACATAAAGGTTGTTCATCCCTGGAAGTTTAAGCAAAATCTACCATCCGGTTTAAGAGGAGTTGCGTTCACAAAATTTCTATATGGTATATAGTGAAAAAATCAACAAAGGGCCATTATTCTGTTAAATTTGGTCGCAGCAAAAATTCCTTCCTTCACTACCATCTACACATAAAGGTTGTTCATCCCTGGAAGTTTAAGCAAAATCTACCATCTGGTTTCAGAGGAGTAATGCGTTCACAAAATTTCTACATAGTATATAGTGAAAAAATCAACAAAGGGCCATAATTCTGTTAAATTTGGTCGCAGCGAAAATTCCTTCCTTTACTACCATCTACATATTAAGGTTGTTCATCTCTGAAAGTTTCAGCGAAATCTGCCATCCGGTTTAAGAGGAGTTGCGTTCACAAGATTTCGGGACAGACGGACGGACAGACGTACGGCGTGACGGACGGACAAGTGCAACGCTATATGCTCCCACTCTGTGGGGGCATAAAAAATTCATAAAGTATGAATGAAATCATCATTGATGTTTATAATGCAGACATAATTTGTTGGTATCATTCCATGAAACTTTGTAAAATAGTTTCAACTAGAAGGTTTTTTGTCACAAAACTATGTATAGTCACTCATGTGAAGTTTCATTGAAATACCATCAGTAGCTTGACCTGTGAAAGCCGGACAAGATTTTTCTATTTATAGCTCGACGGCCTCAATATGCAGAACTAGGGATGGTACTGATCACTCCTGTAAAGTTTAGTTGCAATCCCTACAGTAGTTTGACCTGTGAAGGCCTGACAAGCTTATTGTGGACGGACGGATGGACGGACAACCAGACCGACAGACAGACAGCTAAGGCAAAAACAGTATGTCTCCCAAAAATTTTGGCAGATATAATTATATGTGTTTATAACATATTAAAATATTTAATTCATACCAATATAAATAGGCTTTCACACAGTTTTGTCACAAAATAATTTGACAGCCGTCATAATAGCATTTTACCTTTAAAAAATTTTGTGTTGCTTTTCCTTGCAATATTTATAACCAGCAAATAGGCTTGTAGCATTTACTTTTACTTGTATGCAAATAATATTGGAATAGTTTTATCATCATCACCATCAATGTGTTTTAACTTTTATGTGCAGTGCAGAAACATGGAAAAAAAAACTTTTCAACTATTTATTACAATACCAAAACATTGTTAACATATCAATTGCTTCCATCTATCAAACAAATGTTGTTATATACGCACTTTGTGTTCTGTTTTACAAGTGTGATATTCAGTAGATTTACACCATTAAATGTACACTTAATACTTATTTCCAAAAGAATATAAAGTCTGTATTATTTTCACAAATTAGAAATGTAATTTATTAAAAGTTCTGCATAATTTGCAACAATCTAATCAAACTTCTTTCCATTTTTAACCCAAGCATCTACTTCACGTTGAAAGAGAGCCCATCTGTCATCATCAGCTTTCTTCTGAGCAATAGCCTTTTTCCTCTTTGCCATAAACTGCCCACCTTTAAATGTGCCATACATGATACCTAAACATAGGGTAAACATCTGAAATATAAAAAAATGACATTTTCATAGTTTCTGTTCTTTTATATTACATATATTTCTAGTTACATAGGTCACTGAAGTCATATTTGATAGAGCATATAGCCAGAATGACAACTAGACTTTGAAATAGTTTTGTTTGTTTGGTTTTAACACTGATATGTCATATAGTGGTCATTGCTCCAGGATAACTAATGAAGAGCTATATTGCCTTTATCCCTCTGCATATCCAATCAGCAATCTATATATAGTAATAATTCATAGTATGAGCCGCGTCACGACAAAACCAACATAATGGGTTTGCGACCAGCATGGATCCAGAACAGCCTGAGCATCCGCCGATCTGATCAGGATCCATGCTGTTCGCTATCAGTTTCTCTACTTGTAATAGAGTTTGTAAGCGAACAGCATGGATCCTGATCAGACTGCGCGGATGCGCAGGCTGGTCTGGATCCATGCTGGTCGCAAAGCCATTATGTTGGTTTTGTCGTGACGTGGCTCATATGTCAAATTCTTGTACATTGTGTACAATGTACTTTTTAAAGCTTCATACCTCCAGATGAGCAAAAAAATATTTTAAAGAAAATCGAACTTGAAAAATGAACTAGAAAGGTAAAAAGACTGAAGATTCATGTAATAATTTACAATTTATGCTCAATAAATGACTGATTTTGCAGTATTGATCACCATATTTTAAATGCGTGAAAAATCAGAGCAATGCAGTAAGGACTATTCTTGCATATTTTGACCTCTTTTGTAATCTATGTGGAGAGTAAGTACCGTTTGCTATGTGTAAATTACTTTCATTGTTGATTGTTCACTTCACAATATATTACTTTCAAGTTTGTTTTAAAAATTTTATAAAAATTCACACAAATCTGGAGTGGAGGCATGCTGCTTTAACAGTAAACCAGGGAATGACGGAAGGGCTCTGTTTACATTATTGTCTGTAAGTTTGGAAACACTTATTTCTAACAAAATCAAACACCCACTGTAGATGATTTCAGTTAGCATATTTATCACACACCCGTGCTGACTTTGCTACACCGCAAAAATGGTATTTTACGGCTGTGCATATATTTTGATCTGATGTCATTTGCTTTATACAATCATAGTGTAAAGACGCGCTAAAATGTAAGCGTTATACTTTAGGTGCGTCATTGAAAAATGATTCTTTTTCACATTGACATTCTTCATTTTGGATATGCGATAAATAAAATATTATATTCATGTATTGTAATGTCAATACTGAATTTATTGAACTTGTTGAATAAAATAATATACAAGCCTATAATATAACATTATTCAACTCCTTCAATAAATTCCGTATTGGACTAACACTCATTCAATAATATGCTATATTTAAGTTTATCTTGAATAAGATTTTAGAACATAACAAAAACAATATCATCCCGTCAAAGTTCAAAGTATATATATTCTAATACATGATTTATACATGAAGTTTCGACTTTTGATACTTCAACCAAGGACAGTTCGAAACTTCAAGAATTAATTTGCATTATTATAAATTTATAAATTAAAACAACATCAACAGTTGGATATATATCTTTGGACATTGAAGCTATTGAAATCAAACAAATTTAAAATTTCAATCAACCTACCACACTTTTTCCTCTGATTGTTGCTGCATTGTACCATCTTCTCCATCCTAAACATCTTCCTTGTGCTTGTTCAACTGCC
Source organism: Ruditapes philippinarum (assembly GCF_026571515.1). Taxonomy (NCBI): domain Eukaryota; kingdom Metazoa; phylum Mollusca; class Bivalvia; order Venerida; family Veneridae; genus Ruditapes; species Ruditapes philippinarum. Next base: position 166,553 of record NW_026859460.1, read on the forward strand.
TCAGGTATGAACTCATGTGATTCTACAGGGTAATTAGTGTAATCCATCTAAAATTAGAAAAACATAGAAATGTGTACAAGAAAATTACACTATTGTAAATATTAATAATACTGGTAGTTAACCTTCCAGTGATTTTCCTGCTTATATAACAGACTCCGATAAAATGCCTCTCCCAAATTGAAATTTTCTTTAAAATCATGCAGTTTTCCCAATAATCTGAACTTAACTCTGCTTTTTTACTTTCCAAATTGGCAATTTTAGTTAAGTGAGAAAAAACATTGCCTTAACATGCAACCTTGACCTTTAAATTATAAGTATGGCTTTTAAGATCGGTAAATTACTTAAATGTAACTTATCTTGGTCATTTTTATTCTAGAGGAATGAATGATTAAGCATTACATAAAATTTTTGAAGACAGCCATAAGAAAAGATATTCTTGAAATATTTCAGCTCCTATATAAAATTATCATAAATACTGACCTTTTAAGTGGGACCAAAAAAAAACAACATAGAGGGCATAATTTCGGGGGAGGGGGAACTTGGTAGAATTATAACAAGTCTCTAGGACTTTGGTATCTTGTTTGTTTTTGGGTTTTATGTCACATCGACAAAGTATAGGTCATATCACAACATTCAAGCTTTACTGGTGGAGGAAGACCTCAGGTGCCCTTCGGTGTATTATTTCAGGCACGAACGGGCACCTGAGTAGAACCACCGACGTTCCGTAAGCTAGCCGGATAGCTTCCTCACATGAGAGAATCCAAGGTCCCGGTCGGGATTCAAACCCACAGCGGTGAGGGCAAGTGGTTTGAAGTCAACGATTATAAGTTATTAAATTTATTACAACTTATGTAAACAGTAATATTTTAATATCTATTTTAAAAAAACAGTAATATTTTAATATCTATTCAGGGGTTTTTTTTACTAACAAATTGACACCGATAGTCGGCGTCTTCCCCTCGGTAAATAGCCAAGTTTTTTCCCCCAAAAAATTCTATTTTCCTTTAAACTGGATCAGATTTAATAATTACATGGTTTAAAATATTATTTTTCTTCATTTTATGCAGGATAAACCACCAATTGTTGTCCAAAATAACCAAAAACATTGCAGGAAACTGCAAGTACTGTCTCAACAGGTCTCAACATGGAGGCAGCCATTTTTTTTTCTTGGCTATATCCCGTACTGAACGGTACTATTTCTGGAAATCAGTTGCTATCAAAATATTGTCATTTTCTTGGTTATTTTTAGTAAAGTAATATATTTTGTACTTCTTATTATGAAAATGACTTATATGGAGCCAAAGTGTGTCACAGATACACTATTATACCTATACTGTATTAACTTTCATATAAAAATAGAAGTATAAAAACCATTCACCACCATACATATTAAGAAAATATGTTATACTGCAAAGAATATTTTGCATGATGATAAAGTTTTTAAGGGGAAAAAGATATAGTTGTAACTCTCTACTATGTAGTTAAGTATATAGTATAAATAACGTCATAATAAAGTTTCCCCAAATTGACTTTTTTTGTATATTTTTTCCCCTCCCTACCAGCGTCCAGCGTCTTCCCCTTTTCCTAAAAAAAACCCCTGCTATTTAAAAAAACAATGATATTCAAAATTTGGACAAGAGTGCAATACTTGACCTCTTATACTAGCTTTAATCATTTGCAGAGTAAACAATAGAATATCCAAAACTTCAGCATTTGCTGCTGAAATATTTTATATCATGTAAAATATATAAAAAGTAAAACACACAAGCTGTTAAATCTGAATTAATTTAGTGTCATTACATATCTGTCCGGACACATGGTACTGTGATGTGGACAATTTAGGTAATTTTGAAAACATTCTTGGTGGGCGTCAGAATGAGATATAAGTATAAGGATAATCAGAACTAAACAAACTAGTTTGTTAGTTCGAAGAATAACCTAGCTGTACTGTGTCAAATTTTCTGACCTCTAGCTTAAAAATTTTAAAATCTGTATGGAAAAATGTTCAAAAAGTGTTCAGTTGATGGTCCATGACCATTAGTCTTCTTCAAACTATTAGCAAGCTCGAAGAGCTGGCCCAAAGGACCTGCTTGCAAAGTGAGCTTTACGGTAACGTGATTACTTGCTAGTCAAAATATATTGACGTGCCAAAGCTTGATTCTGAGATATTTACGTTCTGGGGCAGAATCTCGCTTTAGAGGCGAGATATTGCCCAGACACGAAAATAGCACAATATCTCGTCGCGCAGTACAATTAGTTGGACTAGATTACTTGCTAGATAGTGATAGTTTTGAAAACTTTCGTCCGATGTACTGAATTGACACATCACAACTTTTCGAATTCCAAGATAACAATAAAAGCCGAAGTATTCTGACTGAAAACAGATGTGTAGAGTGGTGTCCTGCACACTTACAATTGGAACCATAATAGACCAGAGAACAAGAATAAACGTAAGCAAGTGTATAAAAATACTGAATGACAATTTAAAACGTAAAAGGTAAAATAAAAATTAATGATTATTCTATACTATTTCACAGTAAAAGTACATCAAGCTCGATTTAAAGCTTTGCCTTTTTCATATTAAACAAGTAAATTAAACCATAAATGCCAACATTGTTGTCATAACATTTGACATAAATATTATTGAAAATATTTCATCTGAAAACCATGCAGCTTTTTTGTTGTTGTTTTTTTTAAAAAAAACAAAACACTTCGACTCTTTATTTTGAACCCAATATTGACCATTTTTAAGTCTAGAATTCAAAAAAAGCGTTTGAAAAGATAGATATTTGGTAGTCTTTGACCCCAACATGCCAAGGTCACTCGATATAATAATTGCGAGAACAAGCATAAAACATATCATAACACGATAAAAACTGAAAGTCAAGTACAGTGGTTTGACATATATAATGCAGCAAGGGTGAAGTGCTTGAAAAAAACTAACAGATAATTAATTTACTGCAAAATTTACGAAATTTACTACCGTTGCTGTTTCGACTGAGGCAGTATTAACGGTGTTGCGTTAGATCTCACAAATATTTCAATCGATTTAAGTGCGAAACGAATTTTATTTCGCGGAATTAACGTTTCGTTATTATATACACTTCCAATATCTTCGATCAGAGTCTAATAACTTATTATTTGTTAAGTGAGCAGATCAGCAAAAAATCGTTTAGTAAACACTGAGGTTAAAATACAAACTTTCAGTATCTTCGATCAATTAACTAGATTTTCTTGCATTCCGTAAGTTTACCCATGCCGGAAATTTCATCTGGCATGCGGATGCCAATCGCAACTACTCGGCAATTTCCGTCAGTCTTCGGATACGAGGCAGTTCCGATTGTGCGGGCGTTAAAATGACGTCATTTCGGCGCATTTTCTAAGATATGTGTGCTAAGAATGACGTTTTTCCGCTGTTATACATCCGCTATTGTAAGAAAATTACGGTGGCACAAAGGTGGCATGTGTGTGCTTTTACTTATCTAGTGCGCACGAGATATCATGTCGTGGCCACGAGTTATTAAGTCGTGGACACGAGAAAGTTTAGTCGTGGGAAGTCGTGGCGACGAGATAATTAAGTCGTGGGCACGACATAGATAATATGTCGTGGCGACGAGATACTAAGCCGTGGCCACGAGATAATTAAGTCGTTGGAACGAGGTACTACATTGTATGTCGTGGTCACGAGATACTTAGTCGTGACCACGAGTTACTAAGTCGTGGCCACGAGCTAATTAAGTCGTGACACGAGATACTATGTCGTGGCCATGAGTTACTAAGTCGTGGGAACGAGATAACTAAGTCGTGCGCATGAGATAATTAACCAATTAGATTACACTAAATATATTACTAATTTTTAAACGTAAAAAAAAATTGTGTTAAAGGAACTACACTGAGGTTTATAAGCCTAAAAACATAAAATTTTAATTTTTCACATAGATAAACATGAGCACTTAAAACAGAAATATGAATAGAATATAACCAAGAAATATACAAGAACACATTGAAAATCATATGTTTGTGCTATTCTCAGTCCTTTTTGAGCGAAAAGCGTTTAAAAACGCTTTTCAACCTTGGGTCGTTTTACAGGCAGGTGAAGTAGGGCCATTCTTGTACTATATAGTATCTCGTTCCCTCGACCTTACTATCTCGTGGCCATGACTTAGTAACTCGTGGCCACGACACAGTATCTCGTGCGCACGAGATAAATAAAAAAAACACACACACACACACATGTCACCTTTGTGCCACCGTAGAAAATAGTTATGGATGAAATGACAGTAATTTCAATTAACAAATATCTTATCGAACATATGAAAGAATATAGCAGACTATGTATATCGTGCCGTTAGCGACAGGAGAATGTTTCTAATTTCTGTAGAACAGCACGGATGAATACGAACATATTTAGTGTCAAGCTTTATCTGGCCTCATTATCATTCACTTTATTACGTCACTATGCGGTTCTATGAAGTACTATGAAAAATAGAAGTCGACTATGGACGGAATTCTAAGACGCAAACATATCGGACATTTTTCTTGCTTAGTGTCCAAACAATGAAAACGCTGTATTTCTGTGCGTTTATTTTCGTAGATGAACAAAAGCCGATACTATGTATATGTTAGAAACTTTGACGGGAGCGATATAGCGACAGGAAAATGTTTCTAATTTCTGTAGAACGTACGTACTACGGAAGCTTGTATGTACCCCCGCTATGAAGACATGAAGTCATAACGTAAAAATCTTCAGCATTAATCAGATTTTATCGAAAACGTTCCGTATGCTTAATATATCTTTGAACTTCTAAAAATATTAATGAATTGTCTTCTTCGGAATAGGTAATCTTACCAAAAAGAAGAGTACACGTATTTAATGGATGAAAAATGCGAGTAGCATTAAAAAGTTGAATACGTTGTGATGTATACCGTCTGCAATTGAAAAAGAAATGTTCAGCATCTTCGAAAGCATGACCGCATTCACAAGATGCATTTTCTCTTAAATGATTTATAAATAAATCAGCATTTAAATTGCTACATTTGTTACGAATTTGAGCATGTAGAACCGAATGTAGACGATCCCCGATACAGAAAAAATTAGGAACTGTCGGAGGTTTGTATTTCTGTTTAAGTTTGCATTTAAATATATTAAGGGAGGATGAATTTCTTATGTCGGTATCCAAGTTATTCCATAATGACGTTGCTGAAGGAATAAATGAGTTTGTAAAAATTTGAGTACGACGTGCTACAGTTGTATAATTATCTCTGTTTCTTAAGACATAAGGTACATTATTAGAAACGGTATCTGGAAAAAATGTTTGATAAATAATCCGGTAAGGTGCCCTGTTTAGCTTTATACACTGTAACGAGTTTTTGAATAGTTCGTCTGTCAGACAATGATACCCAACCGATTTCATTAAGCAAACGCTCAATAGAAACAGACCTTGTTAGGCCAGTGACGATACGTGCCGCTTCATATTGAAGTTTCTCAAGAGAGTGTTTCTCGTAATCAGCGCATCCATCCCAGACAATCGACGCATATTCTAAGATTGGTCTCATGTAGGAAATGTATATTTGATTTTAAGTTTTTCGTTTAAGTTTGTATTTTAATGCTCTCATAGATCCTAAAACTTTGGAAGCAGACATTAATTAATATATTGCTTATGTGGTCATGCCATTTACCATCAGTGCTAAAAGTGACACCTAAGTGTTTATGACTGTTAACATAATCAAGAGAAACATTATCAAAGTAGAGAGATGGCTTATCGTCAGATCCAAGTGTGAAAAATAAAACTTCTGTTTTGTTAGGATTAAAGTTAACTAGCCAACGTTTCGACCATTCCGTAATTTTATTTAAGTCTTCATTAAGGGTACGTTCCATAAAAACAATATCAGAACTGGAAACTGCGAGAGAGCTATCATCTGCAAAAAGTCTTGTTACACTGATTAGATTATCGGCAATGTCATTGACATAAATTAAAAATAATAAGGGGCCAAGGACAGAGCCTTGGGGGACCCCAGCAGTGATATGTTTACTTTCAGAATAGGAGGAACCAACAAAGACCTTTTGATTTCGATTACTTAGATAATTATTAACCCATTTTAGAATCTGACCATTAATTCCGTATTGTTTTAATTTGAATATAAGTCCTTCGTGCCATACTCTATCGAAGGCTTTTGAAATGTCACAAAAAACCATACATGTTGGGATTTTATTATCAAAAGAATAACAAATTTGATGGTAGATGTCAAGTAATTGATACACAGTCGAATGCCCTGGCAAAAATCCAGACTGATTTTCGTAAATTAATTTATTTGCGTGTAAATGGTTATAAATGTGTTTAAACATAACTCTTTCCATAATTTTTCCAGTACAACTAATTAATGAAATCGGTCTATAGTTCGAGGGGATATTTTTATTACCCTTTTTAAAAAGCGGCATGACAACAGCTGATTTCTAAGGGGCCGGATATATACTTTCAGATAGTGAACGGTTAAATAGACAACAAAGAGGCTTACAAATAGAGGTTTTACATTCTTTTAGCATACGATGACTTACTTCATCTGGGCCTGATGACTTATTAATTACAAGGGACGATAATATATCAATAATTTCCATTTCAAGAATTTGAAAAGATTGTAAAACTTAAGATTGTAAAACTTCATTCGTTTTAGTACTAAAGTTTGGAAGATTTGCATTAGCGGAGTCAATTGCTGATATAGAAACAAAATAATCATTCAAACAATTAGCTTTCCAATAGAAAGACCATGTTCAATGTAATTTTAGTGTCCAGCTTTATTTGTCATCCAATGATAACGCTGTATTTCTTAAAAATTATGTGTGTTAATTTTCATAGAAGAAAAAAAGTCGATACTATATTGAAATCCGTTCATAGTCGCCTTCTATTTTTCATAGTACCGCGTAGTGACGTAATCAAGGGCCAAATAAAGCTTGACAGATAGCATAAATTATATTCAATATAAAATTGTACACATGCAATTTATTCCAATAGAAAGACCATGTTCAATGTAATTTTAGTGTCCAGCTTTATTTGTCATCCAATGATAACGCTGTATTTCTTAAAAATTATGTGTGTTAATTTTCATAGAAGAAAAAAAGCCGATACTATATTGAAATCCGTTCATAGTCGCCTTCTATTTTTCATAGTGCTTCATAGTACCGCGTAGTGACGTAATCAAGGGCCAAATAAAGCTTGACACTAAATATGTTAGTGTTCATCCTTAGCTGTTCTACAGAAATTAGAAACATTCTCCTGTCGCTATCGCTCCCGTCGAAGTTTCAAATTTCTGTAGAACAGCACGGATGAACACTAACATATACGTGGTGTACATAAGTTGTTATGAAGTAGAATCTTGTACCAAGATTATGACCTATGTAACAGAATTTCTATACCATCAAAATAGAAAGATACTAAGATGCCGTAACCGTTGTATTATTGATGTAGTTATCTCCCTTTTACCAATATGCATTAATTGAAGAGTTTTTAAATTATCCCGTCGCCAAAGCGAAGGGGAAATTAGATATTGTCTCTATTCGTGCGCCTGTGCATCCGTGCGTTCATCCCAATTTTAAATGGAGCATAACTATAAAATTATTTTAACGATTGTTTTAAAACTTCGTACAATGACAGGAAGTGCATACAGCGCTCAAGAACAATAACTTTACGTTGTCCGATGCTCTGAAAATACGCAATCGCAACTACTCGGCCCTTTCCGTCAGTCTTCTTATTATAGATAATAGCCGAGGCAGTTCCGAATGTGAAAATACGTAGACTTTTGTGATAACTCGGCCGTTTTTAAGTTATTTAAAAATTATATTTTAAAGTTAGATTTTCTAGTTTTTCTACATCAAGAATGTATGTTTTTGTAGAAAACAAGTAACATATACAAACACAAATCTAGATAATTAACATGAAGTTACCATCTTGTCAATAATTAATAATTATTACTAATTTGATTCTGTAAGTAAAATATAAATCACGCTTTTTTACATATGAAAAAGCTGTATATTATATGTTAAAATCCCTTAACGGCATACGTATAAAATAATCTGGATTAATTAATTATATATTCGATACATACGTGTTGTCAACTATTATCAAATAAATTTTACATTAACATGAATACTTATGCATCTCTACCTTTGACATATTTAATCATTAATTAATGTGGATGTTCAAATTCCGTAAACCGAAGCTCATCTTCGCCAGCTCCCGGACGGTCAGACGTCGGCCATCTTACAAGACGCCTTGAATTGACGTAACCACGGACGTCGTAATTTTTTACTTTCTACCTCCCCCACTGCCACCTTCTATTGTTTCTCTATCGGTCCTTAATCGTCTCTGACATTTAAAAACCAGTTCACGACTAATGGCATTTGCATGTTCCTATTTTTATCATTTTGAAGATTTCGGATGGTGTATAGCCCAGATGCTGACAAAAATTTAGAATTCTCCGAAATTCTGTTGGATCTGATGACGACATTTTGACGTTAAATCTATGAACGCCCTGTCGCCGTCTGTTTAAATTGTAGTTTACATCAGTTGCCGATGTTAAAATGACATACAAATTTAGTATGACGACATTATAATTATCATCAATTCACATTGACCAGTGAAACTTATTTATTTATTTATTTATTTATTTATTTATTTATTTATTTATTTTTTATTTATTTATTTATTTATTTCATTTTTTATTTATTTATTTATTTTAATGGGAAAATATTCTAAGTGAACCCAATTTTAAGGTCAGAATAAAGAAACTGTAAATTTAATAAAAAGTCAGAATGAAGGTCGCTCATTACAGTGGATATGCTTTACACTCGATTTTAAAGGGTATATTTATGGACGGAACAACTGCCCACGTCCCCTAGGAATGACATAAGCAGAACTCAACATTGTAATATGAAAATGGCGTTTAGAAATATTCACATATTTTTCACATATATCGTGGTTATCATGGAAACTTCAAGGCGACTCCCTTGCGATATTCATGCTCTCAATTTTTTTTTTGTTGATTGGGATTTACGTCACACCGACACAGTATGGGTCATATGGCGACGTTCCAGCTTTACTGGTGGTGAAAGACCTCAGGTGCCCTTCCGAGCATTATTTCAGGCACGAACGGGCACCTGAGTAAAACCACCGACGTTCCGTAAGATGCTCTCAAAATGATAGAATGTGTGTGTTGAGATAAAATATCACTTTTATTTTTTTATAATAGTCACTTCTATACATACTTCACATATACAAATAAATAAGACATACATAAGAGGGAAATAAAACAAAAATATATTAAAAATATATTTTTATTTATAGCCACTTTTATTCTTAATTTAAAGTGGGTAACTCCACACAACATACAGTCATAATGTCTTCTTATATTGTATAGTTTTCTCCCTTACTAACTAACAACATTAATTAACACATTTTAATATCATACAATTTAGTATACATTTTATACTTACATTAACTTTATGCTATCATATAATACATTTACAAGTTCAAACATCATCAAATTTTATTCAGTATATAAATGATACTTGAAATGTACTCCAATTTTGAGCTAAAACATACTTAATATCAGTTACAATTTAATTTCAATATTCTAGTAAAATGTCCTTAAATTAACAACTACATGTATACTGTCAACTGAGATTTCAATGTAGATTCAACTGACTTCTAAAAACTGGTCTCCATTCATTTTAAAACAGTAGTAAGATCACCTTATATATCTTTATTATCAAACATAACTTGGTGTGGTATAATTCTTTTGTGCTCACTTGCTTTTCCCGTTTTATATTTGCTACTCAAAAATTACAAATGGATTTCTAAAGGAACACTAAACATTGTTGCAGGCTCAGTTTATTTGAGGTAGTGGTAAGTGCAAAACGCCCTATATGCACCCTAGCACCGGCTTAAGCAATATTCAACGTTTATAAATGACAATGGCAAAGGTTGGAACTAGAAATATGCACAGTTGTGTTCGTACGATGGTTAGCATTGAATGTCAGTTTTGTGTCATTCTATGAAAAGCGGCGTATGACATGGTCCCTAATTAAAATAATGCGTTTTTCGATATTCTTACAATTTTAAATATCTGATAGGTCTGTTTTTGTTGTTGTTGGCATTTTTAGTGTTTTATTTATTCATTTTCTCTTGAAATTACAGTTGTAATATACAGTTAGTAAAATTTGATTATCTTTTGTTACTGCCTTGCTGCATCTTTACAGGGAATGATTTACAAAAGTCATCGACTTCCTTCTCAATTGTAGTGTGGTTTGTTTATATATGTATGAATACTATGCAATTAACGGAATATGTATTGTTTAAACTAAAAAAATATACATCTTTATAATTTGGAGAAAAGAATTATATTCGCGACTGACTATGCGATAGTATACATGACCGATAAATAGGAAGAATCGTTTCTTGTGTATAAAATTGCTATTTAAGATGCACATATTTGTGACAAGAAGAAATTGGATAAGATCATCACTATATGAAATACAAACAAAATCAACAATATTGCGATTTTCAATATTATCAACACCAGCAATTAAGTATTTATTGTTTCGATAACGGCTATTTAGATTTCAAATCTCTTAATGTAACACCACCATGTTCTGTAACAGATTGTCATGACATCTGGAGGTGTGTAGCAAATATAATCAGCATATATATTTTATTAAATGTTGGCATCTCAACTATATTATGGGTTTTTTATACCTTAATATTTGATGTTGATATTATGTTTATATAGAATAAAAAGCATATTGGCTCGTTTCTTAAAGGTCCATTAAGCCTAAAAAATTCCTTCAATTTTGTTTTTCAAAAGCCTTTTACTTCTGTTGTCCTATTTCAGTTTCTGATATACAATGCTCAGTTTGCATATACCGAACCCATCGTTTGCAACTTTTGAGTTCCGGTAATAAAAACAGTTATATATAGTGTTTTAATATTTTGGAAGTCAAAATACTATATGTACTTAATGTTGTTAACATTTTCCTAGCTTTATCACAAATTATTTCACATTCAATGCTATTTTCATCAATTAATAAGCATCTCTCATGTCGTGAATTCGTTGCTTGCCCTTTAAATATTAATTTACTTCAGTAAAATGTGCCATTAAATGGAAACAAAATATGTTTTAGTTCAAATCCTAAGCGAAAAAGCAATAAACGGAACTGTACAAGACAATTTCAGGTTAAGAAAATGTGAAATTGAAAGAACTAAAATACTTCAAACGCAGCAAGAAAATAATGCTGAACGACTTTCATTATAACAAACTAACGGTGATTCACAAATACTCTCGAGTTCAGCAGCCTACATACAAGTAATACAAGTTCATTTTAACCCTTGCCATTATAAAATGGACCTATAAATTACCCATTTAGAGGGTCATCAGATTAAATAGTTTGATAGTAAGTAACCATGTACTAATAATTTCTATTTTTCAATCAGATAAGTGGCAAATTGATAACTTTTTGACTCCTTTTAGAGCACTTTACGTTCCCACATTTACGCAAGTTATTTTAATTTGTTCGAAGTCCGTAAACCACTATCTCGCCTATATTGATTGTAGACATAGTCGTTAATGACTTTTTTGCTTTCTCCCTGAAACTATATTTGTGTTGTTTATTTTAAGTTAATTTTAGCTGTATCAATATTGAAGTTGTTTAGATGATAATGCCTTGTACTTAAATTCCTGACTGAGAGAGTTTCGGGCGGTACGAGGTACGAATGTGGCTCAATTACCGGGATGGTAGCGTAACATGCCGACAATGGGTCTAGGTGTAAATACAGGTTATAAGCTATTTGTCATGCAACTACGATATAAAACCCGATAAAACCCCGCTTATCAAATACTTTCGTGGTATAATTCAAATATCTAATTACAATTTGTATCAATTGATAGATCTTATCTGAAATATCAATCTTGTGCTTTTGATCACTTTAAAATAAAATTGTGTGAGAATAAAATGTCCCTTCTCACCGGGGACGTGCGTGGTCGTCACCTCTAGGTGTGAAGTAAGAACATATCAGTGGTCAATTTTTTATGCAACAACATTTAAAATAAATAAGTTTTTGTTCGAGCTTTTAAAAGTTGTCATAAATTGCAATTTTTATATGTCAGTATTTGTAACAAAGTAGATCCAACTTAAGATTATCTGTGTTTTCAATCAAATAAAATAGCATTTAAAAAGAAAAATAACCAATAATTTAAAATGTATTTTTATCGAAATCAGCACTATTTCTATGTCCTCTAATCGGAAATCTATAATATATAGCAAATAGTACATTACATCAAAAGTGATTTTAGATATACAGGCTTTCTTCTCTAAAGTTACAAGTTTCGTTTTACTCACCTCCAGACGTATCATACAGATGCAAAGTCATTCCTTTATTTTATATTTTCTACGCATGCAACTGAACAGCTATGAATGCAGTGTCATTTAATTCATATTTGGTTTTAGAAAACATTTGTCTTCCAATTAAAGTTATTTTCGAAAATCCATTTACATAGAATTACTTCTTCTCATTTGAAGCACAGATATATTTAGCTCCATGTTTGAAGTTGTGTCTTGTTAACCGACAGACCTGTATTAAATATGGAAACTTTAACAATCTCGAAACAAAGTGGTCCCTCGGAAGCATTAATCACAGCAAAATTACATGAAAATTTCAGAGTCTGTACATGAGGGATAATGAATTAGTGCAAAATTCCTTACGCTCCCTAGCACCGGCTTTAGAGGTTCTCAATTCTCAACACTTAATAGTGCTGGCATCAATGATCCCGAAAAAATATAACAACACTCTGTTAGACAAAAATATATATATTTTAAAAATTCGTCGACCATTGTTTTAAAAAACATAGCATGAAAAATTACAGATGTACTTTCCAATGTATGCGAATATTTTGTTGTTTTTTTTTTAATGAGAAATGATAGGGGAATATTTGTACGGCGGTGGAAGTAAATGATAAAAAGCTGGATGAAATGCAACGTAAAACAAAGGCTGTTGTTTTTTCTCTTTTATTGGTGGCAGGGGGGGGGGTGAATTTACCGTATCAGTCATTTTACATTTTCTTTCAAAGTGCATCTGTACGTGAAAGAAAAAAATCATCCTTCCAGCATCTTAGCAAATTCCATTTTTATCATCACACTGATTTGAAACATTTTGCGGTACTTTTCTTAAATTTGAAAATGATTATCAAAAGTAAAGTGTCACCGAACACTTGTACATTTAAAGACGTTTTCCCTGTTAAATTAATATTTCTAATATAAAAATGATTGTGGTTAATGAAACTCAACTGAGGTCCAAAAGCCTAAAAACATACAATTTTAATTTCTTAAATAGATCAGCTGAGGTACTTAAACAGATAGATATGCAAAAGATTAATATAAAATTTACACAGAAATTAATTGAAAATCGTATTTATGTGTTATTCTAAACCAGTCATTTTTAAGTCACTTTAAGTTCGTGCTTTTCACATTTACATGTATAGGATAAATGAACCGCGTCACGACAAAACCAACATAGTGCATTTTGATCAAGAACAGCCTGCGCATCCGCGCAGTCTGATCAGGATCCGAGCTGTTCGCTATTATTTTCTCTACTTGTAAAAGGGTTAGCAAGCGAACAGCATTGATACTAATCAGACTGCGCAGATGCGCAGGCTGGTCTGGATCTATGCTGGTCGCAAACGCACTATGTTGGTTTTGTCGTGATGCGGCTCAAATTATCCTGGAAAAACGAGCTGGTGATCTGAAATATTGCACTAGACCAACATCAAATGCAATATTAATATCGGAACATTATTTCCAGTCCCGTCGAGTTCCTTTCAGCTAACATTTTACGCTTAAGTTTGCAAGATTGCATCATTTCATTCAAAAATACAATTAGTTTATTAATTATGGCGTGTTCCCGTGATAACTCAGAGAGGAAGCTGGTGTGGTTCGTCTTTTGACACTGGTTTGAATCCGATTAACTCTATTCATAGTTACAAGTAGTAACAGTGATTCACAAAATTGTGTCTCATATTTATCTCGTGTAGCGTCCATATTTGGCATATTAATATACCAAAATAAATAGACCGGAAAAATTAATACTTGTTGAACTTTATTACAGCTGACGTAGATAACATCTGATTGAAACATATGAGCCGCGACACGACAAAACCAACATAATGGGTTTGCGACCAGCATGGATCCAGACCAGCCTGCGCTTCCGCGCAGTCTGATCAGGATCCATGCTGTTCGCTTACCAACTCTATTACAAGTCGAGAAACTGATAGCGAACAACATGGATCCTGATCAGACTGCGAAAGCGAATGACCAAAATTCTGTCACCTTAATGCCACTGGCTCGAATCTGATTAACTTATACTGACAAACATGTAATTCATTTATTCATTACTGTATATTTAGAGGATTTTACGTAGATATCTTCGAAATGTTATATGATGTAAGAAAGATGAAAATGAAAAGTTTTAATCCAGAGCTGAAAGTAGAGTTAATAGTTAAAATAAGTTCGCTGTTTCATAATTTATGTAAAGATTTTTTTCAACATAAAAATGTTGATAATATGACCTTGTAAAAAGACAGAGGTGAAAATGACATAATAATAATAATAATAATAATAATAATAATAATAATAATAATAATAATAATAATAATAATAATACAAAATAATATTCTTTATTTATAGAAGGTAACATACAAAGTTCACAGTAAGAAGTATATTTATTTTCAGTATGGCCTTCTGATTAAACAATAACAAAGAAAAAAATGTCGATCTATACAAATATTTAAAATCTTTTGGGTATATGGAAAAAAATATATATATATGAATGTAAATGTTAGATTTTTTTAATCATTCATCCAACTGACAATCACATTAATTATAGTAATTATAAATAAATTCGTAATGATTAAAAAAGGATAAAAACATCATGATATCAACATTTACAACAATTAAAATATAAAGTGGTCAATTTTCATCATGTATCTATCTGTAAACTTAGAAAATAAATTTTACAGTTGTTTTTGAAAGATTGTAAAGTCGAACATTGTTTGGTAGTAATAGGTAATTTATTCCAAACATCAATACTGAAATAAGAAAAAGAATCTTTTAAAAAAATTGTATGAGGTATACTTTTCAGAACAAGATCTTTATGAGCGATTGAGCGTAAATTATGTAATTCATTGTGAGAGAAACTAATAATTTCACTTATATATAACGGTGCCAGATTGTTTAAAGATTTATACACCATAATTGTTGTGTGGTATTTCACTCTGAAATTGAATTTCAGCCATTTAAGTTTATTAAAAAAGATCTAATGTTGGTGAACGTGTCGGTCTATTAAGTATAATTTTTACAGCTCTTTTTTGAATTGAGGTTACTTTATTGATGTATGAGTATGTGTCCTTTCCCTATGCCGTACAACAATAATTCAAGCACAGGAAGGAAGTACGCGTTGTATTATATCTTTTTTACTTCGTCAGTAAGGTAAAAAATGATATGCTTGAAGAGGGCAATTTTTTGTATTTAGTTTTTTGCAAACAGAGTCTATTTGATAATGCTAGCTTAATGTATTATCTACATAAATGCCCAATAACTGTTGAACTGTAACATTTTCCAGAGATGTATCATTTACTTTCAGTAGGAGAGGATTTCATTTCTTCACCTTTTTTGTAGAACCAATTATCATGCATTTTGTTTTATTGGGTGCAAAGACATATTATTAAGAACAGAACAGAACATATCTTTATTCAGACTTGTACATAGTACATAATCTTCAACACATATATATAACAACTAAATATTCTGCACATGATTAAAGCGTTACAAATCAATAAAACTTTTGTTTTCATATAAACTGATCTACAAATAACAGGAGAGTGAAAGTATATTACAACACAACTTATCATAGTTAATAAACATGGTATAACGGACTCCATAAAATACAATTTGAATGTGACATTCTTGTACAACCATATTTATATAATTTCTATGTTTAAAAGCTTCTTTTAGGTACATTGCTAAATGACATTGTTCAGCTAATACATTTAATGACACAAAGAATTCATCTCTTTATTTTCTTAAAACTATATCAAACGTGTTCTTGTGTTATCTCAGTAAGAGGGGCGGAGGACTGTTGTGTTGCATCAGTGTTTTATCAAAATATATAATTCACTAAGTGAATACTTAAATAAATGATCGTAGTTACAGGGTGAGAATTTGTTGTTGTTGTTGTTGTTGTTGTTGTTGTTGTTGTTGTTGTTGTTGTTGTTGTTGTTTTATTAAGATACAATACCAAACATGTCTTCAACTTACATCATGCATTGTAAATGAAATTGTCTAAATCAGAAACATTAATTACTTTATAAACTGACTGTCAAAGAATTACATATTTTAACAAACAATCAAAAAAATGTTTTGAAACAATGGCCGTTTAATATATTTTCAGAAAACGAACATTTCACGTTTACTCTTGATTCATGGCCATTCTTTTCAACAGTAAACGCAAAAAAATGTCTGAAAACTTCATTAAATTGTTGTTGTTTTTTTTTGATAACACATTTAGTAGAGCGGAAGACTGTTACCGATGGCATCGCATTTATCCTAAGGTCTCATGTTCGAATCCGTTTCCGGAACTTCTGTTAAAATTAGATAATAATTATTGTATAATAAGTGCAATCTTTAAGAACACATGAACAGTGTTATGTTGGTTTTTGTTGTTTTTTATTTTGTTAAACACATAAATATATAGAGGATATAATCAAGTTGTTTTTTTTCTATAAAATTGTGAATTTATTTTCAGCGAGAGGAACGAAAATAAATGTTCATGAGTCGCTGCATTATGAATGAAATATGATAATTTTCGTACCACGAGATAAAAACATCATGATATCAACATTTACAACAATTAAAATATAAAGTGATCAATTTTCATCATGTATCTATTTGTAAACTTTGAAAATAAATTTTAAAGTTGTTTCTGAAAGATTGTAAAGTTGAACATTGTTTGATAGTAATAGGTAATTTATTCCAAACGTCAATACTGAAATAAGAAAAAGAATCCTTTAAATAATTTGTATGAGGTATACTTTTCAGAACAAGATCTTTATGAGCGATTGAGCGTTAATTATGTAATTCATTGTGAGAGAAACTAATAATTTCACTCATATAATTATAACAGTGCAAGATTGTTGAAAGATTTATACACCATAATTGTTGTGTGGTATTTCACTCTGAAATTGAATTTCAGCCATTTACGTTTATTAAAAAGATCTAATATTGGTGAACGTATCCGTCTATTAAGTTTATTTTTTTGCAGCTCTTTTTTGAATTGAGTTTACTTTATTGAAGTATGAGTATGTGTCCTTTGCCCATACCATACAACAATAATCAAGCACAGGAAGAATGTACGCGTTGTAATATATCTTTTTTACTTCGTCAGTAAGGTAAAAAATGATATGCTTGAAGAGGGCAATTTTTGTATTTAGTTTTTTTTTGCAAACAGAGTCTATTTGATAATGCTAGTTTAATGTATAATCTACATAAATGTCTAATAACTTTTGAACTGTAACATTTTCAAGTGTTGTATCATTTACTTTCAGTAGGAGAGGATAACATTTCTTCACCTTTTTTGAAGAACCAATTATCATGCATTTTGTTTTATTGGGTGCAAAGACATATTATTAAGGATACACAAATTATTTATATAATTTAAATCTTTTTGTAAATTATCTTGTATTTCAAATAAACAGTCACCGGATAGGTAAAATGTAGAGTCATCCGCATACAAATCTATATTAAGATCATTACGGAGATAGTAAGAATAGATTCATACTAAGTTAAATGAATAAGATAAATTGCATATTATGTAAATACACTGTATTGAAGAAAAGAAATTATTAAAATTCTAAAACAATTATCACAGATTTAGTTCTATTTTTAAGAACACAAAAAAAATGTTCTTTCTCAATTTACTTTTCAATGCACATAAAATTACACAATATTGCATCATTACATTTTTTTAATTATATATATATCATAACTGTTAAAATATATCTAAATTAAATTTATTATATAAAACAACTATCATCCCGTGATAGCTCAGTTGGTAGAGCGGAGGACTGTAGTGGTTATTCTGTCATCCTTAGGTCACTGGTTCGAATCCGGTTCGCGGGACATAATTTTTCATCAATTTTTGACAGCTATATAATTATTATAGTGTCGTTTAAAGTTATATTCAGCTAATACATTTAATAACACAAGAATTCATCTCTTTATTTTCTTAAAACTATATCAAACGTGTTCTTGTGTTATCTCAGTAAGAGGGGCGGAGGACTGTTGTGTTGCAGCAGTGTTTTATCAAAATATATAATTCACTAAGTGAATACAAGATGTTATACTTAAATAAATGATCGTAGTTACAGGGTGAGAATTTGTTGTTGTTGTTGTTTTATTAAGATACAATACCAAACATGTCTTCAACTTACATCATATATTGTAAATGAAATTGCATAAATCAGAAAATAAACTGACTGTCAGAGAATTACATATTTTAACAAACAATCAAAAAATGTTTTGAAACAATGGCCGTTTAATATATTTTCAGAAAACGAACACTTCACTTTTACTCTTAGTTCATGGCCATTCTTTTCAACATTAAAGGCAAAAAAATGTCTGAAAACTTTATTAAATTGTATTTTTTGATAGCACATTTAGTAGAGCGGAAGACTGTTACCGATGGCATTGCATTTATCCTTAGGTCACATGTTCGAATCCGTTTCCGGAACTTCTGTAAAAATTAGATAATAATTATTGTATAATAAGTGCAATCTTTAAGAACACATGAACAGTGTTCTGTTGGTTTTTGTTGTTTTTTATTTTGTTAAACACAAAAATATATAGAGGATATATTCAAGTTTTTTTCTATAAAATTGTGGATTTATTTGCAGCGAGTGGAAAGAAAATAAATGTTTCATGAGTCGCGGCATTATGAATGAAATATGATAATTTTCGTACCACGAGATAAAAACATCATGATATCAACATTTACAACAATTAGAATATAAAGTGATCAATTTTCATCATGTATCTATCTGTAAACTTTGAAAATAAATTTTACAGTTGTTTCTGAAAGATTGTAAAGTCGAACATTGTTTGATAGTAATAGGTAATTTATTCCAAACGTCTATACTGAAATAAGAAAAAGAATCCTTTAAATAATTTGTATGAGGTATACTTTTCAGAACAAGATCTTTATGAGCGATTGAGCGTTAATTATGTAATTCATTGTGAGAGAAACTAATAATTTCACTCATATATAACGGTGCCAGATTGTTTAAAGATTTATACACCATAATTGCTGTGTGGTATTTCACTCTAAAATTGAATTTCAGCCATTTAAGTTTATTAAAAAGAAATAATATTGGTGAACGTATCCGTCTACTAAGTATACTTTTTGCAGCTCTTTTTTGAATTGAGTTTACTTTATTGAAGTATGAGTACGTGTCCTTTCCCCATACCGTACAACAATAATCAAGCACAGGAAGGAAGTACGCGTTGTAATATATCTTTTTTACTTCGTCAGTAAGGTAAAAAATGATATGCTTGAAGAGGGCAATTTTTGTATTTAGTTTTTTTGCAAACAGAGTCTATTTGATAATGCTAGTTTAATGTATAATCTACATAAATGCCCAATAACTTTTGAACTGTAACATTTTCAAGTGTTGTATCATTTACTTTCAGTAGGAGAGGATTACATTTCTTCACCTTTTTTGAAGGACCAATTATCATGCATTTGTTTTTATTGTGTGCATAGACATATCATTAAGGATTTATATAATTTAAATCTTTTTGTAAATTATCTTGTATTTCCAATAAACAGTCACCGGATTGGTAAAGTGTAGAGACATCCGCATACAAGTCTATATTAAGATCATTACGGAGATAGTAAGAATAGATTCATACTAAGTTAAATGAATAAGATATATTAGCATATTATGTAAATACACTGTATTGAAGAAAAGAAATTATTAAAATTCTAAATCAATTATCACAGATTTAGTGCTATTTTTAAGAACACAAAAAAATGTTCTTTCTCAATTTACTTCACAATGCACATAAAATTACACAAAATTGCATCATTACATTTTTTCAATAATATATATATCATAACTGTTAAAATATATGTAAATATAATTTATTATATAAAACAACTATCATCCCGTGATAGCTCAGTTGGTAGAGCGGAGGACTGTAGTGGTTATTCTGTCATCCTTAGGTCACTGGTTCGAATCCGGTTCGCGGGACATAATTTTTCATCAATTTTTGACAGCCATATAATTATTATAGTGTCGTTTAAAGTTATATTCAGCTAATACATTTAATAACACAAAAATTCATCTCTTTATTTTCTTAAAACTATATCAAACGTGTTCTTGTGTTATCTCAGTAAGAGGGGCGGAGGACTGTTGTGTTGCAGCAGTGTTTTATCAAAATATATAATTCACTAAGTGAATACAAGATGTTATACTTAAATAAATGATCGTAGTTACAGGGTGAGAATTTGTTGTTGTTGTTGTTTTATTAAGATACAATACCAAACATGTCTTCAACTTACATCATATATTGTAAATGAAATTACATAAATCAGAAAATAAACTGACTGTCAGAGAATTACATATTTTAACAAACAATCAAAGAATGTTTTGAAACAATGGCCGTTTAATATATTTTCAGAAAACGAACACTTCACTTTTACTCTTAATTCATGGCAATTCTTTTCAACATTAAAGGCAAAAAAATGTCTGAAAACTTCATTAAATTGTATTTTTTGATAGCACATTTAGTAGAGCGGAAGACTGTTACCGATGGCATTGCATTTATCCTTAGGTCACATGTTCGAATCCGTTTCCGGAACTTCTGTTAAAATTAGATAATAATTATTGTATAATAAGTGCAATCTTTAAGAACACATGAACAGTGTTCTGTTGGTTTTTGTTGTTTTTTATTTTGTTAAACACAAAAATATATAGAGGATATATTCAAGTTTTTTTCTATAAAATTGTGGATTTATTTGCAGCGAGTGGAAAGAAAATAAATGTTTCATGAGTCGCGGCATTATGAATGAAATATGATAATTTTCGTACCACGAGATAAAAAAAAACATCATGATATCAACATTTACAACAATTAGAATATAAAGTGATCAATTTTCATCATGTATCTATCTGTAAACTTTGAAAATAAATTTTACAGTTGTTTCTGAAAGATTGTAAAGTCGAACATTGTTTGATAGTAATAGGTAATTTATTCCAAACGTCAATACTGAAATAAGAAAAAGAATCCTTTAAATAATTTGTATGAGGTATACTTTTCAGAACAAGATCTTTATGAGCGATTGAGCGTTAATTATGTAATTCATTGTGAGAGAAACTAATAATTTCACTCATATATAACGGTGCCAGATTGTTTAAAGATTTATACACCATAATTGCTGTGTGGTATTTCACTCTAAAATTGAATTTCAGCCATTTAAGTTTATTAAAAAGAAATAATATTGGTGAACGTATCCGTCTACTAAGTATACTTTTTGCAGCTCTTTTTTGAATTGAGTTTACTTTATTGAAGTATGAGTACGTGTCCTTTCCCCATACCGTACAACAATAATCAAGCACAGGAAGAATGTACGCGTTGTAATATATCTTTTTTACTTCGTCAGTAAGGTAAAAAATGATATGCTTGAAGAGGGCAATTTTTGTATTTAGTTTTTTTGCAAACAGAGTCTATTTGATAATGCTAGTTTTATGTATAATCTACATAAATGCCCAATAACTTTTGAACTGTAACATTTTCAAGTGTTGTATCATTTACTTTCAGTAGGAGAGGATTACATTCTTCACCTTTTTTGAAGGACTAATTATCATGCATTTGTTTTTATTGTGTGCATAGACATATCATTAAGGATTTATATAATTTAAATCTTTTTGTAAATTATCTTGTATTTCCAATAAACAGTCACCGGATTGGTAAAGTGTAGAGACATCCGCATACAAGTCTATATTAAGATCATTACGGAGATAGTAAGAATAGATTCATACTAAGTTAAATGAATAAGATATATTAGCATATTATGTAAATACACTGTATTGAAGAAAAGAAATTATTAAAATTCTAAATCAATTATCACAGATTTAGTGCTATTTTTAAGAACACAAAAAAATGTTCTTTCTCAATTTACTTCACAATGCACATAAAATTACACAAAATTGCATCATTACATTTTTTCAATAATATATATATCATAACTGTTAAAATATATGTAAATATAATTTATTATATAAAACAACTATCATCCCGTGATAGCTCAGTTGGTAGAGCGGAGGACTGTAGTGGTTATTCTGTCATCCTTAGGTCACTTAGGTCACTGGTTCGAATCCGGTTCGCGGGACATAATTTTTCATCAATTTTTGACAGCCATATAATTATTATAGTGTCGTTTAAAGTTATATTCAGCTAATACATTTAATAACACAAAAATTCATCTCTTTATTTTCTTAAAACTATATCAAACGTGTTCTTGTGTTATCTCAGTAAGAGGGGCGGAGGACTGTTGTGTTGCAGCAGTGTTTTATCAAAATATATAATTCACTAAGTGAATACAAGATGTTATACTTAAATAAATGATCGTAGTTACAGGGTGAGAATTTGTTGTTGTTGTTGTTTTATTAAGATACAATACCAAACATGTCTTCAACTTACATCATATATTGTAAATGAAATTGCATAAATCAGAAAATAAACTGACTGTCAGAGAATTACATATTTTAACAAACAATCAAAGAATGTTTTGAAACAATGGCCGTTTAATATATTTTCAGAAAACGAACACTTCACTTTTACTCTTAATTCATGGCAATTCTTTTCAACATTAAAGGCAAAAAAAAGTCTGAAAACTTCATTAAATTGTATTTTTTGATAGCACATTTAGTAGAGCGGAAGACAGTTACCGATGGCATTGCATTTATCCTTAGGTCACATATTCGAAGCCGTTTCCGGAACTTCTGTTAAAATTAGATAATAATTATTGTATAATAAGTGCAATCTTTAAGAACACATGGACAGTGTTCTGTTGGTTTTTGTTGTTTTTTATTTTGTTAAACACAAAAATATATAGAGGATATATTCAAGTTTTTTTTCTATAAAATTGTGGATTTATTTGCAGCGAGTGGAAAGAAAATAAATGTTTCATGAGTCGCGGCATTATGAATGAAATATGATAATTTTCGTACCACGAGATAAAAAAAACATCATGATATCAACATTTACAACAATTAGAATATAAAGTGATCAATTTTCATCATGTATCTATCTGTAAACTTTGAAAATAAATTTTACAGTTGTTTCTGAAAGATTGTAAAGTCGAACATTGTTTGATAGTAATAGGTAATTTATTCCAAACGTCAATACTGAAATAAGAAAAAGAATCCTTTAAATAATTTGTATGAGGTATACTTTTCAGAACAAGATCTTTATGAGCGATTGAGCGTTAATTATGTAATTCATTGTGAGAGAAACTAATAATTTCACTCATATATAACGGTGCCAGATTGTTTAAAGATTTATACACCATAATTGCTGTGTGGTATTTCACTCTAAAATTGAATTTCAGCCATTTAAGTTTATTAAAAAGAAATAATATTGGTGAACGTATCCGTCTACTAAGTATACTTTTTGCAGCTCTTTTTTGAATTGAGTTTACTTTATTGAAGTATGAGTACGTGTCCTTTCCCCATACCGTACAACAATAATCAAGCACAGGAAGAATGTACGCGTTGTAATATATCTTTTTTACTTCGTCAGTAAGGTAAAAAATGATATGCTTGAAGAGGGCAATTTTTGTATTTAGTTTTTTTGCAAACAGAGTCTATTTGATAATGCTAGTTTTATGTATAATCTACATAAATGCCCAATAACTTTTGAACTGTAACATTTTCAAGTGTTGTATCATTTACTTTCAGTAGGAGAGGATTACAATTCTTCACCTTTTTTGAAGGACTAATTATCATGCATTTGTTTTTATTGTGTGCATAGACATATCATTAAGGATTTATATAATTTAAATCTTTTTGTAAATTATCTTGTATTTCCAATAAACAGTCACCGGATTGGTAAAGTGTAGAGACATCCGCATACAAGTCTATATTAAGATCATTACGGAGATAGTATGAATAGATTCATACTAAGTTAAATGAATAAGATATATTAGCATATTATGTAAATACACTGTATTGAAGAAAAGAAATTATTAAAATTCTAAAACAATTATCACAGATTTAATGCTATTTTTAAGAACACAAAAAAATGTTCTTTCTCAATTTACTTTACAATGCACATAAAATTACACAATATTGCATCATTACATTTTTTTAATAATATATATATCATAACTGTTAAAATATATGTAAATATAATTTATTATATAAAACAACTATCATCCCGTGATAGCTCAGTTGGTAGAGCGGAGGACTGTAGTGGTTTTCTGTCATCCTTAGGTCACTGGTTCGAATCCGGTTCGCGGGACATAATTTTTCATCAATTTTTGACAGCCATATAATTATTATAGTGTCGTTTAAAGTTATATTCAGCTAATACATTTAATAACACAAGAATTCATCTCTTTATTTTCTTAAAACTATATCAAACGTGTTCTTGTGTTATCTCAGTAAGAGGGGCGGAGGACTGTTGTGTTGCAGCAGTGTTTTATCAAAATATATAATTCACTAAGTGAATACAAGATGTTATACTTAAATAAATGATCGTAGTTACAGGGTGAGAATTTGTTGTTGTTGTTGTTTTATTAAGATACAATACCAAACATGTCTTCAACTTACATCATACATTGTAAATGAAATTGCATAAATCAGAAAAAAAACTGACTGTCAGAGAATTACATATTTTAACAAACAATCAAAAAATGTTTTGAAACAATGGCCGTTTAATATATTTTCAGAAAACGAACACTTCACTTTTACTCTTAATTCATGGCAATTCTTTTCAACATTAAAGGCAAAAAAATGTCTGAAAACTTCATTAAATTGTATTTTTTGATAGCACATTTAGTAGAGCGGAAGACTGTTACCGATGGCATTGCATTTATCCTTAGGTCACATGTTCGAATCCGTTTCCGGAACTTCTGTTAAAATTAGATAATAATTATTGTATAATAAGTGCAATCTTTAAGAACACATGGACAGTGTTCTGTTGGTTTTTGTTGTTTTTTATTTTGTTAAACACAAAAATATATAGAGGATATATTCAAGTTTTTTTCTATAAAATTGTGGATTTATTTGCAGCGAGTGGAAAGAAAATAAATGTTTCATGAGTCGCGGCATTATGAATGAAATATGATAATTTTCGTACCACGAGATAAAAAAAAACATCATGATATCAACATTTACAACAATTAGAATATAAAGTGATCAATTTTCATCATGTATCTATCTGTAAACTTTGAAAATAAATTTTACAGTTGTTTCTGAAAGATTGTGAAGTCGAACATTGTTTGATAGTAATAGGTAATTTATTCCAAGCGTCAATACTGAAATAAGAAAAAAAATCCTTTAAATAATTTGTATGAGGTATACTTTTCAGAACAAGATCTTTATGAGCGATTGAGCGTTAATTATGTAATTCATTGTGAGAGAAACTAATAATTTCACTCATATATAACGGTGCCAGATTGTTTAAAGATTTATACACCATAATTGCTGTGTGGTATTTCACTCTAAAATTGAATTTCAGCCATTTAAGTTTATTAAAAAGATCTAATATTGGTGAACGTATCCGTCTACTAAGTATACTTTTTGCAGCTCTTTTTTGAATTGAGTTTACTTTATTGAAGTATGAGTACGTGTCCTTTCCCCATACCGTACAACAATAATCAAGCACAGGAAGAATGTACGCGTTGTAATATATCTTTTTTACTTCGTCAGTAAGGTAAAAAATGATATGCTTGAAGAGGGCAATTTTTGTATTTAGTTTTTTTGCAAACAGAGTCTATTTGATAATGCTAGTTTTATGTATAATCTACATAAATGCCCAATAACTTTTGAACTGTAACATTTTCAAGTGTTGTATCATTTACTTTCAGTAGGAGAGGATTACATTTCTTCACCTTTTTTGAAGGACCAATTATCATGCATTTGTTTTTATTGTGTGCATAGACATATCATTAAGGATTTATATAATTTAAATCTTTTTGTAAATTATCTTGTATTTCCAATAAACAGTCACCGGATTGGTAAAGTGTAGAGACATCCGCATACAAGTCTATATTAAGATCATTACGGAGATAGTAAGAATAGATTCATACTAAGTTAAATGAATAAGATATATTAGCATATTATGTAAATACACTGTATTGAAGAAAAGAAATTATTAAAATTCTAAAACAATTATCACAGATTTAATGCTATTTTTAAGAACACAAAAAAATGTTCTTTCTCAATTTACTTTACAATGCACATAAAATTACACAATATTGCATCATTACATTTTTTTAATAATATATATATCATAACTGTTAAAATATATGTAAATTAAATTTATTATTCAAAACAACTATCATCCCGTGATTACGAATTCCATAAACGACAGCGTACTGTGTACTGTCAACTGCCTACTGTCAACTGCTTACTGTCAACTGCCTACTGTCATCTGCTTACTTTCAACTGCTCAATGCTTACAGCGACTGTTTACTGTTTAATGCTCATTGTTAATTGATAAACGCCAACTGTTACACCTGTCTAATACCCGATTAATTGCATGAAAGTAAATGTTGGCTTTTTATGTCCTCCTTCCAATGTGTTTATATGTTACAATGAGGCCGTTTGAAACAGTATTAGTCAAGGAATTACTCTGTATCATTTATGAAGACTTTGACTGAAACCTTGGAACTTGTTACATTTATACATGTACATGTATATTCTCGTTTTACTAAGCAGAAAAGTATATAAATTATCTTTTCAGGCATCTGGAACTTTATCCAATCATAGACCTGTAAGCTTTATAAAAATGTTATCAAACAAAGTATTACAAGTTTTTCTGTCATTAAATCTTGTTCGGTAATTTTGAGCTAACAAATATAACTGCTTGCTTAATTGTTTATACATGTATATCCCTGTTCAAGCTAAGATACATCTAGCATATAACATTTATATTATAATATTTGTTCATTGAATGATATTGACCCAACCCTATAACTATAGAGCTAATTAATATTTTTAAACAGAGGCCTTGTAATGTCATCACAACGGTCAGTTTTATGTTCGTATTTTAAAAATAATGCTATAATATTTTATTAAAAAATAATCTAGATAATGAATGGTGCTCAAAACATAGATATATAGATTTTCAGACACAATTATATATATCAAAGCACAGAAGGCGCTGAATTTGTTTGGGTCTAAGAAGGTCAGAAAGGTGAAGGTTGTGAGATTATAAACCAATTTGTTTTTGTATAGCCACCAATGCTTTCCAGCGTTGTGACGACCCAAACAAATAACCAGTCACGTCTCGAATTACCAGTAGTTTAGCCTGATAAACGTTAAACGTACTGGGAGAGTATACACACTTCATGGTCCAAATCATACATGGAACCGTTTAGTTCTATCTAAAAAGTTCATACTTGTTTTGGTGATTGTAGACAGTACATGCATGTATACCTTAATTCTACAAAGCCTTAGATTTGACTCAAGAAAATGTTAGTTTAGTAGATGTTAAAAACTTATTCGACAGATCGAAGCATGATGACTAACATGTCAATTGTGTTATAATTGGAAAGTCGATGCTTAATAAAATCATTGAAAGCTCTTTTAGTTTCTTGGGTATTATAAATACAAAGTGATGTTAGTATTTGTTTAACGATAATGAACTGAGGCATCCTAAATTTGAGTCAATGTAATGCCTTTCGCGTGTAATTTCTTAGTTTTTTCAGTATTGCCTCTGTTACATTCTGATTTTTATAACTTATGATAAAGGCATTAAAACCACAGGATAGAAAATAGACTAATCAATATATTGCTGGACGTCCGTAATTTAATTTCATTGTCTTAAGAAAAGTGCTTTTTTGAATATTCAGAAAACTTGCCAGATATTGGAGCTTCAGATGTATTTCTTATGGAACTAATAATATAACGTAATTTTGATCTTCCTAATGCATACTTTTCGCGATCCCATGCATTAAAAATAAATGTGGACAATGTTGATTTTTTTTCCAAATTGGTCATGTTACAACATTCAATAAATAATCTTTGCTTTATGGTTTACATATATATATATATATATATATATATATATATATATATATATATATATATATATATATATATATATATATATATATATATATATATATATATATATATATAACCAATTTATTTTGTCATAATTTTGTTTTCCGGAGGGGGGGGGTGGGGGTAGGGGAGCTAAACATAAACAAAATTACAAGAAGATTATGATATTTTATTTTTAAAGAACTTTTTTATTTTCAATTAAAACGAAAACAAAACACAATTATTGATAATAACATCACATAAAAAGTATGTTTAGACCAGTAAGCTAATATTTTCTTGTATACGCTGTTATTTAAAATAAAAATTATGACACGCCTGTAAAAAATCAAAATCTATATGAAATATTTGTAAAGTTTCGGGGAAAGCTATTAATATAAAAGCAGAATTAAAAGTTCTGTATTTCTATGAAATTATATTAATGTAAATATACTCTGCAATATAAAGTGATATACACGTTGTAAGAATGGTAACTTAAAAATGCTTCATATTATACCATAGAAGCTCTACACTATCATGATGTCTTAAAACTGTTTACCTTAGTTGTCAAACCTTTAAAACCCTGATAGAAATAGCAATGCCTTTCATTGGATGATTCTGGCAAATACGAAGGCAGATATGCTCATTGGTTTTACTTGCAATAATTGCAAAAAGAAATAGAAAAAAATAACCAACCTTAAAGTTCACTTTTAAGTGTGTTTGTTAACAAGATACATTTATTTATTAAAATTATATACGTAAAAGATGGATTTTAAACAAACACGTCAAAAAAAATATAGTGTAACATTAACATGATCATTTTGTCTATCAGAAATGTTTAAGTAAATTTAAATAGTTAAGAATCTATTATTTCTCAGAGTTTTTCAATAGCACAATTGAATTTAAACAAGAGAATAACGATGGCTTTTCATAAAAGTAAAATAAGCTGGTCCAAACTGTAATTTATCACTTCATGTTTGCACTCTTTATGTCATTGAAATATTGAACGTTTTAAAACACTTTGAAAACAGTCAAGTTTGTCTTTGTTTATGCTTTCATAAGGAAGCCGAGTTAAACTCGCCTATAAGAACAAATACATTTATGTAGTCCTTTTCCTCTTCCATTGTAATTTCAATATTTTCATACAGGTATATTGGTTCTGTTACTTGTCTGTGAAGTAAATGAAAGTATAGGCTGTTCCTCCATTGAAATGTTTCTGTCAGATTTATCATCTTCTGTACTGGAATAAAATTGATTCTATAATTAACCTTCAAAGCACATATCTTTGCAACATAAACTAAAGAGTGCAATCAACTTAACAAAAATGCATTACATAACATCTAATAAGGAATTACAAATTTATAAGCTATAACTAACAGCCAATGAAAACTGAACCAAAATGACCTTGTAAATGAACTCACACATTTTTGATTATGAGAGAATGTTTAGCCTAAATTTCATCCGTGATTTCACCAGTATATTACAGATATTCTTCTAGAAATGTATTACAATGTGAAATGAAAGTTTAATAAACTATGAAGTTCTAAATAAAATAAGGGAGTGTTGACATAATGGTCCAGATCTCTGCCTCTCAACCGAGGAATAGTGGGCTCAAGTACGTCCATGTTGATTGTTGAACAAAGGTTCTTTAATTTGTGAATAAAATATTATATAGTTGATTTACCCTAAAATGAGTCCTGACAATTTATCAATCACCTGTGCAAGAGGCACGTGGAACCATTTCATAACATAATCAATGCAGTGTGCAATGGTGGGACGTACACAAGTCATTGCAATGAATTCGAAATTACTAATTATTAGGCTTATTTATAAAATAATCCTTTTTAATTTACTTACCATTGTTTTCCAAGCAGATTTTTTCAACAAAATGGCGGGCGCACATGTGCGTACATTCGGAATACTTCTATTTGATCCATACATAGACTTACACTGCCAATAAGCAGTTAGCAGTAGCAGTGAGCAGCAGGCTGTCCAGTTAGCAGTAGGCAGTGAGCAGTAGGCTGTCGTTTATGGAATTCCGTACGTGATAGCTCAGTTGGTAGAGCGGAGGACTGTAGTGGTTATTCCGTCATCCTTAGGTCACTGGTTCGAATCCGGTTCGCGGGACATAATTTTTCATCAATTTTTGACAGCTATATATTATAGTGTCGTTTAAAGTTATATTCAGCTAATACATTTAATAACACAAGAATTCATCTCTTTATTTTCTTAAAACTATATCAAACGTGTTCTTGTGTTATCTCAGTAAGAGGGGCGGAGGACTGTTGTGTTGCAGCAGTGTTTTATCAAAATATATAATTCACTAAGTGAATACAAGATGTTATACTTAAATAAATGATCGTAGTTACAGGGTAAGAATTTGTTGTTGTTGTTGTTTTATTAAGATACAATACCAAACATGTCTTCAACTTACATCATATATTGTAAATGAAATTGCATAAATCAGAAAAAAAACTGACTGTCAGAGAATTACATATTTTAACAAACAATCAAAAAATGTTTTGAAACAATGGCCGTTTAATATATTTTCAGAAAACGAACACTTCACTTTTACTCTTAGTTCATGGCCATTCTTTTCAACATTAAAGGCAAAAAAAAAGTCTGAAAACTTCATTAAATTGTATTTTTTGATAGCACATTTAGTAGAGCGGAAGACAGTTACCGATGGCATTGCATTTATCCTTAGGTCACATGTTCGAATCCGTTTCCGGAACTTCTGTTAAAATTAGATAATAATCATTGTATAATAAGTGCAATCTTTAAGAACACATGGACAGTGTTCTGTTGGTTTTTGTTGTTTTTTATTTTGTTAAACACAAAAATATATAGAGGATATATTCAAGTTTTTTTCTATAAAATTGTGGATTTATTTGCAGCGAGTGGAAAGAAAATAAATGTTTCATGAGTCGCGGCATTATGAATGAAATATGATAATTTTCGTACCACGAGATAAAAACATCATGATATCAACATTTACAACAATTAGAATATAAAGTGATCAATTTTCATCATGTATCTATCTGTAAACTTTGAAAATAAATTTTACAGTTGTTTCTGAAAGATTGTAAAGTCGAACATTGTTTGATAGTAATAGGTAATTTATTCCAAACGTCAATACTGAAATAAGAAAAAGAATCCTTTAAATAATTTGTATGAGGTATACTTTTCAGAACAAGATCTTTATGAGCGATTGAGCGTTAATTATGTAATTCATTGTGAGAGAAACTAATAATTTCACTCATATATAACGGTGCCAGATTGTTTAAAGATTTATACACCATAATTGCTGTGTGGTATTTCACTCTAAAATTGAATTTCAGCCATTTAAGTTTATTAAAAAGATCTAATATTGGTGAACGTATCCGTCTACTAAGTATACTTTTTGCAGCTCTTTTTTGAATTGAGTTTACTTTATTGAAGTATGAGTACGTGTCCTTTCCCCATACCGTACAACAATAATCAAGCACAGGAAGAATGTACGCGTTGTAATATATCTTTTTTACTTCGTCAGTAAGGTAAAAAATGATATGCTTGAAGAGGGCAATTTTTGTATTTAGTTTTTTTGCAAACAGAGTCTATTTGATAATGCTAGTTTAATGTATAATCTACATAAATGCCCAATAACTTTTGAACTGTAACATTCTCAAGTGTTGTATCATTTACTTTCAGTAGGAGAGGATTACATTTCTTCACCTTTTTTGAAGGACTAATTATCATGCATTTGTTTTTATTGTGTGCATAGACATATCATTAAGGATTTATATAATTTAAATCTTTTTGTAAATTATCTTGTATTTCCAATAAACAGTCACCGGATTGGTAAAGTGTAGAGACATCCGCATACAAGTCTATATTAAGATCATTACGGAGATGGTATGAATAGATTCATACTAACTTAAATGAATAAGATATATTAGCATATTATGTAAATACACTGTATTGAAGAAAAGAAATTATTAAAATTCTAAAACAATTATCACAGATTTTTAAGAACACAAAAAAAATGTTCTTTCTCAATTTACTTTACAATGCACATAAAATTACACAAAATTGCATCATTACATTTTTTTAATAATATATATATCATAACTGTTAAAATATATGTAAATATAATTTATTATATAAAACAACTATCATCCCGTGATAGCTCAGTTGGTAGAGCGGAGGACTGTAGTGGTTATTCTGTCATCCTTAGGTCACTGGTTCGAATCCGGTTCGCGGGACATAATTTTTCATCAATTTTTGACAGCTATATAATTATTATAGTGTCGTTTAAAGTTATATTCAGCTAATACGTTTAATAACACAAGAATTCATCTCTTTATTTTCTTAAAACTATATCAAACGTGTTCTTGTGTTATCTCAGTAAGAGGGGCGGAGGACTGTTGTGTTGCAGCAGTGTTTTATCAAAATATATAATTCACTAAGTGAATACAAGATGTTATACTTAAATAAATGATCGAAGCTAACAAAGAGAATTTGTTGTTGTTGTTTTCTTAAGATACAATGCTAAACATGTCTTCAACGTACATAATAAATTGTAAAAATGAAATTTTTTAAATCAGAAACATTCGTTACTTTACAAATGACTGACAGAGAATTACATATTTTAACAAACAATCAAAAAATGTTTTGAAACAATGGCCGTTTAATATTTTTTCTGAAAACGACCATTTCACTTTTACTCTTAGTTCATAGCCATTAATTTCAACAGTAATGGCAAAAAATGTCTGAAAACTTCATTGAATTGTATTTTTGTGATAACACATTAATTAGAGCGGAAGACTGTTACCGATGGCATTGCATTTATCCCTAGGTCACATGTTCGAATCCGGTTCGGAACTACGGTTAAAATTAGATAATAATCATCATATAATAAGTGCAATCTTTTGGAACACATGAACAGTGTGCTTGTTTTTTGTATATGTGTGTTTTTTTTTTTTTTTTTTTTTTTTTTTTTTTTTTTTTTTTTTTTTTTTTGGTAATTTCGTTTAACACCAAATATATAGAGGATATGTGAAAGTTTTTTTCTATAAAAAGGGGATTTATTTTCATCGAGTTGAAAGAAAATAAATATTTCATTAGTCGCAATATTCTGAATGAAATATGATCGTTTTCGTACCACGAGATAAAAGCAAATCCTGTATTTAAAGAATAACTTGAATTTTCGTTTATTATAATTATACTATTTCTCTTATTTAACGTCTGATTCGAAACACTTCACCTATATCATTTATTTGATATCAATTTATAAGAAAGTAGTCCGGCAAGACACCAGTGTAATTAAGTGAATGTGTATGAAATATGTTTCACTGCAGTGATAAATAATTTTCACAGTGAAAATACGGGAAAATGAAAATAGCATTCTTTATAGGTATATAATAACTTTATAAGTATATAATAAATGTTCATATGCCAGTGATTTTATAGTTTCGTAGTTAATTATATTTTTTTCACTTAAACATACAGTACGTATATCGTCCTACATAATAATTTGTATATTAGTTTATACTATTTTTTTATTTTGGGTAAGCTTATTGAAACACTCGAACCAACCAGCAGTTATTGCATTATGATTATATATACTGTATATATAAACGAACTTCACACACGGTGGCGAGTACAAAACCTAACAATGCATGTACATAAATGTCGAAATCGTTTTGTAACAGAGATATGAAAAATGAAATATATATTCTGCAATATATTGATTTTAAGACAAAGTAAAGGAGACTTATAATAGGTTTCTGGCGTTGAATAATGGTAGTTTTATCAGAGAAGGTGTAAAATCCATGCATAAGTGTAAATTTAATGTCCATTTTCTATTTTTCGGTCCTTTTATATTTTCTATTTTACCTGTTAAAATATAAAGATGATGTGCAATGTACTTTTCTTGATAAAATAAAAGAATAACATTTCTATGGTCATATCATAACATTCTCCTGAAGTGAATCCAGTAGATTTTCAGATTAATCACTTCCATGCATCTAATAAGCTGTATTTCTTTTTTTTCTTCTTTCTTTTCTTGGCATTTCGAATTTATTTATCAAGAAATGCGAATAAAATTTAAGGAATGTACAACAGTACCGTAATTATACCGGAGGTTACATAATAAAGACTGTGTAGTAATGTACGTAGCGATTTCGGTAAGTCAACACAACGAGCAACACTGTAATTTACGTTACATTTACGTTACACTCCGTAATTAAATAATGGTGGACGGTGTGTCACAGATAGACAGTAATCAGTAATTCACTTACATATAGTATCATTTAAATGTCTGGAATGTTAATGTAATAGAAACATTTAAAATACTTCACTGTATAATATAATAAAATGATCGCATTATATGTACAATTGTTAGGTAACTGATTGTAAATGTAAAGTTACTTGTGGTTTATTTGAATTTATTTGATTGATACAAACTAAATAACAATTTATTTGGTTTTATACACGGTTTATTCTATATATTTGCTAGCGTTATACAGAATGACTCATTTACCATCCTTAAAGTAAATTTTATTGTCATGAAAAAATGCAGAGAAAATAGGCCCTATACGTATTTGGATATACAATGAACCGCTTACCAGTTCTCGACTATAATTGAAAACTTGATATAATCTTTTTATAGATACAAAATGCACATGGTCGCAAAGTACATAGAAAACTTAATTATATAATTATGTCTTCCATAATCGGTTTACTTAAATTCCATCTCATTTTCCAATTTAGTTTTGTTTAAGCATGTAAAATAACATTCATGATGACATTATTATGCGATTGATTGGGGTTTCCAAATGATGCATGTATGACATTTAATTTTGTTCCTTTACAAACATCTAAAATTAGTTCATAGTTTCAGCATGAGCATGACATATAGGAAACTTGGTAACATCATATGCGTATATATAAGCCAAAAAAGCGTAGAGGTCTTTTATTGTTCATTCGGAGGCAATGATTTTAACTATTCTCTATAAACCGACTACTGTGGCGCCTAAAGAATACAAATCAATCAAGCAAAGTTCAGTCAAAGCATAATTAGATAGTTTGTTTTTGCAACAGAATAAAGCTCCCGCTCGCGCACGACACCCACCATCCACTTACGGCAGCCCTTCCACTGTAATTTAGGACTCTGAGACCCGCCCCTATTACTGCCCATACACACATTGTGATAGTTAAATCAGTGCGCTCTAAATACTAGGTCTGAATGACCGTCAGCCGGCCGAAGGCGAAAGTGACCGATAAACATCTTGAAATCCCAATGATCAAAGTATTTTCACTTTGTATATTACAATTTGACATGAAAACTTATCAATTATACGATCTCTCATATGAATCGGGCGTAATTTCGTCTATCGCAGGTCGAGCCCCTATGTGTTTGGCCGTGCCACCCTGAACAAAACAAGGCGTTTAAATAATAATTGTACCAAATAGGGTTGAAGCGACACAAACGAGATGGTCCTTTTAATGACCATTGACTATTTGTGGTTATCTTAAAATTTGATCATGATCAGAATGTAAAAAGTGAGAGTTTAATTTCATAAGTCACACCGCCCCTTATAATCTGGGGTATAAAATGCAATGACCACTGGTCAAAAGTCAAACTCGCTTCACTTACTCTAATAGTCACTGTGCCATTATAAAAATAATTTGTTATTTACTTTTGGACATGTTTTTTGGAGAAAAAATGAAGACATTAAATTGAACGTGCATATAAATGGTCACTGAAATTTAGAAGCATTGAATAATTTAACTCGCATTTTTTTAAAGAAGTGATTTTCTGGATTTAAACACAAACACTACAAAAACTGACAATGGAAGAAAAAAGAACTTTATCTTTTTCTATAGACAGTATTTTGTCGTCAGAAAACAGACGGCCGACAATTCCGAAGTTTTCTCCATATATGGACGACAGATACACGAGTCCACAACCGGGGTATGGGACAGAAGCTCTAGACGGCAGAATCAGACAGTCATTAGGTAATTTAAATCTTTTTCATAACTTTGATAAAAACAAATGTTTTCATTATAAATCCGACCAGCATTTAGTGTGAATATATCGTACTTGATAATTCAAGACATTAAAGTGGATTGGTCTACATGGCAAATTTTCCATATTAAGTGTTTCAAATATTAATAAAAAAAACGAAATTTTAAATGTAAATGTATCTGTTTATATTTCTTGGGAAATGTTTATAAAGTTATAAATGCTTTAGTAGATGGATACTAATACATGTATTTTGTTCTAGAGCACCATTATCTGCTACGTAAACATATTTAATATTGGGTCATATATCTTACATTTGCCAGCGACATACATGTATAATTCTTTTGTGGTTTATTGTAATGTCTAACAACGTACTGAATTGTTGCATTACAGACCTTCAATTATAGATTAATTCACTTTAATGTGTTTGAAAAAAATTATTTGTAATTCATTTTTACGGTTATCATTTAATTTTACGTTATTATTATCATTATCATTATTAACAATGTTAAATTCTTATCTGGTAAAACGTGTTTGGTAAAAATTAAATAATGTATTTATTTTTCTAAAATGTGGATATTGCAAGCCTTATGACAAAACAATAAGAAATATTTCTACTAAAATTAGAGAATCGACAATGAAAATGGTAATGTTCAATAACAAGGTGTTTGTCAAACATTTATAATATTTACGAAGTAAATAAATTGCTGTGAAACAACCGTTTTTAAATACGAAACAAAATAAAACACTGACTTTTACGTCAACGTCTGTGGATTAAACAACGCTTAAAAAATATTATTATATTTTGTTTAATGAACTGGTATTTGTCTTTTATTTTTCGTTTTTCTAATATTACCAGTAAATTTAACTAAATTTTTTTTATTTCACAGGCAGCGAATCGGCAGACGATGAAAATATTGCTGGTGACGAAAGCGGGGACGAGATGTCTTCTCCTTCATCATATGAATCAACCCAACATTCACCATCAAAATCTCTCACAGACTCTGATTCTTTAAAATGCAAATCAAAAAAGAAAACCAGGACAGTATTTTCTAGACAACAAGTGTTTTATCTGGAAGCAGCATTTGACGCCAAAAGATATTTATCTAGCGCCGAACGTTCTGAAATAGCAACTTCACTAAACTTAACAGAGACACAAGTGAAAGTTTGGTTTCAAAACCGTAGAAATAAATGGAAGGCTCAGTTGAACGGAGATGGCAAAACTTCTCCGACACAAGAAACGCCGCCAATTTTTCTGTCGCCATTTTTGTGCAACAGTGTCGCTGCAGCCGCACATGCGCAAAGAGGGCAAGCTGGGGTACCGCCAGTTCCGTTCTTCCGACAACCAGTGTTCTATTAAAACTACAATTTACAACTAAATTGTAATAAAAACTATGAAATAATGTCTTGCCCATGAACTTACTATAAGGCTATACAATTTTTGCTATTTTTGTCTTGTTTTGGTGAATATTTTATGCTTGTTACTCGTTATATTTCAATATTAATAAATATTGCTAAAACTTATTGTATTTATTTAACTTTGTTTTAACAAACAGACCACTTAATATATCATTTTCTTGTGAAATAGTTTAATTTAACATATTTAAGCTCGATTGCGAAACAGTATCTCGCAAGTTCTGGTGTCATGTAAGGGAATATAGCCGTGACCCGATTAGGACTCAAACCCATCATCTCGGGTTGAGAGGCAGACATCTTTACCACTCGGCCGCCGATCCCATGTTAAATAGTGCTTCTACCCGTCAAAACATATGAAATGGCGAGTTGTTTTTATAGAAATCTGCATGGTTATAGAGGCAACTAACATTGCAACTAAACCGTTGCGATTCATGTGGGGAGGGATTAAATACTGATAGTGCTATTATTTTATATTAGTATAGGCATAAAGAAAAATAATAACGCATTCAATGCTGAGAAAAAATCTGTTTCATAGATTTGTTCTCGTAAACACTGTGCAAATTCAATGTTTTGTGTAGAACGTCGGGACCAAAACAGTCGGGTGAATGGTTGACATAAAAAATCATGGATTCAAGTTGAATAAGATGCCATATACCAACATATCACCAGATTTTACATTCCCTCCATGCTCAGTCGAACTTTATATTAAAATGTTGAAGACACATAATATATTAAACTGGCAACTTTAGGTTTTGGGGATAGTGTAAATCAATTGAAGATTGCGTTTATAAATAAATAAATAGGATTTTTACACTGTTAAATGCGTTATAAATTTTCCTTTCATGTCCGAACTGCTAAGTTTGACTGCTTACAATACTATGGAAAAAACGGGGTCTATTTGGAACTTTTGTTCAGTATTAAACGATGACATCCATTTCTATTTAAATACACTACTACTTATTTGAGAAAAATGAATCCAGCAAAACCTAATAAAAAAAAACATGGAAATTGATCGCGTTTTCAGAATGGAAATTTTATTCTAGAATTCAACGTGCTAAATTTGTCACGTTATTGTCGTGCTTTGAATTTGGAACAGTCCATTCAATGTTTAAGGGATTTCAATATCAAAATTATTCTAGAAAGACGGATGAACGAATAATCTGAATTGTGTGTCTGGACCTCCCATCATATGGTTCACAAATCTCGGAAAATAATATTCCAGTCATGTTTAAAAATCGATTAATTCCTTTAGAGACATAAACAAATAACCACTTCTCATTTTACAAAAAGAAGTATAATAAATTATCTTACAAGTTTGTAGAGCTGCTTCTTTTGCACAATTTAAGAAAGATGTTTAGACAAGCACTTATCATAGTATTGCAAGTAATCCATAAGTCCTCTACCGGTTAGAACCCCAGCAACATTCTGAAGGGCCATTGGTCATTGAATTATGTCATTAAATGAATGAATGAACGAACATAGTTATAAATATTCATCCTGAGAAAAGTAGATCTTCTGATTATCTCTTGTATAAACATTATTTCATTAATAGGCAGGGAAACTTAACACATTACTAAGATATAGACAAACTAAGAACTCAGAAGATTTAATGTTTCAACTTTTCTCTATTTAAAGTAAATTTTGCGGAAAGTTCTTTAAAAACAGTGTTTAGGAACGGACAGACAGACAAACTGACAGACACTCTGTGGGTAAATCTTTATTGACGCTAGATTTATAACCCTTGTCATAATATTATGATTTTGGAGTTTGAAGTAAATGCTATAAGAAATGAAGAAGTTTGGGTAAAAAGTAATAGTTTCTAGAAAAAAAATCTAAGTTTAAGGGGGATTCTGGAAATAGTCAAGCTAAAGTATTAAACCTTCTCCCAAATGATTTGAGTGATGATATGACACATATATATGAAGTTTGAAGTAGATACATTAAGAAAAAATGAAGTTGGTGAAAACATCATTTTTTATGGAAATTCTAAGTTCAAGGGGGGTAAATCTGATAATGTTTGTGCTAGAGTTGTAAATCTTGTCACGTATGTGGTTGATATTTGAAGTAAATACCTTTAGAAATAAAGAACTTATAGTGAAAAGCGTAAAAAATTGAATCGGGAATCTTTACGAGGTCGCGGACGTTTGTTAAGTATGACAGCTCTCAATATACTCCCTATAGTCAAGATTAAAATGATGTGTATAATTTCCATGGAAGACCCGTTGCTAATGTTGAGAGAACTTGTGGGTCAACCCTTTTGCCAAATATGTCATGTCATTGTATTGTAACTGTCTACATGTATGTATATGTCTTATTTTTGGCAATAAAATATGTTTAAATCAGTATAATTTCCATACTGCCATCTATCCATATTTTAAGTTTCATAAAAATGTTTCACTACTTTTTGAGTTATCACAAATATTGTTATATTTGACTTATTTTAAAGCCATTTGTTGCCATAGCAACCAAAATTTTTCAACAGAAAGATTTGCATAATCTCCAGTCTGCCATCTACCTATATTTCAAGTTTCATAAAAATATTTTCGGTACTTTTTGCGTTATCGCTTATCTTGGGACCCAGTTTTGTGGAGAGACAGAGGGTAAACCGGTAGGGGACTAAAAACTTGTTTTTAACTTTCTCTCCACAATGAATTGCGATTAGCATCCAAGCCCTACAGCACTTTATTATACAGACATGAGTATTTATATGCGAGATAGAAATATAGCCAGTTTGAAAATATATCTGGTACCACTTTGTTAGCAGTTTAAACATTCGAAACTGGTCCCGGTTTAACATGTCTTTTCCCCATTCTCTTAAGCAGCATAATATTAATATAAATTAAAAAAAATAAAAACAAAAATCAAGTCAGAGAAAATTGTACCACATTTATTTAAAGTCAATATCAGTCGGTACATGAAGGGGCATAATCTAAAAATCTGATTCTTCAACTTGTACTTTGGTTATTCCCCTTTAATTGCTAACTTTTTTTATAGACCTGGAGTAGTGTTTTTAAAATCAAATTGTATACCAAAGTTTTTTTCCATTCTTAGTGGTGAAAAAGAACAACTCTTAAACTTTTCTAAAATAAATATATATTACAAGAATGAAGAAACTAAAAGTGTAAATACAATATATTTAATTTTATAATGATAATAATTGGTTTTATGTAGTTTTAATTAAATAATTACTATTTGAGACAAAAAAAGAAGATTTTTTGTCCAAGTATTTGATACGTTTTGAATTAAAATATCTCGCTTTCTTTAAAAAGTAACCATGCTATTTCATATCTACATTTCAATTAATATAGATCCCTATACTGATTTGATAATGAAATTTAATAAAATTAAATTAAACTAACCATTTAACCATGATTTGATACAGAAATAAATTTAGATATTAAGTTGCATGATTTATTAAAGTGTAACAAAAGCATTCATGATTTGGAATTTTAGCTCATTGTAACAAAAAAGTTATACAACAACAACCGTAAAAACCTAACATAAACATAGTAGACAAGAGGGCCATGATGGCCCTGAGGTCGC
Source organism: Ruditapes philippinarum (assembly GCF_026571515.1). NCBI lineage: Eukaryota > Metazoa > Mollusca > Bivalvia > Venerida > Veneridae > Ruditapes > Ruditapes philippinarum. The sequence continues at coordinate 207,888 of NW_026859460.1, forward strand.
TCACCTGTATATAGCCCCCCCCCCCCCCCCCGCCCAATTTTTACCCAAGGGCTTTTATTTGTTTATTTGAACAGACTTGGTAGACACCCATAAGAAGATGTTTCATGCAAAACATCTAAGTTCTAGCTCATTGGGTTTTTTAAAAGAAGATTTTTTAAGTTTTTTACTATACACATAGAGTAAAAAAACAATGACACCCCTCGGGCAGGGCCAGTTTTTGACCCCTGGGCTTTTTATTTGAACAAACTTTGTAGATATTTACTTAAAGATGTTGCATGCTTAATATCTAAACTCTAGTTATTTGGGTTTTTTTCAAAGAAGATTTTTTTAAGTTTTTGCTATGTATATAAGGAAAATCAATGACCCCCGGGGCGGGGCCAGTTTTGACCCCAGGGCTTTTATTTGAACATACTTGGTAGACACCCATTAGAACATGTCTCATGCTAAATATCTTAGCTCTAGCTCTTTGGGTTCTTTAAAAAGAAGATTTTATAAGTTTTTACTATATGCATATAAGGAAAATCAATGACCCCTGGGGAGGGCCAATTTGGACCCCAGGGGTTTTATTTGAACAAAACTTGGTAGACATTCACTAGAAGATGTTTCATGCCAAATATATAAGCTTTAGCTCTTACAGTTCTTTAAAAGAAGATTTTTTAAGTTTTTACTATATGCATATAGGGAAAATCAATGACCCCCTGGGGCGGGGCCAATTTTGACCCCAGGGCTTTTATTTGAACAAACTTGGTAGACATTTACTAGAAGATGTTTTATGCCAAATATCTAAGCTCTAGCTCTTACGGTTCTTTAAAAGAAGATTTTTTAAGTTTAAACTATATGCATATAGGGAAATCAATTACCCCCCAGGGCGGGGCCAATTTTGACCCCAGGGCTTTTATTTGAACAAACTTGGTAGACATTCACTAGAAGATGTTTCATGCCAAATATCTAAGCTCTAGCTCTTTTGGGTTCTTTAAAAGAAGATTTTTTAAGTTTTTACTTTATGCATATAGGGAAAATCAATGACCCCCTGGGGCGGGGCCAATCTTGACCCCAGGGCTTTTATTTGAACAAACTTGGTAGACATTCACTAGAAGATGTTTCATGCCAAATATCTAAGCTCTAGCTCTTACAGTTCTTTAAAGGAAGATTTTTTTAAGTGTTTACTATATGCATATAGGGAAAATCAATGACCCCCCGGGGCGGGGCCAATTTTGACCCCAGGGCTTTTATTTGAACAAACTTGGTAGACACTCACTAGAAGATGTTCCATGCCAAAAATCTTAGCTCTAGCTCTTACAGTTCTTTAAAAAGAAGATCTTTTAAGTTTTTACTATATGCATATAGGGAAAATCAATGACCCCCCGGGGGCGGGGCCAATTTTGACCCCAGGGCTTTTATTTGAACAAACTTGGTAGACACTCATTAGAAGATGTTTCATGCCAAAATATCTAAGCTCTAGCTCTTAGGGTTGTTTAAAAGAAGATATTTAAAGATTTTTCTTTCGGTTGCCATGGCAACCAGAGTTCTGCATGGAATTAAATTCTTTGAACAATTTTTAAAGGTGACCACCAAAGGAACATTCCTGTGAAGTTTGGATGAAATTGGCTCAGTGGTTTATGAGGAGATGTCATTTAAAGCAAAAGTTTACGGACGGACGACGGACGGACGGACGGACGCCGGACGAAAAGCGATCACAAAAGCTCACCCTGTCACTTTGTGACAGGTGAGCTAAAAACACATTATAAATAACTTGTGTGATAAAAACGTTTACCTAGTGTGATAAAATAACATGTTTTTATAACATGATATAATGTGATCATTAATTAGTGTGATAAAATAACATGATAAATTATCGTCAATAACTAATGTGATAAAATAACAAGTTAAACCATTATCAATATCTAGTATAATAAAGTAACATGTTTTTATTAGCTAGTGTGATAAAATAACAAGTAAAATCACGATTAATAACTTATGTCAGTGTAATGAAATATCATGATATATTACTCTCAATAACTGTGATAAAATAACAAGTCAAACCATGAATAATGATCAATGTGAATAAAATAACAAGTTAAATCATGATTTATTAATCTGCATGATGAAATAACATGACATATCATTAACAACAATAAATTGCACATAATATATGGTAACAAAATAAAGTAAATATAACGAATAACAACAAAATAAATTAATTATAACAAATAACAACAAAATAAAAGTAAATATAATGAATAACAACAAATGTAAAAATACAACAAATGCTCACATCATTTGAAATAAAAAGAACAATAATTAACAGGGGCAACAGACATGTATATACTGTATATAAGGTTTTGATTACTTATTTAAAAATAACAATGTCATTAAGAAAAATAATAAATTTCAATTATTATTTCATTGCACTAAAATATCAAGTCAGTTAGTCATTAGTCAATCTTTTTGATAATCAAAAACAACTAAGTGTTCACTTTTGGTAATCTCTATTCTTAGAGGTTAAGAAAATAATTTTTCCTGCCAGAAAAGTAGAAATGTTATATACATGTATTAACTAATTTATTGTTTTATTTAAAGTATCTACTTTTTGTAAGTTTAGCACATTGAGAAAATGGAGCCAAATGCAGCTATACAGTCAGTTTAGATTTCCAGTTCAAATTCTGTCAGTCTATTGTAGTTTTGATGCCCTGTCTTATGTTGTTTTGGTGCGCTGTCTAATGTTGTTTTGGTGCGCTGTCTAATGTTGTTTTGGTGTCTAATGTAGTTTTGGTGCCCTGTCTAATGTTGTTTTGGTGCCCTGTCTAATGTTGTTTTGGTGCCCTGTCTATTGCAGTTTTGGTGCCCTGTCTAATGTAGTTTTGGTGCCCTGTCTAATGTAGTTTTGGTGCCCCGTCTAATGTTGTTTTGGTGCCCCGTCTAATGTTGTTTTAGTGCCCTGTCTAATGTCGTTTTGATGCCCTGTCTAATGTTGTTTTGATGCCCTGTTCACTCTGTTAGTCTATTGCAGTTTTGATCTCTGATTGGTTCACTCGGTCATTCTTATGTAAATGTCCTCATAACAGTCTTGCTGTGTGACAATAACAGATCCTTTGGCACAGAGCTCTGTAATATAGAAAACCTTTGACATGAGGGCAACACAATAAAACTATTTAATTAATTCTAATTATTTACAACCGATCAGTGCTTTTGAAACATAGCATGTGACTGTCCAATATATTCCCATATTGTACACTGTAGTATCCTGTATATCTATTAGGGGTGTCATGTATATCCATTTAAACGGGTATGGTTGGTATTCAGCTAAAAAAGGTAAGAAAATTAAATAATCAGTAATTGAGGTTAGTATTTGATGGAGGAGCGGAAAACTTTTAAATTGATTCTAAATAAACCTTAGTGTTTTTCTTTAACAAGATATGACAATTGTTTTTGCTTTTTTTTAAATTTCAGCAACATAGTTGGACATTTATTTTCCCTTGTGGAAAGTGGGGTCGGGGAACCATCCACCACTTCCAATATCATACATCTATCCCAATATAGGAACATACAAAGTTATGTTAACCAATAATAGTGTTTTCAACATAACAACAGAACTACAAAGAAAACATACATATTCATACACACAATATATAATGTTTTCAGTTGAAAGAAAAAAAAAGTTCCTTGGGGGATTTTTATAGTATTCAAAGATGGGGGTTTTTTATATTAAAAAAAATATAAATATGTTTCACAAATCTTAAAAAACATTTTCTAGCCAAAGCTTACTGCCATGTTTTGTGTGTTATTATACTTATATTATTTTGATTGTACAAATTCACATGTCTAGGTTAGACCTGAAGTATCTTAACACAATTCTTAACAACTTAAGAACTCACATGATGAAAGAACTTGTTCATATTTAACATTAAAAGTTTTTTTTCTTTCTAGCAATTATGCATTACCATTATAATTTATCTGAAACATAAATAGCCAATTTACTAGATATGACAATTGTTTGTATTTAAGTTGTACTCAACAATGTATTTTTTCCAATCTGATTGAAAACGGTATGACCCTAGCGGAAAACAGTTACTTCATATTCAGATATGTATTGTAATCATTTTGGAGTACATTAAAATATGAACAAAATGGCATATCTTGTCATAAACAAACAGCATTTAGAATGTTGAAAATCTAAGGATTTTATGAATACAGTCGGTTAAAAGTTTAACACGGTTATTACGTCGCCGTTAAATGGTTAGCATTTTTATAACCGTGACACCCCTAATATTTATCAAATTATTGGATAGTTCAGTGTTCTCAGCCTTTTCTATGAATCATCAATTATAAGAGAATTTTAAAAGGACAATCTGGGGCCAAAAGTCAGCCACATTCCCCTCTCCAAATAATATACATATTCCCCCTATTTATCCAACTGACTGGGACAGAGCTAGTAAAAAGAAAATGGTACGGTATTACAATTTAAAACAAGATATGTTTGTAAAACATGTATGCCCCCTGTCGGCAGCCAATTAGTCATGTGATCAGGTTATTATGCATGACTTCTGACCCAGTGAACAAACAATTAATAAAGGTTATCTAGTATCTACTGGTCATGACTAGTCACAAGGTAATAATTATTGTGACCCTATAGGTTGTGTGCAGCAATTTAAGTTATTACAAATCTTACCAAATAATATATGCATAAATTTTATGAATCATGTAGGCCTCATTAATGACAGCCAAGTTGTTATATTACATATATAAGACCTTCAAATGTGTATACCAAAAGCATTTTTAGTTTAATATAAAAATATCAACCAAGGCAACTTGAGTAGTTGAGTTATTGGTCAGAAACCGTCATTAAGTACAAGGTCAATATGACATTGACCCCTTGACCCAAAAAACAATAGATTCATCTACAGGTCATGACCAATCATCATACAAAGTTTGAAGTTCCTAGGCCTAAGCGTTCTTTAGTTATTGATCGGAAACTGTTTTTACCTACAAGGTCAATGTGACCTTGACATTGGACCCCTTGACCCCAAAATCAATAGGGGTCATCTGCTGGCAATGACCAATCATCATACAAAGTATGAAGTTCCTAGGCCTAAGCGTTCTTTAGATATTGATTGGAAACCGTTTTTACCTACAAGGTCAATGTGACCTTGACCTTTGACCCCTTGACCCAAAAATCAATGAGTCATCTGCTGATCATGACCAATCATCATACAAAGTTTGAAGTTCCTAGGCCTAAGCCTTCTTTAGTTATTGATCGGAAACAGTTTTTACCAACAAGGTCAATGTGACCTTGACTTTGGACCCCTTGACCCCAAAATCAATAGGGGTCATCTGCTGGCAATGACCAATCATCATACCAAGTTTGAAGTTTCTAGGCCTAAGCGTTCTCTGGTTATTGATCGGAAACCGTTTTTACCTACAAGGTCAATGTGACCTTGAGCTTTGACCCCTTGACCCCAAAATCAATAGGGGTCATCTACTGATCATGACATTTCATCATACCAAGTTTGAAGTTCCTAGGCCTAAGGGTTCTTTAATTATTGTTCGGAAACCGTTTTTGCTTACAAGGTCAATGTGACCTTGACCTTTGACCCCAAAATCATAAGGGGCCATCTACTGGTCATGACCAATCACCATACCAAGTTTGAAGTTCCTAGGCCTAAGGGTTCTTAAGTTATTGATCGGGAACCGTTTTTGCTTACAAGGTCAATTAGACCTTGACCTTTGACCCCTTGACCCCAAAATCGATAGGGGTCATCAACTGATCATGACCAATCACCATACCAAGTTTGAAGTTCCTAGGCCTAAGGGTTATTTATTTATTGATCGGAAACCGTTTTTGCTTACAAGGTTAATGTGACCTTGACCTTTGACCCCTTGACCACAAAATCACTAGGGGTCATTTACTGATCATGACCAATCACCACACCAAGTTTGAAGTTCCTAGGCCTAAGGGTTCTTTAGTTATCACTCGGAAACCGTTTTTGCTTACAAGGTCAATGTGACCTTGACCTTTGACCCCTTGACCCCAAAATCAATAGGGGTCATCTACTGATCATGACCAATCACCATACCAAGTTTGAAGTTCCTAGGCCTAAGGGTTCTTTAGTTATTGGTCGGAAACCGTTTTTGCTTACAAGGTCAATGTGACCTTGACCTTTGACCACTTGACCCCAAAATCATAAGGGGCCATCTACTGGTCATGACCAATCACCATATCAAGTTTGAAGTTCCTAGGCCTAAGGGTTCTTTAGTTATCACTCGGAAACCGTTTTTGCTTACAAGGTCAATGTGACCTTGACCTTTGACCCCTTGACCCCAAAATCAATAGGGGTCATCTACTGATCATGACCAATCACCATACCAAGTTTGAAGTTCCTAGGCCTAAGGGTTCTTTAGTTATTGGTCGGAAACCGTTTTTGCTTACAAGGTCAATGTGACCTTGACCTTTGACCACTTGACCCCAAAATCATAAGGGGCCATCTACTGGTCATGACCAATCACCATATCAAGTTTGAAGTTCCTAGGCCTAAGGGTTCTTTAGTTATTGATTGGAAACCTTTTTTGCTTACAAGGTCAATGTGACCTTGACCTTTGACCCCTTGACCCCAAAATCAATAGGGGTCATCTACTGATCATGACCAATCACCATACCAAGTTTGAAGTTCCTAGGCCTAAGGGTTCTTTAGTTATCACTCGGAAACCATTTGGTCTACGGACCGACAAGTGCAAAGCAATATACCCCCTCTTCTTCAAAGTGGGGGCATAATAAAATGAACTGTTTAATTTTTTTCTCTTTTTTCTCTAAAAAATGAGAACGGTGACCCCCATTTTTTTTCCGCTTAAAATGTTTCTGTTATCATATTCTAACAACATGCAAAGTTTAAAGAAATTCTATTGAACAGTTTTTATTTTGCCTATATGTCTATATGAAAACTCCAGAAAACTTCTTTAACCCTGATAATGAGACAAATTGTCATCTTTGTGACATTGATACCTAGTAGAGCAGAAAATTTCCTGGCAGCAGTTTTTCTGTCTACAAGTTGTGGTGGACAGATACTGAGGAAAGTAGTGTACTGATCTGCCTGATCCTCAATATCACCTTCTATAGACCTGCAATATAAAATCACCTTTCTTATATATGCAGTTAATCACAAGATTTTAAAATATCTTTTAGTCCTTTGAATGATATATCTGTTAAAAGGTACGATCATTATTGTCTGTGTACAAAATGAAAAAGGAAAACTAATATTATTTAATTAGCCAATTAAGATCCACAATAGAAGGAATGAAGCTATTTGCCTGAAACCTCACAAATTTACCGGTACTCATATTTCACTAGTTTTGTTGAACCTGCACTCAACATTTTACAGTTAATCACTAGAAATAAAGATTAATTCTATACGTTATGAAGTCATTACGAACCTGCTTAATTGAAAGTATATGAAAAGTGTCTTTAAATGTTTACTTTAGTAATTCCTCCTGTAATTGTTCCTGGTCCTCTGTCATATACTGTAACAATGGTACTGCCACATAATGACCCTCGAATCTTGGTTCTTCTACAACATCGTAAAGTGTACGACCAGTGGAGGTGTGGCTTGTCTGAAGGCTGGTCCCAGAGGGTAATTCCATCATAGAGGGCGGGGCTTGCTGCTCATCATCTTTAGATGCTGTAGATCTCGTTCTACGTCTAGTAAAGATATTTTATTTATAAGACAAATAAGACAGTTTGAAAACAATTATTTGTGATCTTGCATCTTTCTAACAACTTTTAAGACAAGAGCCGGTTGAACCGGGTGATGCTCCCCGACTAGGTCTTGGACATAGAAAAGTATATCTTTAGTAGTTTCAGAGTTATGTCCCAAACAAAGTTCAAAGTGTGATAATTCCAAACTTAGGCAAGGAAGAGTTACTGTTCTTTGCACTGCACTTCTATTCAATGAGATCTATCTACCGACTTGGGTGCCACACGCCGTCTCAATATGTTGATCATTTCTGTGAAATAGTTGTAAAATCCAACTTCAAATAACGAAGATATGGGCAGGAAATGATTTTGCTGTAAGGTCATGCTTTGACCTTGAACTTCAAGGGAGCAACCCAAATTTTGCGCACGACACACTGTCTCAATATGGTGATCATTTCTGTGAAATAGTTGTAAAATCCGACTTCAAATAACGAAGTTATGGGCTGGACACAATTTTGCTGCAAGGTCATGCTGTGACCTTGACCTTCAAGGTAGCAACCCAAATGTTGCGCGCGACACGCGTCTCAATATGGTGATCATTTCTGTGAAATAGTTGTAAAATCCGCTTTCATATAACCGAGTTATGGGCTGGACATGATTTTGCTGCGAGGTCATACAGTGACCTTGACCTTCAAGATAGCGACCCAAATTTGCGGGCGACATGTCGTCTGAATAGTGTGATCATTTCTGTGAAATAGTTGTAAAATCTGACTGCAAATAACAAAGTTATGGGCTGGGCATGATTTTGCTGCAAGGACATGCTGTGACCTTGACCTTCAAGGTAGTGGCCCAAATGTTGTGCGCGACACGTCATCTCAATATGGTGATCATTTCTGCGAAATAGTTGTAAAATGCAACTTCAAAAAACGAAGTTTATAATGGGCTGGGCATGATTTTGCTGCAAGGTCATTTCTGTGAAATAGTTGTAAAATCTGACTTAAAATAACAAAGTTATGGGCCCCTACACGAATTCAAGACATACATACGGACAACCCGGCGACTATATGTTCCTCCGAAAAAATTTTGGGAGCATAAAAATGTATTTTATAGGCAATCAACAAATAAATTTGTAAGTTAAATACAGAAAATAATTCACCAGACTCGTTTGAGCATTTCTAATTCCTGAAACATGCTCACATACATTATATCAAGCACAAGACATAAAAACTAATCAAAGGAGTAAGAATTAGTGAAATTACTTTTCAACTCCAATAAATTACCTCCCTTGATGATAATTTTTTCACACTCTCACTTAAGTACCAATTTGATGTTATAACTCATACAAAAGGTCAAAGTTGTAAATAGACATCAGTGGGAGATAATTATCAATAAAAAAAACATTCAGATAAAGCATGATAAAAGATTTTTTATCATTTTGTCAATCCTCTTTCTTAGCGTCTTCTTATAGGTATTTTAATAAATTATAATTATGATCTAGTGAATAAACCTACTTTTTTGTGCTGCCTTTCCTAGAGTCTCGACTTTCTTCCAGTATAAGAGAATCATCTAATCCTAGAGGTCGTGGAGTCTCTATACGAGATGTGGACGCGTCTCTGTTAATCTCTCTCAGTGATATGTCAGGTGCTGGAGTCCCAGTCATTGACTGTAAACAATTTCTTACACTAATTTATTCAAAATTAAATAATATTTACATGTTGCAGGGTTTGAAAGGCTGGTGCTGTAGATAACATGAAAACAAATTGGGGACCCCCATATTTTGGATTAAAATGTTTCTGTTTTCGTAATATTAAGATCATGCAAAGTTTTGAAAAAATGTATAAAATATACTGTTTTCATCCTGCATATTTGACTATATGAAACAGTAATGTAGGTACGCCTTTGAAAAAGCTACATTGTAGTTGATTTAAAGGTCTGTAAAACATTAAAAAATAACATGCTACTTTATAATTTCTATGGAGCTATTGATAGTTGAGAAAAAACCTATATAAAACAAATTGTATATATCAATCATAAATATCTGAAATAAGTAAGGATTAAGTAAGGTTGCATTCATTGAATGCCACCTTTCCTTGTTGATCTTGTTTATCATATTTTAACACATTGTTCCAGCTTATAGTGATACAAGTTGTAACAAAACCAATTTCAATTATATTGCAAATTATGCTAATGAAAACCATCATTTTTCATAGAAGTGAAGAGTATTGACATTTCTTGCTTTAAAATATCACATTTTAGACTATTTTAGACAGTGTTATCTTACTTCATTAAAATTTAAAAACATATATGGGGTCTAATGAGTCTAGTTTTCTAATGTCACTACCTTTAAATGTAAAATAGCTAAAGTTACAATTAACTTATGATAATATATTTATATCTACCATTGATATTCTTCGCAACTCCTCCACAGATTCTTCTAGAGTAGAAATGTTACGCTTGCTTCTCCTACGGTCTGAAAAATGAGTTATGTTGAAATTCATTAACATTTTCTGAATACTTAATAAACTTAATAAAAAATTCCAGTTTTAATAAATAAGAAAACATGGCAAGCTGAAGGACGGCTTGTATTTCCTTGCCGCAGTATATTTTATTGCTTTTGAACAACCTTTAAGTATGACCTTGACATTGGAAGTAGCAACCCGGTTTTAGAGCTCTGGGCATCATCTCATAATGGTGATCATTTGTGCAAAGTTATTTTGAAATTTTTATAAGTATTTTGAGTTATGATACAAAAAAAAATGTTGTTGTTTTATTTTGTTTAAGTGTGACCTTAACCTTTCAGATAGCGATCTGACTGCTGCGCTCTGTAAATTGGTAAGTAATTTTTAAAGACTTTTCAGTAGTTTAAAAGTTATGGAGCAAACATAAATTTGTAGGGCTTTTTTTAATATTGCACCTTAAAGTGTGACTTTGACCATGGGTTAGAGACCTGATTGTTGCACTTTGTGACCTTGACCTTGGAGGTAGCGACCTGGTTGTTGAGCTTTTCACATCGTCTCATACTGGTGATCATTTGTGCTAAAGTATTTGAAGAAGTTTTCAGCAGTTTGAAAGTTATGAGATAAGAGTGGACAGGAAAATGTTATGGACAGACAGACTAACACACAGATGGAGGCCATTCCTATAATCCCGTCCCCACTATGCAGCAAGGGATTTATAACTTATACATTTCTAAATAGTAAATATATCAGGATGATGATCTACTTTTCAGTCCTTTTTAAACTATTTCCTTCACTAAATCATACCACCCAGAATTCTTGGGGATGACAAAAAATATATGTAAACATAATTTCCATGTTACCAGTTATTCACATAATACACAACTATACTGGTGAGTTTTATCAACCTTGTCTATTTGTCTCAGATATATCAGGAATGGAGACCTAGTCTCCTCCAGTTTAAACACCTATAGTGGGTCTCTAACTAAATAAAACAGTAACTCAGTTAATTCATACATATTAAAAAATCCTCAATATTAGGTATTAATATTTATGCATGTCACATATTTGTCCTAAATTGTTCAATTAACGGAAATCTAAATCAAAACCTTCAGATGGTGGAGGTACAACAGGTGATAAAGCAGCTGGTTGCCCTAGCGTCAGGGTTTCTCCTAGGTTTTGAAGTGTTGACATATCAACAGCTGGCAGTTCTGTTGGTAAATCTATCTGGTCAGGTGCCTGTAATGGAGGTGGTGATATTGCCTCTGCTAAATCTTGCTCTGGGATGTTTCTACGGAAACGAGCATTTCTTGCCCACAGATGATGCCATGGTTCCTTTCTTAATTCTAAAATTTCAAAACTTTATAAATCAGACTTTTATTCCTAAAAATGTAACTACCAGTTATCAGAGGTTTTCTCAATGTCAATTCCCCCAAATGATGAAGACTGCATTGATACTTATAGAGTAGTTGCTTTTTTTTCAAGTATTTTTGTTCAGAAGGGAATTCTTTGAAATTACTTATACAAGAAAATTTGAGTACAATAAGAGCTGTCACACAAAAGTGATGAATGCCCCTAAAAAGGTTTCATACATGAATTGTATTGCTGAAAGGTATTATCAGTCATTGAATTTAAGATTTTGAATTCACTGGCCCGAATTCCAGTTCTGAATTTATTCTACTATATATTTAACTACATTTTCTTAAAATTTACACTGACCCGAACTAATTTTCACTGGCCATGGGCCACCGGGCCAGTGCTAAATCCAATGACTGTATTATGAAAAAAAAAAAAGAAATAAAGTTACTAATTGCTTAATACTGTTCTTGTGAAATGAAGTGCTATTCATAGCAAACTTACCACCTTGACCTTTGAGGTAGGGACCTGGATCTTGGACACAACATGATGTCTTGATGTGGTAAACATTTATGCAAAGTTATTTTAAAATCCTTCCAGGCATGACAAAGTTACAGTCCAGACATGAATGTGTACCTTCATACTCTAAGTGTGACCTTGACCTTTAAGGAAGTGACATGGTCCTTAAAACTGACATATTGTCTTGATGTGGAAGACATAATCATATATGCAAGGTAAATATTAAAAAATAATTCCATGAATGACAAAGTCCAGACATGATTGTGTTTTACTTTAAACTGCAGTTGTGAGAATGTGAACCTTCGAACAGTATTAAGTGTGACCTTGATCTTTAAGGAAGGGACATGGTTCTTAGACGCAACACATCATCATGATGTGGTAAACATTTGTGCCAAAAAAAATCCTTAAATGCATGAAAAAGTTAAATTCCGGACACTAGTTCACACAGATGGACAAACAGTGGAATTTAAATATGCAACCCTTTGGAGGCATTAAAAGCTATATCTTGAAGCTATTGCTTTAACAAGATATGTTTGTAAAACATGTATGCCCCCTATCAGCAGCCAATTATTCATGTGATAAGGTAATTATGCATGACTTCTGACCCAGTGATCAAACAATTAATAAGGGTTATCAAGTATCTACTGGTCATGACCTTGACCTTTGACCCCTTGACCCAAAACTCAATAGGGGTCATCTGCTGGTCAAGACCAATCATCATACAAAGTTTGAAGTTCCTAGGCCTAAGCATTTATAGTTAATTGATCAGAAACCGTTTTTACTTACACCTTGACCTTTGACCCCTTGACCCCAAAATCAATAGGGGTCATTTGCTGGTCATGACTAATCACCATGCCAAGTTTGAAGTTCCAAGGCCTAAGGGTTCTTTTATTATTGATCCGAAACCGTTTTAACATACAAGGTCAATGTGACCTTGACCTTTGACCCCAAAATCAATAGGGGTCATCTGCTGATCATGACCAATCACTATGCCAAGTTTGAAGTTCCTAGGCCGAAGTGTTCTTTAGTTATTGATCAGAAACCGTTTTTACTTACAAGGTCAATGTGACCTTGACCTTTGACCCCTTGATCCCAAAATCGAAAGGGGTAATCTGCTGGTCATGAAAAATCACCATACCAAGTTTGAAGTTCCTAGGCCTAAGCGTTCTTAAGTTATTGATCAGAAACCGTTTTTACTTACAAGGTCGATGTGACCTTTACCTTTGACCCCTTCACCCAAAACTCAATAGGGGTCATCTGCTGGTCACCATCAATCATCATACAAAGTTTGAAGTTCCTAGGCCTAAGCGTTTTTAGTTAATTGATCAGAAACCGTTTTTACCTACAAGGTCAATGTTACATGACCTTTGACCCCTTGACCCTAAAAAACAATAGGTCATCTGCTGGTCATGACCAATCACCATACCAAGTTTGAAGTTCCTAGGCCTAAGGGTTCTTAAGTTATTGATCGGAAAGCATTTTTACCTACAAGGTCGATGTGACCTTGCCCTTTGACCCCTTAACCCCAAAATCAGTAGGGGTCATCTGCTGGTCATGACCAATCACCATACCAAGTTTGAAGTTCCTAGGCCTAAGGGTTCTTTAGTTATTGATCGGAAACTGCTTTTACCTAAGAGGTCAATGTGACCTTGACCTTTGACCCCTTGACCCCAAAATCAATAGGGGTCATCTACTGATCATGACCAATCACCATACCAAGTTTGAAGTTCCTAGGCCTAAGGGTTCTTTCGTTATTGATCGGAAACTGTTTTTACCTAAGAGGTCAATGTGACCTTGACCTTTGACCCCAAAATCAATAGGGGTCATCTACTGATCATGACCAATCACCATATCAAGTTTGAAGTCCCTAGGTCTTAGGGTTCTTTCGTTATTGATCGGAAACCATTTTTACCTACAAGGTCAATGTGACCTTGACCTTTGACCCCTTAACCCCAAAATCAATAGGGGTCATCTACTGATCATGACCAATCACCATATCAAGTTTGAAGTCCCTAGGCCTAAGGGTTCTTTCGTTATTGATCGGAAACCGTTTTTACCTACAAGGTCAATGTGACCTTGACCTTTGACCCCTTGACCCCAAAATCATCTGCTGGTCATAACCAATCACCATACCAAGTTTGAAGTTCCTAGGCCTAAGGGTTCTTTTGTTATTGATCGGAAACCGTTTTTACCCAAGAGGTCAATGTGACCTTGACCTTTGACCCCTTGACCCCAAAATCAATAGGGGTCATCTACTGATCATGACCAATCACCATACCAAGTTTGAAGTTCCTAGGCCTTAAGGTTCTTTACTTATTGATCGGAAACCGTTTTTGCTTACAAGGTCAATGTGACCTTGACCTTTGACCCCAAAATCAATAGGGGTCCTCTACTGATCATGACAAATCACCATACCAAGTTTGAAGTTCCTAGGCCTTAAGGTTCTTTAGTTATTGATCGGAAACCGTTTTTGCTTACAAGGTCAATGTGACCTTGACCTTTGACCCCAAAATCAATAGGGGTCATCTACTTGTCATGACCAATCACCATACCAAGTTTGAAGTTCCTAGGCCTAAGGGTTCTTTAGTTATCACTCGGAAACCATTTGGTCTACGGACCGACGGACCGACAAGTGCAAAGCAATATACCCCCTTTTCTTCGAAATGGGGGCATAATTATTAGGTGTTAGTTTAGTTTTTTATTTACTCTGAAATTCCCATATTGGACTTTTTACTTTTTATTCTCAATTCCAATGTTGTTGGTGGCATTCAAAATGATTTGTGTAATTGTAAACGTTAACAGTAATGACTCTGGTTAATTAATATCACAAAACATACCCCATGATCTATTATAGTTCTATTATAACCCTTCAATACAAGCTTATTTGACAAATGGGATATTAAAAGTCTTTTAAAGCCATTTCAAAATCATTCTCTGACAAACATCTATAATGAAATTTGTTTGCAGAAGTGAGAACTCTTAAATAAGGGGGACTTATATATACCATTTGTCACTGGAAATTTTTTAATTTATATAACTTAAAAAAATACATTGCTGTCATTATTATCTGGTTTTGAAATAAATTATAGATACCCGAGTATTAACCTAACCTTTTTTGCCTGCAACAGCTAACAGATCAGTGGCTCCAACACCATGAACATCTGGTAGTACCTGTATATATTTACCAAATTATAAAATGTCTTAAAGGTGAAAGTTTCACAGATCATTTTCAATATATATGAAATTTGTCAAAGCAATTTTTCTGCAATAATGAGTTTGAATATGGGTAACATTGCCTAGATTTCGTTATTTATCACAGGATACATTTAAAAAATATTTAGATCTGAATATTTTTTCCCTTAAAGTCTGTCATTATATAAAGCACAATTTAACACAAAACAGATATGATGAAGTATAATATAAACAATTCTGATCTTATTTTTTTTTTTTACTTAATTTTCTTGTTTAACTGCATCATGTTTTATAATAAGTTTTTGCATTAAAACTGAGGCCGCCAACAATTCCACAAAATGACACTTATCTATAAGTCTTAACTCTGGCATCATAAAATCCTAAAGTTTATCCAATTGCAAGGGTCTATTTTTCTGTAACTAAACTTTTAAAGACAACATCTTTCCAATATATTTTAATAATTATCGCAAACAATTTTAATTGTAAAAATTTGGCCTGCTGGATATTAAATGTATATATGTAATACAGTGGCTGCCATACCTAGAAACTTTTCATCAAGAAGTTATAATTGTTAAAGAGACAAATAAATTTAATGAAAAGTATGTAAAGAGAGGGGAAATGATAAAAGAACATACAAAGTTTTCACATGTATCTTTCCCTGTTGTCATATGCTGCTTCATTTTGTTCTTCGGTATCTGTGTTTCAGCATCGGCAAATGCCAGCTGTCTTTTACGTTTACGCTGTGTAGGACTGGGAACATCAGCTGTTAATTCTAACTCTAGTGACCGTCCCTGAAACAATTTCAGTCACAATTATTCAACATTAAAACATTGCCTGGTTGTCCTAAAAAAAATCACCCAAAAATTATTTCAGGCATGCTGGAGGGCCTAAGGAAGAACAGCCAAACTAAAGTACCATACTTTAAAAATAAGCAACATCGAAGTAAGATTCTGTATAATATATGCCAAGGAGTAAGGATTGTTTAAATATAACAACAAAATTTGGTTATTTATACATGTATAATAATATTTTACATATATCACAGATTTATAATATAGCTAGTGTTTGCTATAAATACCATATAAGTCAAGTCAAGTATATCTTGTAAACCATTGCAAATTACCATAGAATATTCAATAAAAGTAATCAACCAATACATGTATAAACTAAAAATTAAACCCAACTGATAAGATAATATTAAAATTTCTTACATACAAACATCATATTATATGAAAGAATAAACTATTTCTAACATACAGGTATGTTTCTTCTTGGCAATGGACTAGTAATGATTTGCTGAGTGACACCTGGGGAAGGAGGCACTGCACGAGTCTCTGGTACTGTTGACAAAGGAGGTCGTTCTGGAGTTTTCTCCTTGTCTTCCTGTATTATACGACTGGGGCTGTGCGGGATATATTGAATTATAATGTTCTATAAGGAATATCGGATCTCAGATAAATTTTCACAGAATAAAGAGGTTGCAGCAGGCTTAAAACTTCAAGTTTGTTTTGGTGTAATGGCATATTGCACTACTGGTCACATTCAAATTGTGAATACTTTTAACAATGCTAGTAGTCAGTAAATTTAATATGAAACAGATCTGGCTAATACTGACAGGATAAATTAATATATAGTCAACGGAAAGAAAGATAAAAATGACTTGCAAAATCTATATTTGTTGTAGATAAATCTATCATTTTATAACAGGAAGAGAAGCTGTCTGGTAAAGGTAACTACTCAAAGAGCAATTCAATGCATGGTATAAATATGATAAGTTATTTACTAGATTTTCACCTTTCTAGTGCAGTTTGCTGGAATCGTAATGCTTGTCTGGTATCACTGTCTACATCTAGATTGAAGGGTGTGCTGGTAGGTAACAGATCTGATACCTGTAGTGCAGGCTCCTCTACTTGGCCCAGTAACAGTTCCATCTCCCTATTATCCAACATGGGAAGATCTACATCTTTAGGAACCTATTGTGATAGGAATTGTTTTTATTTTTTTTAATTAATTGGAGGTCAATTGACATAGATCTGTCATTGATAGAGACAATATTGATGTATTGTTGATATTTTTCTGTTGATCAATAATTGGTACACATTTGAAAAAATCAATTATTTTGATGAATTATCTAAATGTCTATAAATTATGAAAATTCAATAAAAACATATACAAAAGCAGGTTGCCATGTCTAACACTTATCTGTTGTTACATAATGGTCACATTTTATAGTGCTCAGTGATGACAAAATATGGTCAGAAAAAAAATCATGCAAAGGTCATTTAGAAATAGGACACATCATATTTGAATGAACAGAACATTTATTTTATAAACAGGTATGAACAAGTTTTATATACAAAAAATCATGAGTATTTATCTATATATCAATGTATATTATCACAGATATTTGTCATTCGATATCGGTATATGGTCAATATGCTTTGCACTCAATTAATGACAGCCCTATCGATACAAGACTTGGACAAAACAAAGTGAAAATTTCATGTTTGGCACAGTGATACAGAAAGATAAGGTATAACTTAATTAAAAAAGCTTTAGATTAAGTTTGAAACTGTTAATTCCTGTAGTATTTTACCTGTATAGGTGAAAGGGGAGTGTCTACAATCAGTGGTGGGGGATCCCTCATTGTAATCTGCTCTATATCAGCTACCAAAGGCACTGATTCATCTGTGAAATATAGACTTCATTATTGACAGTAATGAAATTAAAATACTTCTACAAAAATTAATTGATCTTTTATTACATTTTCATGAAACAAATCATAATAAAAATAATGTTTCAATAATAACTTTGTCTCTTGAGTTACGGGTTCTTAAAGAAAACGGCAAAGCCAAAATCCTGGGCATTACAGGTACTTATTCTTAATATTAAACAGATGTAAAGTGCTGTGTGGCAACTGGCAAGTCATCTAAGTCAAGTGTTGTTATAAAAAAATGTTCTGGTCATTTTGAATTATTGATGTTGACAATTAAATACTGCTTAAGTGAAGCTATTGGGGGCATGGTAGATGTTACATTATATCTAATGAACACATTCAATAAAACTGAGTCTGCATTTGTCAACCTTTAGTATTGTTTCTCATTGTTTTTAAGGAATTTCCTTTTTTCCAGATTTTTTTTTATCTGCTCTACATACATAAAGCCATCTGCTTGAGTCAATTCCTATAGTTCTTAGACATGTCCGAGACAGGAACTAAGTTAATACTTTGTAATTATACCACTAAATAATGGCAGTGAAATGGTTTACAAAGTGCGCTAATATAATGATAATAAATTCATAACAAGAGCTGTCACAGGAGACAGCATAGCTTGACTGATAAAATACTGGACGCAGTAAGGAAGACAAAACTATGAAAGAAAAATCAATGATATATAAATATGTATTAAGTTATAGTAAAAAAATAATATTGTTAACAAAAATTCCAAGATCAAGGGGAATAATTTTAGAAATAGTCACGATAGAGTTATGAACCTTGTCACACAACATGTGTGTAATGATAAGAATTCTAACTTTTCCCTATTGATCATAGAAGAACCGAAAGTGTGTGTTATTATGCAACAAATTCACTGTTGACGTTCTATATTTAGACATGTGACGTAATCATCATACATGTGACGTAACCACTTAAAAAATGCAACGCGCTGAAAATAAGTACGGAAACAAATCAGGAACAATTTTACCCTTATATCAGTTACAACAGCATTTATTTGTTGATGTCGTGCTACAATCGAAATAATATATCCAAATCGGTGATTTTATCGCTTGATAACATCACTGTTTGTCGTTCGGATGCGCATCATTATATCACTCGGGCTACGCCCTCGTGATATAATTCCTCGCATCCGAACTCCAAACAGTGATGTTATTGAGCAATAAAATCACTGTTTGGGATATATTATTTCTTAAATATATATTTGAAGTTTGAAGTAGATACCTAAAGAAAAAAAGAAGTTCTATTTCTTAAAGAAAATCCTAAGTTCAAAGAAAGATAAATCTGTAAATATTGCTGCAAGAGTTATGAACATTGTCACATAAAATGTAATTGATGATAAGGAATAAGTATTTGAAGTTTGAGGTATATACCTTTAAAACTAAAGAAGTTATAGTAAAAAATAACATTTTTCTAGTAAAAAAATCTAAGTTGATGGGGGGATAATTCTTGCAATATTGGTGCTAGAGTTATGAACCTTGTCAGATAACATGTGGTTAATGATAAGGTGCATATATTTGAAGTATTAAGTTGATCTCTTAAGAAATAAATAAGTAACAGTAAAAAATAATATTTTTTAAGGAAAATTCTAAGTTCAAGGGGAGAAAAATCTGAAAATATTGGTGCTAGAGTTATGAACCTTATCACATAAGATGTGGATGATGATAAGGTACATATATTTGAAGTATGAAATTGATCCCTTAAGAAATAAAGAAGTAACAGTAAAAAAATAATATTTTTTAAGAAAAATTCTAAGTTCAAGGGGAGATAAATCTGAAAATATTGGTGCTAGAGTTATGAACCTTGTCACATAAGATGTGGATGATGATAAGGTACATATATTTGAAGTATGAAGTTGATCCCTCAAGAAATAAAGAAGTAACAGTAAAAATTAGTACTTTTTAAGGAAAATTCTAAGTTCAAGGGGAGATAAATCTGAAAATATTGGTGCTAGAGTTATGAACCTTGTCACATAAAATGTGGTTGATGATAAAGAACATATATTTGAAGTTTGAAGTTAATACCTTAAGAAATGACAACATTATAGTGAAAAATATTTTACTGCACCAAAACTTTAATCTGAAATCTGGACGCAGACGCCGGGGCGAGTGGGACAGCTCTCCATATACTTCGTATAGTCAAACTAAAAATTACAAGCTTATGATCATCAAGAATTTATATCCTAAAAGGGGCATCTTAATATTCCATAGGAACTGTATATCATATCAGAACAATGTGACAATAGTTGAGGTTTTAAGCTCTGCCAGCAATTTTTACTGAGCTATAAACATATAAAAACTAAAATCCTTTGACCTTCAAGAAGGTAAATTTTTAATGGGGACATTAATAAAACCTAATAGGAACTGCATAGCATTTCAGAACAAAATGAATGAGACTTTAAGGCACACCTTGGGTTTGGCGTCTTTTTCTCTTTTTTGGTATTGGACTGCCATTACTTAGGATTGGTGTTGGACCGCTCAGATTCCAGAATTCACCCTGTAATATAATAATATAGATGATTTTTCTTGATAACATTACAAAACATATTTAAGGTGAAACCGCAAATTAATTCATTTTCAGAATAATGATATCATTTTAGTAAAATTATTATAATTGTGCTATGTATTATTAATTATGTGTCAAAAGTCCCTTTTGCTAAAATACAAGTGAATAAGGCCATTTTATATCTAAAATAGTTTGTGTCTCACAGTCTGTGCTGTAATATTACAAATGTATGACATACATTGAAAATGAAATCAAATGCAGAAATAGTTTTTAAACATGCAAATAAATTATTTAGTTTAAAATATAAATGTATTTTGTCAATAAAATATTTTTATTTCTTCATTTAAGTGCAGATCATTATTGTTCATATTAGTGCACTTTGAATTATTGTTGATAAAAACTAGAAATGTGTCCATAGGACACGGATGCCCCCACACGCCACTGTTCTGTCAATCTTATGACTCTAGGTCAAATATTTTTTGGACTACATGTGACACAAATTGAAAACTAAAAATCAACAAAGGGCCATAATTCTGTTAAATTTGGTCACAGCAAAAATTTCTTCCTTTACTACCATCTACACATTAAGGTTGTTAATCCCTGGAAGTTTAAGCAAAATATGCCATCCGGTTTAAGAGGAGTTGCGTTCACAAAATTTCTACATAGTATATAATGAAAAAATAAAAACGGGCCATAATTCTGTTAAATTTGGTTGCAGCAAAAATTCCTTTCTTTACTAGCATCTACACATTAAGGTTGTTCATCCCTGGAAGTTTAAGCAAAATCTGCCATCCAGTTTAAGAGGAGTTGCATTCACAAAATTTCTACATAGTATATAGTGAAAAAATCAACAAAGGGCCATAATTCTGTAAAATTTGGTCGCAGCAAAAATTCCTTCCTTTACTACCATCTACACATTAAGGTTGTTCATCCCTGGAAGTTTAAGCAAAATCTGCCATCCGGTTTAAGAGGAGTTGCGTTCACAAAATTTCTACATAGTATCTAGTGAAAAAATCAACAAAGGGCCATAATTCTGTTAAATTTGGTCGCAGCGAAAATTCCTTCCTTTACTACCATCTACACATTAAGGTTGTTCATCCCTGTAAGTTTAAGCAAAATCTGCCGACCGGTTTAAGAGCAGTTGCGTTCACAAGATTTCGGGACGTACGGACGGACTGATGGACGGCCGTACCAACTTTTGATATTTAAGAGGTAAGTCAGCTCATAAACTACACCTGGACCAAAGTCCATAAGCAAAATCAGCTCATAAAATAAAAAAAATAGCTCTTAATTTAAATTTTATGAGCTTTTGTTCTTTATTTAACTACGGAATGAAGCTCATAAATATCAAATGTTTGCTCGGACTGACGGACGGACGGACGGACGGACAAGTGCAACGCTATATGCTCCCACATTGTGGGGGCATAAAAAACTTCATTCAATGCTCCCTAAAAATGATTTAGTCGTTCTCTATCAAAGTCTACTTATTTAATTTACTTGAAATTTTACTTATTTTGATCGTTTACTAAATTATTGTTCATGAAAGCAGACTTATTTATTATTAATTCAAGTGTACTACATAAATTGCTCAGAGTTTTTCATGCAGACCAAGATCTCAGCTGTTTGATAATGTTCTGCACTGTTAGCTAATATACATACTTTGAAAATTTTCCCTGCTCATTAATGTGTACTAAAAACTACTAAGTCATAGAGTTAGAAACTATCGTACATTTAAACATTGTATTACACTAGTATTATTATGGCATTTCAACAAAAAGCAAGGAGAGTTGAACACAAACTATATGAAACAAAAAATGCAAAATTAGTTGAACAAAAATTGAGTCACTGTGAAACAAAATACAAGAAAAATTGAACATTCAATATGGAACCAAAGTACAAAAAAAGTTCAACATAAACTATGGACAATGAGTATGGTAAACAAATAACAAGAATTATAAGTTGAACAAAAACTTCATGTATGGGAGAAAAAAATGCAAGCAACTTCCAACATTAACTATAAGAAACAAAGACTGCAGGAATAGTCGAACATAAACTATGAAAAACTTAAAAAATGTAAGGAAAAAGATAAATGAACATCATAACAATGGCAATGAAAATTTGATAAAAAAAGTTAGCATAAACTATTGCAAACAAGATATTTACAAGTTCGGCAGATTCTGCCCTCAACAACTCTGTATCAAGTTGACTAAGATATAAATCCTCAGCTCTACAAAGCTCCTGCTCCAGTATTTCTGGATTTGTCACCTGATCTGCCCTATGCAAGAAATACTTATGCTAAAATATAAGCTGTTATATGACCTCTTTATTCACAGAAGCCAGAGGAGATTCAGCTGAATCTTCATACATCTCTTTGGACACTGTGGAAGACCAATAACTCTAGCATGGATTTCAATTGAATAACAGTTCTCTGTGTATTGAGAACAAATATGGTTAAAGTTCTGTGGGCAAGGTATAATTTAGAAACCTCTTTAAGTCCTTCATGACCCTTGTTTAATTATCAAACACTTAAAATAGTTGACATGCTGTTGCCTTTTGGTCTTGCAGCTCCTGTTTTATGTTTAACACAAGATGAAAGGCAGCTTTAAATTGTTGCTTATTATAATTCCAAACTTCTACAAATTCATGTAGCAGGACTTAAAAATTTTTTTTATATTGAAGATGATCTTGATTTTACAAAAGACAATACATGCAAACATTTTTTTTGAAAAGCACAAAAAATAAAAAAAATACAGAAGCCAAGTTTTAGGTATTTCACTCTATATGAGTCTGATAAACATGTTCTTTTAAAAAAGCAAATAATTGTAAGGACATCCAAGTTAATTCAATGATTATAAATGGCAGAGATTCAATATCACTTAAAGTTATTTCACATAAGCATTTTAACAAAAAAGTTGAAGAACTTACTTTGGGGTTTCTGGCAGATCAATGTCGTGTACTTTAAGTGTTGCCAGGGATGTTGCACGGAGAAAAGCATTTGATACATCACCTGAAATCAATTTTACTGTGTTAATTATTCTAATTGTTATATGTCTTGACAGAAATGAGAATTGGCTGGAAAAAAAAAAGAAAATTCCAAGAAAAAACACTTGAATAAGGGCCCTAAAAAAAGTATTTGGAATTTATTGTTATGGGTGATCACTTAGACTGAAAATGTCATTACCTGTAGATGATCATGAAGACGGCTAACAAAGTTCAATAGAACACTAACCACCTAATTTAATAGGTATCATTGCTTTGTTTGGGAATTTTGTCATTGGAAATATAACCAAAATCTGACTATAAAACATGCCAAACAAACAATTTAAAGTCAGCAAACTTACCTGTTATGTGTTATGTAACTTACCAAGAAGATAGTCTATATGTTTTTGATGTATTCTGACTACTCCGTACATGAGAAGAGCTGACAAATACAGTGAGAATCTTGGTCGCCGAGCTCCTTTACTAGGTACTATACGTAATTCTATGTATGCTAATATGTCATCACTGGAAAAACAGGCATGTATATACTATTAGACAATAGTCTATTAACCGTCTTTCTGATATTCTCCACATTCTTTAAACTGTACTTTGTCATCATAAATAAGGAAAAGGTCATCTATTTAAAAGCTAGACATTAAATTTGTCAGATTGCCCTCGACACCAAAATTAATTTGATTGCTGAAAATATATCAAAACAGTACATATAGCTTAATCTGTCTAGACAAAATTAATATCATTTTCACTACCCAAGTTACAAAATATTAGACAGTATCAGTCTTACAAATATTAAGAAGAGATAAATACACTGCAGAGTAAAGCCGGGAGGTGATAATCGGCCCACTAAGTGAATAATGGCCAGAGGGCTTCAGCGAGAGCCCAGAGGGCATTATTCATTTCAGGGCCGATAATCTATTAATAAATGAGGAATACAGTGAAGTGATCATAAAGTTTATACCATGATTTCTCCACATCAACCATGGCTATCTCCCTCCTAGTCAGCTTTGACATCTTAGTGGCTGCAAGCCTGTCAATAAATGTTTGAAAATCATACAATAATATCCTATGCAACTTTTACCAAATGTTATCTTGACTCATTATACACTATCAGTGTAGAATACACTCAGAGGCACTTATAACCCGACACTTACATTTTTCTGTACTGGTTTGGGAGATAAACTCAGCCGAAAATCAGTGTTTTATGGGCATATTTCATTTATTTGTTTACGTATTCTGATGAATCTTGCACCATAATAAACTTCAGCTCTTCGATTTTCCGGTATCACCATAAAAGTTATATTTAGAAACATAACGGGTAATTTTGAGAGGCCCTGGAAATGGTACGTAAAAAGGATAGTTTTAACGCGCGCGAGTAGATAATTCCGGCTTTTTGTTTTTCTTCTTAAATGAGTAAGTTAAAACGTAAAATAACATGTTTAGACATTTTATTATTTCTTTGCTGTTCATTTATGTCAAATAGAAAATATTTGTTACCAAAATTGTTGAGCATTACGTAAGTATAGTGAATATCTATGATAACACGATATTTATATGCAACATACTATGTAACATATAAATCATTTTAAGTAAAAACATACATGCATTATCATTTATTAAAGTATAACGAAATATGACTAGTTAAAGAATTAGTGATTCAAATTTATTTTTGCTTAGCTTAACAGAATGAAGAAGAAATTAATTTAGTGGTATTCAACTTACACACGAACATATAAAAGGAGCATTTAACATCAGTCTTTCAATCCATTCCACTTAAAGATTACAATTGTGAAATCAGCTTTTTTTCTGAGTTAGCAAGACAAAAGTGAGTCTGAATTTCATCTTCAAAATGTATACGTAAACGTTGTCACCTTTACCGGTAGTCAGTCAATATATAAAAGTACCCCTGTGCGGGCCTCAAAATGAGCATCTGCTGCACATGCGCACAACAATGGAATTCCCGTACTTTTTATAGGCATGTTTTGTAAACAAACAGGTAAAAGTCTGTGTTATTTTTTAAATATCTTGTACCAAGCTTCACAAAATTTCCAGATATTGTCGAATTCCAGTGATAGTATGAGATGGTAAGCTTGAATAGATTAAAAACTCCGACAAATCGATTTAATAATAAAAAGCCGAGTTTATCAACCAGCCGAAGTTATCTCCCCAACCAGTATAACTTGGTTATTTGTGAACAGATTTTGTTCAGTTTTTGAACATACAAAATTTAACATATCATGCTTATTTATCTAGAATTTTACTTCCAATTCATTAACAAGAAAATAGAGAAAATAACAAAACAAATAATATTATTTTATTATGTTACTGCAAAATGAAAAATCACAAAATGACTGTAAATTATAATCATAACAATGAAAAGTCTCTAAATTCAACTGATTCTGTATAATAACCAGTTCTAATACTTTCAATGTCATCCCATGACTATAACAAAGTGTAAACTGTGACCTGTCTCATGGTTATGACATAGTGAAGGCTTGGGTAATATTTCTCCATTTTGGAATAGAGGCTTCCTCGAGTTCTAGCAAGTCCTGCATTCCAAGTCACCCGATCTAAACATCACAATTGTTAGCTGAATTGAATAGGTGTGAGAAAGCGGCCAAAAACTCCTCGCAATTTGCTGGAACACAAGCAAACCCTTATTTAGGAATAGAGATCTGTGAGGCAGAGGTGTATACTTTGTTACAGCCAATTGGGAGGACATACAAAGTGTTAAAACTGGTAAAAATTACAGATTTAATGGGATTCAGAGACTGTTCATTGTGTTACGATTTTTACAGTCATTTTGTGACTTTTCATTTTACAGTAGCATATTTGTTTTGCTATTTTTTCTATTTTCTTATCAATGAATTGTAAGTATAATTCCAAGTAGTAAGTATGATATGTTGAATTTTGTAAAGTCCAAATTTGAACAAAATCCGTTCACAAATAACCTATTTCAGTGTTTTTTTCCTTTATATAACTACTACCCTAAAACGGTACTGTTCCCAATAGAAAATAGACATTTAAATTCCCAATTTCCAATGTTTAAATTCCCAAAATGGCTGTTCAAAATTCCACAAGGCCAAGTGATTTCTCTGAAATCATTTAAATCCAACACATTCGTATAAATCACCACTCAATAGTTTTACCTAGACAGTGGAAGCTGTTGGCTATCTTTATTCATGATGACTTTATCATTTGTAGCTGAAAAATGCATTAAAAAAAATCCCAATTTAAGTCAAATAACGCATTTTTTTCCCAATCAGTCTGGTACCGGCACCATTCCCAAAGTAGAGGAAAAAAACGCTGTATTTATACAGAAAAATGTCAGTGTCGGGTTATAAGTGCCTCTGAGTGTATAAATTCATATTTCCATCAAGTGAAAATATTTTTCTCAATAAGCAAACCTGTAACTAAAATTAAATTGGCCCACCAACAACCAAGGCAAACATTGATAAAAAAAAATTTAGTCAATCATATTCTAAACAGGTATGTATAAGTAATTTATCACTTTTTTATTTGAGACTCCGTGAAAATGTTATTGCATAGCCAAACATATATTTTGACGTGACGTTATTTAAGAAATAATATATCCCAAACTGTGATTTTATTGCTCAATAACATCACTGTTTGGAGTTCGGATGCGGGGAATTATATCATGAGGGCGTAGCCCGAGTGATATAATGATGCGCATCCGAACGACAAACAGTGATGTTATCAAGTAATAAAATCACCGATTTGGATATATTATTTCGATTCTAACAGACTAACACGACATCAACAAATAAATGCTGCCGTGCATTATAATAAGCTTAATTGCGGCTGATTTGTTTCCGTACTTATTGTCAGCGCGTCACATTTTAGTTCTTACGTCACGTGTATAATGATTACGTCACATATCTAAATATAGAACGTCAGTGATTTTATAGCATAATAATACACACTTTCGGTTCTTCTATGTTCAATAGGGAAAAATGCGGGTCGTGTTAGAATTGCGTTTTATAAACATAGTGTAAAGACACGCTAAATTATAGTGTTACACTATAGGCGGTCAATGAAAAAATGATTCTTTTTCACTTTAAACAGTCTTTATTTTGGGTATGTGAATTTAAAGATTCATTATATACAGTACAGTAACTAGTGATTTATTTCCATATTTTTAAATTTTAGTGTTGCACTTTTAAAACTTTTTTGCTCAGTAACCTCTGAAACTTAAATTTAGGGCTAAAGCTAGTCAATAAAAAGGGACAGAAGTTACTTCTCTCTACAGACAAGTCAGATATTTGCACATGACAGGAAGAAATGGGTTTTAAATTGTATTAACATTCTCACTGGGCAGATCCAGAGGTGGGTATGGGGGATTTGGCTTTTCTGTTTGGATTGAATTTATTGAAGCAGAAATAATAAAGTGTACATGCATTTTTGTTATTATGCTGTTATTCTGTTCTAGATGTTACTGTTCATCACAATTTTGTTATAATTCTAGAAACAGATATTTTATAAATTAGCATGCTTATAATTTGTTTATCTTCCAGGTTCACTATACTAGATGTGAACCATCTGTTTCAGAATATGCATAAAATAAAATATTTATCATTAATGGATCTTCATCAAATTTGCATTTTATCTTAATATGAACAAGAGGGCCATGATGGCCCTGGATCGCTCACCTGACAACCGCATCCAAGCAATGTCTTAAACAAGCATCATGGCCAAGTTTGATGACAACTGAGTCAAATATCAGTCAATGCGAAAGTCAAAAAATGTTTCCAGCCACAAGGACTGGGATCCTTAGATTTATTTCCGGCCCTGATGATTTTTTTGCGGCCCGGACTCTGAAAGGTAATTTTTGTAGGGGTGGGGGAGGGATATTGCCATAATTGTAAACAAAAATATTCAGCAAATATGAATTATCAGACTCAACTATAAGATACTATGAAAAAAAAATATACAGAAACATAGTAAATAAAACAGTTTTGCATATTTTAGGCAAAAATTTGTTTCAAACTGGCTGAAATTTTATTCGGACACGAGGACTGACTGTATCGAAATTTATCTCGGCCCTCCTGATTTTTAGTTGGAGAGGTCCGAGGACCGACAGACTTTCGCACAGACTGAAATATGTGACCTCTAGTGTGTTATAAAGATTTTTCCATATTTGGGCAATGTGACCTAATTTTTGACAGGACACGACCCTTATTCAAATTTGACCTAGAAATCATCAAAACAACCTTCCTGACCTATTTCCAGGAAATTTGGATCAAAACTGCAGCCACTAGTGTTAAAAAGATTTTTCTATTTTTAGCTCCTGTGACCTAGTTTTTGACCGGAGATGACCCATCTTCGAACTTGACCTAGAAATCATCAAAACAACTTTCCTAACAAATTTCCAGAATATTTGGATGAAAACTGCAGCCACTAGAGTGTTAACAGGCTTTTTCTATTTTTAGCTCCTGTGACCTAGTTTTTGACCAGAGTTGACCCATCTTCGAACTTGACCCAGAAATCATCAAAACAACCTTCCTGACAAATTTCCAGAATATTTGAATCAATACTGCAGCCACTAGAGTGTTTACAAGCTTTTTCTATTTTTAGCTCCTGTGAACTAGTTTTTTAACCAGAGATAACCCATCTTTGAACTTGACCTAGAAATCATCAAAACAACCTTCCTGACAAATTTCCAGAATATTTGGATGAAAACTGCAGCCCCTAATGTGTTAACAAGCTTTTCTATTTTTAGCTCCTGTGACCTAGTTTTTGACCGGAGATGACCCATCTTCAATCTTGATTTAGATATCATCAAAACAACCTTCTTGACAAATTTCCAGAATATTTAGATGAAAACTGCAGCCACTAGAGTGTTAACAAGCATTTTCTATTTTTAGCTCCTGTGACCTAGTTTTTGACCGGAGATGACCCATCTTCAAACTTGACCTAGATCATCAAAACAACCTTCCTGACAAATTTCCAGAATATTTGGATGAAAACTGCAGCCACTAGAGTGTTAACAAGCTTTTTCTATTTTAAGCTCCTGTGACCTAGTTTTTGACCGGAGATGACCCATCTTCAAACTTGACCTAGATATCATCAAAACAATTTTCCTGACAAATTTCCAGAATATTTGAATGAAAACTGCAGCCTCTAGAGTGTTAACAAGCTTTTTCTATTTTTAGCTCCTGTGACCTAGTTTTTGACCAGAGATGACCCATCTTCGAACTTTACCTAGAAATCATCAAAACAACTTTCCTAACAAATTTCCAGAATATTTGGATGAAAACTGCAGCCACTAGTGTTAACAAGCTTTTTCTATTTTTAGCTCCTGTGACCTAGTTTTTGACCGGAGTTGACCCATCTTCGAACTTGACCTAGAAATCATCGAAACAACTTTCCTGACATATTTCCAGAATATTTGGATGAAAACTGTTAACAAGCTTTTTCTATATTTAGCTCCTGTGACCTAGTTTTTGACCGGAGATAACACATCTTCGAACTTGACCTAGATATAATTAAAACAATCTTCCTGACAAATTTCCAGAATATTTGGATGAAAACTGCAGCCTCTAGAGTGTTAACAAGCTTTTTCTATTTTTAGCTCCTGTGACCTAGTTTTTGACCCGAGATAACCCATCTTCGAACTCGATCTGTATTTCATTTAGACAAACATTCTGACAAAGTTTGATGATGATCCAATCAAAACTGTGACTGCTAGACTGTTAACAACCTAATTGTTAGAGTGTTAACAAGCTTTTTCTATTTTTAGCTCCTGTGACCTAGTTTTGGATTAGAAATGACCCATCTTCGAACTTGATCTAGATATCATTAAAACAACCTTCCTGACAAATCAGACTTCCCGAAATACGTCGGTCCGACGGACATGTCCGATAAATTTTGTTCAGGTCCGACAATTTTTTATTCCGGATCGGTCCGACTGTCCGGCTTTTATCCAAGCCGCATGTATACAAAATGGCGTCGCTAAAGGTGCCAAACCTGGGAAAAACCGAAAATCTACGTCAGAAGAGTGCGCAGAACAGCAATAAAAGGATGAAAAGAATAGACCCGAGACGATATTTAATGAAAAATGGAAGCAGAACCATGAATCATTGGTGTATGACAGGGAGGAGATGAAAATGCGCTGTACGGATTGTGCCGATTTTTACGGTGAAAAAATAAAAAACAAAAAGTGTCTCAGAAATACAAGCACAAGTTTTTCTTTGATTTTGATCAATTTTATTTGGTCTGACAGATTTTGTTTTGGTCCGACAGATTGTCATGGTTTGTCAGACCAAATGTCTGACAGTTTTTTTCAACTTTCGGGAAGTCTGCAAATTTCCAGAATATTTGGATGAAAACTGCAGCCTCTAGAGTGTTAACAAGCTTTTTCTATTTTTAGCTCTTGTGACCTAGTTTTTGACCCGAGATAACCCATCTTCGAACTGGATCTGTATTTCATTGAGACAAACATTCTGACAAAGTTTGATGATGATCCAATCAAAACTGTGACTGCTAGACTGTTAACAACCCAAATTCAGGGTTCGACACTAACGGGGTCCCAGGATTCCGAGGATCCCAAAAAGTCGGGAGGAATCCCTGTGATTCCTAGCTGGGGATTCCGTTGGGATCCCTGAAAAATTGCTGTGTTAATTTTTGAAATTTTCTGAATTAATGTCATTGAATCACAAATATTCAAGAAAAGTGGTTCAAGAAAGAAAAGAAAAACCCCGCCGGTAAAATCTACACTCTTGAATTATGTACGCTAGTTTTTCTTTGTGCAGTGACTGCTATCAACTCATTTGCGATATAAAATGACAAAAATGTTTTGACTGAAGAAACATTCTTGTATACAGTAATTTTATATCATGCATTGACTTCATAAAATAGAGTTGTGAAAATTCAAAAAAGAAATGTAATTATCGTATAATTATTACACAAGCGATGTGTACTTCAAATTTGTGTTGATCGGCAATGCCGGCGGTAGCTACTGTACAGTTATCCAGTGTTTGTTGTTTGTTTTTTTATTGCCAAAATTCGGCACTTGTGACCATTGTAAATTTCGTCAAAATTGTGAAAAAAAGATAACTGGTGTATTTTTTCTCCCTACAGTAGACTACAGCAAAAGTATAATTAATAAACAAAATAAAAAGAATCCATACTTTTAAGTTTAAAATCCTTTTTGAAACTCACAGCCTTCAATGCTAAATTAAAAAACATTGTCTAACTAAAGTCTAAGTTCAATCAAGGTCACGCATTATTTACCGACAAGAAATACAAAAAATCCTTACGCGTTACGTGAAACATACAGCAAATGACGAAATATACAGCAAATGACGTATATTTCATCTGACAGTGCTTTTAGCCAATCAGTGTTGTTAGCTACATGACTGCTTGTATGGGGTGAGTGCCTTTGATGTGACAGGTGTCAAAACTTACAAAAAAATCAATACACAGGGAGGAAAGGGATCGGACATTTCAGTGTAAAAATTGAGAACAATAAATTTGGATATTGCCCATCCTGTCAGGGACTTGGAGCAACTTATCATTTTTAAAAATGAAATCATTTAAAGGTACCGTACTTGTAATGCAAACAAAACTGTTTCTTGATATTTTTATTAGCTTAAGTAAAAGATTATCAAAATATTTAATTTACAACAATCTATGGGATTTTTCCTTTTAAACACAAAAATGTAAAATGAAATCAAATATTTTTTTAAAGTGATTATAATTAAGAATTTCCTTAAAAATGACATGAAAGTAAATAATTATAGACAGTTATCCATACCAGACCTTTCTGGAATAAGGAGCCTGATCATTACCTGTAACTTTTTAAAGATCTACATATGATAAGTGGGCTCTATTTCAGTGAACCCTAGGCTATCTGGGAAAATGTTTCCCCAGTTCCTATTTAACTTCAAAAATTCAAACCACCTTGTCAAGTCACATGCATTATACCTTCATTTAGATACAGAAACTGGTTCACAATTATCAACTCCAGGGAGAAAACGGGTTTTAGCAAGCTATTTTCAAATCGAACTCTTGTTCAGTGAGCTTAATGTTATTCTGTTTCCATGTTCATGTAAAAATATATTATGTTTTAATTTATCTTAGCAGTCCAAATATATACTTTGAAACGCTTTTAAAACTTTAAATAGCATTATTTCCAAAGAGCTCATAAACTAGAAACTACATTTTCTGCATCTGAAACAAGACAATATATCCTGTATATAGTCTCAAAAATGAAAAGAATTTGAAATCGAATTGCTGCAATCCCTTGTTATTCTTCACCTCCATATTTTACTATTTTGATCTGAGGAATCCCTGACATTTAGGAGGAATCCCTGAATTAAATCTCAGGGATTCCTATGGGATCCCTGGTAAAAACAGTTAGTGTCGAACCCTGAAATTGTTGACGACGAACGACGCACGACGACGGACGCCAGACATAGCCCCATCACTATACCTCACCTTGACCACTTCGTGGTCAGGTGAGCTAAAAAAACACCATATACAATCAAGTCTTAATAAAGTAAAGATTGCAGACTCAAAAATGTAAACAGTCCAACCAATACGCGACATGAGCCCAGCATATGTTTGCATTCTTGTTTCGCTTTTTGAGCCGGGACCAAACACTTTATAATTCTCTCATGATCAAAAACGTCACTTTCTGGAGACCCACTATGACCGCCAAATTCAAATATTTATACTGTACATTAATTATATGGAATAAAAAACTTGGGAAACAACACACTGCATCTTGGTCATAGTTTTGTTACAAAAAAATGTCTTTTAAACGAGTCCTTGCAGACAGCTGAACACGCGGGACATGACGATAGAATGCTGGAGTAGTCGAAAGCATGTACACTGTTTGTGTACCAGCTTGACAAGCCCACCATGCAGATCTGGGACTCTTCTCTTACTGGTTGGACAGAATGCAAAATTAACTTTCGGTTTTAATTAAATGTTGATTTTCATATTAAAATGTGATGCATAAATGTTTATTCTAATTGCATCTAAAAGATAATTCTATATGCTATTGATTTACACCGGAAAAGTCACAGTAAGGTTAATTTAACAAGAATTTGTAACAGAGTTACCAACGTCCCCCGCCTCGGGAAAGTTTTATATAAAGCATAAAATTGTGCTATTTCAAAAGATTGAGGTATGGATCTCAGGACCTTCAGTCAAAAATTATGATCAATGCTAGATCTGCAAATGCAACAATAAATTTATTAAGGAAATAAAATGAAACACGGAATTTAAAAATCTATCGTGTTCAGCTTTGACCTCTAAGTGTGACCTTGACCTTGGTGGTAGGGGTACAGTTGTGCATGACATATCGTCTTACTATTGTAACTATTTGTGCCAAGTATTTTCAAAATCCCTTGAACTATGAAGAAGTTCTAGATCGGACACAAAATATACCCTATAACAGACTATGTAAATCTTTGACCTCTAAGTGTGACCTTGACCTTGGAGGTAGGGACACAGGTGTTATGCATGACATTCCATCTTATCATTGTGACTTTTTGTGCCAAGTATTTTTAAAATCCCTTGATCTATGAAGAAGTTATTGATGGGACACAAAATATACCATATAATAGACTCTGTTTACCTTTGACCTCTAAGTGTGACCTTGACCTTGGAGGTAGGGGTGCAGGTGTTGTGCATGACATTGTATTATCATTGTGTTGTGCATGACAAAGCGTCTTATTATAGTGACTTTTTGTGCCAAGTATTTTCAAAATCCTTTGATCTATGAAAAAGTTATGGACCAGACACAAAATATATAACAGACTATGTTAATCTTTGACCTCCAAGTGTGACCTTGACCTTGGAGGCAGGTGACCGGTTTTGGGCATGACACATTGTCTCATTATTGCTAACAATTGCGGCAAGTATTTACAAAATCCCTTCAAAGATAAGAAAGTTATGGACCGGACACGTCATAAACCCTCAAATAGACAGTGTTGACCTTGAATGAGCAAGTGCGACCTTGACCCTGGAGGTAGAGGTCTGGTTATTAAGCATGACACATCGTCTTATTATAACAAACATTTGTGCCAAATTATTCCAGATTCCTTTGATAAATGACAAAGTTATGGACCGGACAAGAAAGTGACGGACGGACGAACAGCCGGAGCCTATTTTTATTCCCCTTTTACTTTACTTTATCATTGATGGTATACGATTTTTTTTATATATTTTAAAAATTGTTTGAAAACCAGTTTTATCGTTGTAATAGTTTTAGTTTAAACATAGTTTATTTCAAACAATGATACAACATGTTGTTAATACATTTACAATAAGTAGATACACAAATGAAAAAGGATTAGAGCCGATAGCTATAAAGCTTATAAAGGTCTTCTCCTACATATTTGTACAATGCAGTTAAATTATGACAGTGTTTGCAATTTTGTTTGAAACAATGAAGTTAATTTTTAACATATTTGGAACAAAACAAAAAATGGAAGATTTAAGCTATTGTTCAAAAGATCTTTTTTTCTAAATATAAATAATTGAATAGAATTAGAAAGAAGGTAAAGAAGATTCATTCGGATAGGTCAAGTTGGCATACTATTTTGTGAATCTAAGCTCATGGAAATCGGTTACTTTCACATATATATACATGGACCGCTTGAACAATTTCAGAATTAATGTCATGGCTAAGATTCTGGTCTCCGTTTAGTAAAGTATGAAGTGTTATAATACAGATGTTAAAAACAGCATCAAATAGTCTGAGATCATTATAGAAATGACACTCAAAAAGAAGTGGTGGTTACTTTCCAGGAGTCCACATTGACAATTTGGTGAGGGGGACATATTTTTTCTGAATAAGTGATGGTTTAAAGAGCTACATTCTGTTCGGAGCCATGTGTGCATGACTTGCCATTTTCTTTCACCTATGTCATAATATTTGGGGCATTTTTTTATTGATTACCGTTAAGCTGTGTTTTAAAGGAGGACGAAGATATTGAGTTTTGTACCTCTGTTGATAGTAAGTTCCAATCTCTCAAAGTAGATGGCAGAAATGCATTATGGTAAAGAGAAGTTCTTGTGCGTATTGTTTGCATGTCAGAAGCATTTCGTAAATTGTACCTAGATGTTTCTCCAACTGATGGTTGATATCGTTATCCTTAAATTGATCCCAATCTATAGCAGAAATTTTATCTCTAAGTAAGTTATAGTCACCTTTGTCATATAAGACGCTTGTATTGTTGTAATAGATGTCCCATATTTGTGTTTAAATATTAAAATAGTTTTGATAGATTGTTTACAGGGGCATATCACGTTGGGGGCAGGCTGTCTGTGTATGGGAATAGATTCTATTATCATGATTTTTAATGACACCGCTACCGAAGTGCACCCCTTATACAACAAATTTCCATTTAAAAATTTTACCATATTTTGCCAAATTTCCCTCCTCTTTTTTGGAGAATATCTTGGCTGTAAAACATCTTGAACCTTTAAGTGTTCATGAAATGTAGAGCCTGTAAGATACAAAATTTATTGCACAATAAAAAAATTCTCATCATTTTATATAAATTCAAAATAACTCGTGGAAATAAAATATCATGAAAATTTACATTTTGATTCAGTCTCAGACATTAAACATGATCATGATGATGACAACAAAGAAATGAGATTCCTCAAGTTGTAAAATAGAGTTTATAGACTCTATCCATACAACAGAAACATAAATTTCCCATAATTAAAATTCAATTTTGAAAAAAGTATTTCATCATAATAAACTAAAAAGAAACTGTCAACAAATTTCAAATGGTTGTTAAACCTACCGTGGCCACTATTTGAACATTCCCGCCAAAAAAAACTGATTAGACTGGTTTCGATTTCCTCGCCGGGAATAATGTATTACTTTTTTATCGTTGTCGTCTTCTACTACGGGTGTCCATATATTCTGATCGCGTAAGGTTCCTTACGGATTGTGTTTTTATGTATATTATATCTAAATGTTTAAAATTGCGTAATAC
The DNA here is from genome assembly GCF_026571515.1 of Ruditapes philippinarum. Taxonomy (NCBI): domain Eukaryota; kingdom Metazoa; phylum Mollusca; class Bivalvia; order Venerida; family Veneridae; genus Ruditapes; species Ruditapes philippinarum. The sequence goes on from NW_026859460.1 coordinate 244,308, forward strand.
AGAAAATAAAAAGAAATAAAGTGTCACGGGCATTTTCTTCGTCCGCCGACCAATAAATAACAAAATCCTAAATAACAGAACCTTACAACGTTAAATGTCCTTAGAAATAGAAGTATCATTCGTTTAATCTGGACAAAATTGTTCATCATTTTTAGGAAAAGATTCAAACATGACCGTTTACACTGAGTGCATTCAATAACAAACAGTGCTGGTCTTGGTCTGCGCTCGTCCAGTTGCAGCCATGCAAACTCCTCTTGCAGGAAATATGCGCGTCGAAAATGTTAGTATTTTAAAATATTTTTAAATATTTAAAAATGTGTAATATGAAAAGGTGGGAATGAACATTTTCAGAAAAAAGAAACACTATTAATAATATTTGTCATATTTTGCGGTTCGGATCGGAATATCCGTCCCGAGATGACCCGCCCATGGGCCATGGGCGGGTCATCTCGGGACGGATATTCCGATCCGAACCACAAACATATGTCAGATATTTTTTCTTGCATATTCCATTATACTTTAAATTCTTTATCTTTATTTTCAATGAAAATTTATATCATTACAACCGTAACTTCTTTCTTACAACAGCGTATGAATTACAACTTCATTCATAACGGTAAAATGACGTCATCCTAATCGTGCCATTGTACAGCACGCGACTCATCTGGCCAGATGAAATTTCGGAAACGCCAGTCTGATATGCAAGAAAAAGTTATTCCAGTCATTGTCAAAATATTACTAGTGAACAGAAATGAAAGAATGCCTCTGTTTGTTTAATCAATTGTTTAGATATATTTTGTTTCATTTGCATTTTTTTTTCAAATTAGTTTTCGTCAGATAGAATATACAGTCGTCTAATTAAATGAACTTAAAACACGCGGATCAATCACTTTAACGTATTCATTGAATTTTTAAACAGTGTAAATTACGCCTATGAATAATTCAAAGTAACAAAGCAAGTGTATATATGTAGTCATTTTACGAACCGCTGAATATCTTTCGCATAAATAAACACTTAAATCTTCAGCAAACACATTTGTTTGTTTGCTCTACCGGTAGGTCTAAATGGATTTTTGCAATATCATTATATAATTATATGATATAGAGGTAGAAATTAAGGGCCCATTATGTCTTAAGAGTGCTATTTTCATGTATCAAACACTTTTTCTTTTTAATATTCTGTTACAATGTCCGATAGAGGATATGTTTGTCTTATAGCTGAACCACCTATAGTTGGACATTGGTATACATGTATTGTTTTTAACCGACTTAAAATAAAGTTTCTTGTATCTTGTAAATCAAAATACCAATTTGCTTACACTAATGTCTTTGCTCCATTTATGACAACTATTTCATATTCAGCGCACTTATATACGGTTATTAGCCCCTAATATTCGTTCAATACACCATTTAAACATTACTTAAGACATATTTGCAACTTTTCAAGAAATAATATATTTTTTTTCTCAGGGACACCAAGCCTTTAAACAACTTAATTCACATTGAGGGTTCTGTGGGAACTGACGTATTTCCACCACATCTGCTGATGTTTCTAATATTTTACATTTTCATGTTTAAATGTTGAATTCTGATTAAGCCGGTGCTAGGGGGGCGTTGACAGAAGCTTGCAACTACCACTACCACTCATGAACAGATTCAAACAAACCGAATCTGCAATATTTACAGTTTTGCCGTTCTGTGCGTTCTTTAGGGATTCTGTTTTTCTCTATTCAAACAGATTTGCACACTGAAACACATTTATCCCAGATGTGAAAGGAGTAGTACATGAACTGTTACAATGAAGATTCATGATAGTCAAGCTTTTTTATAACATTTAATAAAAAATAACATCGTGTGTAAATGCACATTATGTCAATGAAAGAAAAAGTTAAAGATTTATGTATACAGCAATATTAGTATGACATAATTTACAATTGTGCAGGTTCAAAACCTGCCATAGGCAAAGAGTTAACGTTACTTCTTGTGAAGAAACTAGCTTATGGAAGAACAATGTGATGTATTTTAGTGTCCGGTATTGTCTGAAATATTGTACTGAGAATCAAATATTTAGTATTCCTGTACATGACCTCGTGGCTTTCATATTGCTGGTGTAACTAATATAAACAGCCAACGAAACTCATATAATACAAACGTAGATAATATCTTTAATCATACAAAATAGCATAGGAATTATAACGTAAAAAGAGGAAATTTACATGTAATATTCAAAGTCTGTCCAGCAGACTTGTAAAAATACGTTTGACAAACAATTAATGTGCTTAATTTTACATTTACAATTTGTTCAAATTAAAGTTCGGTTGTTTCTTCACGTTTTATGTTCTCATCTTGATGTGGTGCGTCGAACTTGTTGTTCTTTTTAATCTCTTCTCTGCAGCAAAGAGTCTTTCTCATCGCCTTTCTAAGTCTATCTGACATCAGATAAATTGGAACTTTGATGCTTGTAGAAAAATGAGTCAATATGGCCACTGTGGCCACTACCTCAGAGCTTATACTGATGTCATAGAAATAGTAGGTATACAGGATGCTCCTGACCATGTACGGGGTCCACAAGCTGAAGTAAACGGCTGAAATAAGAGCGTACATGTGTGTTTCTCGCATATCTTGTCGTGACAAAAAGTACATTTTTCTCTCTCGTTTCTTTTCAGGTTTTTCATCATAGTCACGTGACATTACATTTGCTGGGTCTTTTTTACTTTTCTCGTCGTCAGATGAATTATAATCATCATCATCACTTACAAATCCATCATTTGACTTCGGTTTCACTTCCTTTACCTTCGGTTTAACAGACTTTGCTCCAGCGCCCTGGAATTTCATATAAATCTCCTTCAGCTTGTCTGAATAAGAATCGCCAACAGCTTTCAGATTTTCTTCTAGAACGATAACTCCGCCAGGACCACGACGTGTCATAAGGATTCTAACCCGGATGAGTATAGCAACATATAGAGCTATTATAACAACTATCGGTATCCAATAATGCATTGCGAGTGTAAATTGAAAATGAGAAACAGACAATTCATAATCCACTGAACACTGATACTGCTCTGGGAAGTATATGGCAGTTCCAAATCCCCATAACACAAACGATGATATCCCACCATCAAAGACATAAAGGGCAACGAGGAACACCACCACTACTAAATCAAATACTATTTCTTGCCGCTTTGATGGTTTGAAAATCCACAAAAACCGTTCAAACATCAGTGCCATTAGAGTGTGTGCAGTAATAACGTTGCAGAACGACATGACATAAACTTGAGTGTCACATAACGGTTTATATAAACTGCTATCTTCGTCTGAAATTACCCATGCGCTATTAATAGCGGAAATTGCAGCGAAAATTGTCCACAGAAACGTTGCAATAAGGTCAATGCATGCTAAATGTACCAGAACCATACTGATAGGAAGTGTTGTTGGTGTCCGAAGTCGCTTTCGTCTGATGAATACCACAAGGAAGTAAATGTTCATGACCAACGCCAACAAAGCGGCCAGACAAAGGAACAATGTTGGAATGATATCCATTCTTAGTCCTCTCTTGAAAACAGTCTGGAAAGAAAATTGTTTGATTTGTTTCAATTACACTAATACGCAATTTTGTTATGTTAAGTACATATCTTTTTGTCAATTTTATCTTTAATGTTATCCATTTAGTTAAAGTTTTAAAAGTTAGCTCTAATATTTATAATTTGCAAAGTACATGTAAACTATAGACGTTCTTTGTATTAATTTGTTTGTAAATTGTGTATGCATTCATTTTCAATTCGTTTATGGAATTAAATATATTTCAATTCTTCGTATTATTGTTTGTAATCTTTGTATGCATTCACTTTCAACATGTTTAAAACATTAAATATATTTCAAGGGTCATGAATAAATATTTGACACATGGTAATATGACAACATTTTGACTAATTGTGTTTATCAATTTAAATTAACTAAATGTGAGCAAGTTAAACAGCGTTTCCACTTATTATAAAATCATTTTTATATAAGGTAGAAATAAGAACTTACCGCTCACAAAGTCACAAAATATATCTCACCAAAAAGACTGTAAACACATTGGGTTATAATTCCCTTGGGTTAAGTTCAACTTTCAAGCTTTTCCATTTATTTTTCCAATATTCAATATTTGCGGCGTACTTTAAATCCCGAGTGTTGACAACACACCGATCGGTTTTATACGGTCGTCAATAGAATTCTTAAATCTTGATTGTCAATAATTACCTGATAAAATAGTGTGCGATTTAAATGACAATCCTTCCATACAAATTGGACAAAAGCCGAGTTTTTAATTATGTTTCCTCTTTGTACAAGTTTAAGCAAAACATATATACGGTTAACCATTTCAAACGATGACTACTAATTAATTAGTTCAATTAAAATAAATGAAAGATTTATAAAAAGTTTAATGATGTGTTTACATGTCACTTATACAGCACTAAAAAGACAAAACCTTTTATGTGCTATGTTTTTTCCATTCCTGTTGATTTTCTTTCGTTCTGGGCAATCAAAATAAATTTTTCATTAATTTGGTTATCATTAATTAATAAGCGTGAAAAGGAACCGTTAATGTTGCTCTTACTTCAGCCTATATATATTTTGAAATAAGAAGTAAACTACTGAACTCCGCTATTTGAAACTTTATTTTTAAATTATATTATTATATTGTACAAAAACTGTAATTTATGAACATATGAATACTTAACAATATTGCATAGATTGTAATGTAAAACATACATATATAAAGTTATTTTTTTAATATAAATTGTAAATACCGTTTGTAAATAAAATTGTATGTACCATTTGTAAATAGTAACAAAAGTTCCTTAGCAGAATATTTTTAATAAATTATAACTATTCAAATTTTGTTTTATGTATTTTTAAAAATTATAAATACACAAAACTAACAAATAATATGAACAGATTTATAAATTTTTAAGAAGAACTTTTAGCTTACCTGAAATAAGAAGTAAAATACTGAACTCCGCTATCCGAAACTGCGGTTTGCGGAATGCGGGCTTAATTTATACAGTTTTTTAAATTTTGGTAAAACATGCATCCTAATTTGGGGGAAACGATTATGCTACTTAATTAGTGGTTAGGTACTTTATGCTATTAGAAATGTATATTATATTGTTCAGTTTTTATGTTAATATATTATTAGCGATAGGAGAAATTTGTGGATTTAGCATGCAAAGGTAACATTATTTATGAATGAAACTTGTGCAGGTTAAGCATAGAGAGGTTTAAACTTCTGCCAATTATTACTTACAATAAAAAAAGAGAAAGAAAAATATATTTATCAGGAAATTGGCCTGATAAAATTTCCCCACCCCGGAGAGCTATAACCGAGACCCCGAGGTTATATTAAAAATATAAATATATTTATCAGGAAATTGGCCTGATAATAGAAAAAAATGAATTGGCGCATAGGATTGTTGGGGCATTATATTGTAAATCTCATATACTTCCGGGAAAGTGTTGGTTTTAAGATCTTTCGTGAGAATGACGTGTTAAAGGCGACGTCTGTGTTGTATTACATTATTATTTTTGATATTCGGTATATAGCTGAGACATTTGTAAATTACTACTGCAGTTAACAGATAAAATGTGACTGAAACAATTTTACTATGTAACACCGCTTTCGCGAATGATGTACTAAAGCGATGCTGTTGTTGTCTCATACAAAGAACTGAATAATATTTCATATGTTTCCTTTTAGTATTATAACACTAGTAGCTTGGAAAATGTCTATGGTATACCAAACATAAAAACAATAAAGTTTTTAATGCGTTAAATTATTATACTATATATCGACGAAACACAAAAGTCGCCTTCACAACGATAGGCAGGTCGTCATTCTCACGAATGGTCTTAAAAAGTCAACATAATCTGGAAAATAGTTGTACATGTAATGCTGGTTCTAGCACCCGTATAAGAATATCAAATACGAATGTATCTTTTTTATACAATTATTGACTAGTACGTGTGCTATTGAATATGATGTGATATTCCCCGGCAGATGACAATATGACTTTGTGCCGGTGAATATCACATCATATTCAATGGCACACTAGTCAATAATTGTTTTATTATATGAAGGGATTATAAGAATTTAAAAAAAATCACAGAAAGTACAATTTTTTACATGTACAACTTTCATATACAACAGTTATTGTACAGCGTTTCGTTGGAGCGCGGGAAAAAAAGACGCACGTGCTTGGCGTGCAACAAATATGCGGACGCTGCGCATACAAAAGTAATTCAAGTTTATACTCATCATTTCGATGCAACCTTTAACTATAATAGTAAAGTAATGATATTTTAATGGAGAAGTATGCAATAAGGAACAAAACCCAAAAAATTTTTAACATTTGGTATCATATATGTAGAACTTATAAACTGAAAGGTTTTTCTAATTCTATTTGAAAAACCCTGGTTTTGATAAGTAGATCTCGAGAAGCACTTCACGATTATCAGTACATTAATTGTTTTTACAAAACAGATGTCCGTGACAATTTTAGTTTTAAGAGTTTCATTACATAAAAACACTGATAGCTAGAAGAACCGATTTTAACAACATTGTCTCGATGATTTTCAGCCCCCATCCCCCTCAAGGTTTTCTTCAATACCCTGTCCTATCCGTTCCCTTATAAATAATAAGTTATAATCGTGTTTCACTCCCGTACATTTTTCATAAACCCTTCAGGGTTCGTTTAGAGTGGTAACCTTCTTTAAATACTAATAATAGTTATCATTTAATGGTATATTTCACTCTGTCCTTTTTTACTGCTTGGTGCAAACTATGGTGGTTTGGTGTGGCTGGATTTTGTCATGGCTGACGTTCTGTGATATATATCACACTTTGTATCAGTACTGCCCTGATCCGGAGTGAAAACAAAACTACCAACACCACCACTCTCATGTTTTCAGATCCCCATCCATCGACTCTATCAAAATATAGAACGTAGCCAGTCTATTTTGCCGTCGTCTTGTCCGAAGTTTGACGGAAAGAACCGAAAAGTTGCGATTAAAATATTCGTCACCTTTCGGCATTTTCCGTAGCTTAAATTTCATCACGTTGAAACGAAACGGAAAATTTACAAATTAATACAGATCTTAAATTAAACGACATATAGGATTAAAATGCCGAAATTTCCTGACAGGTATTTTCTTTATATGCTATGATATGATCTAATTCATGTTGTTTAAAGCTAGACTTTTTGGCAACACTTAACTTTCTCCAGAAGTGTTATAATATTCGGATTTGCTTAGTTCGGACATACAAACGGGTTTTCAGAAAATGAGTCTGATCTACATATTGACAATTAAGATGATTTAGATATTGAGATTTAAAGTTGTTACAACAGTTCTTTAAATGCAGAAATAACTATTGATAAAGATTTTTTTTAAATTGTTAACATGTCCTTTACAGGCATATGTGTTTGATAAAATATTAATCTGTTAAAGTTAAAAAAATGTTAAAGATTCTATTTTAATGTTATTTAATAATAATTCACCAATCAACAGTTTCTGAACTAGCAGACACCAGGCTATTCTTATCAGTAGAATTGCGAGTAAAGATGACCGGTATCTCACTGTATAAAACATATGTAAAATGTTCAGACTTGTGGTAGGTTTAACCGTAGTCAAAATATATTGACGTGCCAAAGCTTGATTCTGAGATATTTTCGTTCTGGGGCAGAATCTCGCTTTATATTATATATATATTTATATATGGGCGAGATATTGCCCAGACACGAAAATAGCACAATATCTCGTCGCGCAGTACAATTAGTTGGACTAGGTTTAACCGTAAATTAAAATAACTTTAGTGTCAAACCATTTGTTGAAATATATAGATCTACTGAGACAAAACTAAGATCACAAGCTTTTTATTGGTGTAATAAATTTTAATATTGCACATTTAATGGCCACAAACCAGCGGTTTAAACATACATGTGACAAATGAAATGGGCCAAATCTGGATTTTGAGGCTCAAAACTGGATTTTTTTATTGACTCCAATTTCAATGCGTGTTTGGCACATTTGGTTCAAAGAATCTATATTACCCTCATAATCATTAAATGATTATATTGTTCTATGATATTTTTGTTGATCAATACATTTCATTATTTTCATATTAAATAATTATATCTGTCTTTTCAGTCATACAATAATTTACTAATAATTTAAAACACAAGCTATTTGAAAACGTGCAACAACTTTTCATGAACATAAGACTCTGACAGTTAAATAAGTTAATAAGTTAAGTAACGTTACATAAATAGAAGACTCAAAATAAATGCAAGCAGCGTTAGTTAATAAAATCCATATTTTTGCTGCAATGATTGTGTAATTCCTAAACAAAACAAAAAAAATTACCCACCCGCTAAAAATAGGTTAATTAGACACGGTTTTGCCGCATCTCAAACAGAATTTTGAATGAGCCACTTTAAATGATTCTGCTCACCTTTAATCTTTATCAGTGCGGCACTAATCAAAGAAAATCAAAGGTTGAGCATGTAAATTTACAGGGTCGTTTTGATGACGTAGCGTGTAATACCTACTTCCAAATTATAAAATTGGCTGACACACAACACGTGTTAAGTTAAATATTTGAGAATAACTTTGGGTGATGGAACTGTTTATTAATTTGTCACCTTGCTGTCAATTAGTGACTCAACATTTAATCCGCTATAATTTAAGATATGGACAGATAACAATCAATGCCCGGAGGCACGGTTTACATTTTAGATACAGGTGCTGTTTTTGATTTTTTTATGTTGATTTTTTTTAAATATCGGGAATTCAAGCTGTAATATTGGGAATCAGGATCAGTATCAAAATATCGGGATTTTTTAAAATCCCGCCGGCATATCACATTTATGTTTAAATACGGCTAATTTTGCATTATTTTAGAATTAGAGATATCACACTTACTCAAACGTAAGGGAAACAACTCATGTTTTTTCACTTGATATACCTCGGTTATTTAGGTAGTTCATATAGAGACTGTCAATTGCTGTATATATAATAATCATAATCACTTATTTTACTAGTTTATAATACTATGTTGTTACACATACCAATGTGTTCAGTAGACTGAAACTCAATGGTCAATGATTTGCCTTTCAAACTTAGGATCAAACACAATTATTCAAGGGTCATATAAATAAGGAAAAGTATGCAATTGCAAAATTTTGTTGTTTTTATTCATTTTTTTTTATATATAAATTGAGACATACTCAAAACAGTCAGACCTTTTAGGCTGAGCTTTGTGACGTTTGTTTAAAAATAGCTTTTTGAATTTTATAATTGATGAGCATTCTAGCATTTGCTAACTACAGTGATCTGGAATTTGATGTCTATTAATTGCACTATGCTGCAAATTTGTACTAAAAGAAGTGTAGTTTTAAATAATTTTTAAAGATGTTTTTGCCATGTGAGTATTGGAGTTAATAATTGTCAAAGCATAAGAAAACAAGTATATACGTTCAGACTAAAATTTCATTTTCTTGGTAAATGTGTATTTTCAAACACACGGTTTCACTTTAATTAAATAATAATTATTTTTCTAAGAAAACGTTTGAAGTATGGGTCACTTACAAGATTGAGCAGGCTCTATACTTTATTGCATAAAAAAAGAATTTTTTTTACAATGTCTGATAATTGATCTTTTAAATATTAATTTTTACCAATATGAGCCTGTGTGAGGGAAAAGGGACATTGACTTTTATTTTGAATTGGAAAGACCAGTAATTTTGTCATTTTACAATGAGCATGAATGTACAAATTGTGTTTTTATTTTTTCAGGTGGCTTGATTACTCAAACATAGGAGATGTTATTGAGGGAACCAGAATAATAACCTTTAAAGTGCCATTAAAAGAGGTAAACAAAATTTTGAAGAGATGCGTAGAAACCCTTTACCAATTAATTGAGGTGCATTGCCATTGCATTTGAAAAAGTATTTCCTCATATTAACTTACATGTACTACATGTTCCTTCTTTTGAACCATTATCAGTCACCATAATTGAATAAAAGGTTTTCTATTATACAATAATTATCATTAATCAATTTGTATTTAACTTATGATAGTTAATTTCATAAATGCAAACAAGCAACACGTCAGGTAACCTGAGACAATAAGAAAATGAGGAAGCTCTGATATGGGCTGTTGGTGCCTATAAAAGGAACTGCTTTTCAAACAGTCATTATGTGCTTTTGGTTCGAGCACCCTAGTACCTTTCCTTGTTGTGTCTACCAACATGCACCTTGAAGAGCCACTCCCCTCAGCTTCAGTCAGGGCATCAGCAGCTGGATTGCATGTACCAGTTCAGTCTTCGTTTAACTCTTTACTTCATACAGACGTGTTTTGACGGCTTTTTGACCACCCCCTTTTGAGGCCTCAAACAATGAAAAATTAGCCCCTTTAAGCCAGTGTTTTTTTGGGAAATGTTGCTAAATAAAAGTGATCACTTTTATCAAAATGGTACATTAGGGGGTTGCCAGAAGGGGGATGTGCCCCTTTCTGTTTAGAGGGTTGAAGGGGGCGGTAGTCCCCCTCTTTGCCAAGAAAATTTTGGACTTGTGAGAGGCTAAAAATGACACCAGGTCGATCATAAGGTAATGTGTAATCAACTATGAAAAGCCTTTGATTTTATCTCAATCCAATGGGAAGTTGCAGCACTTTGAAATCAATTTTGATGGAAAAAATCAAGGCAAAATAGTGATTTTTGGCAATTTTGAGATGTCCCCTCAAAATGTAAGACTGAGCATGTTGTAAGAAAAGGCAATGGTTGAGTCAACATTTGTGCCAAGTTTTATTAGTATTGAAGCATTTTTCATAGTTTTATATCAGTTTGAACAGGAGGCTTTTCAATGAAAACAGCCATTTTTCACAATATGCTCATGAGGGAAAGGGTTAACTTAACAATATAAACAAATGTTACTAAATAAATAGAATTTAAAGAAGAATTTCAAATAATCATAACCCTGGGGTCAAAATTTGTCCTTGCCCCAATGGCAAGTATAGACTTACATCTAGCAAAACACATTCATTTATTTAGGTTAACTTGAAATCAGAATGCCAAGAACTTAAATATTTGTCAAGAAGCATCAAGACATCTACAAATATTTTTAAAATTATGACGGTGTGTTAAATAATGACAAACCCAATCAGACCTCAACACTGACATTGTGACCTTTCCCGACAAGGACTTTGTATTCTTACATGTGATGAAGGATGAAGCTATATGATAGTATTCACTTATCTTACAGAATGTTTATGGTTCTATTCAGGTACCCGTTTGTGCCTGAAATAATAATGGGAAGGGAACCTAAGGTCTCCCTCCACCAGTAAATTTGGAAGGTCCCCCATACTGTGTTGGTGTGATGTAAAAACCCAATCAAACCAACAATAAACAAATGTGACCTTTCCTAGCAATGTATCTTAGGTGAGCAATCCAGTGCCATGATGACAATCTTGTTATACCTTTCCAATGAAATCGAGAAGGGAGATAATGAAATGGCACTGTCCTTCTGTCTGGTTTTATATCTTAGAATTGGCTGGTTCTCTTGTAATGAAACTAAAGATGATTCTATTTATGAACGGATGCCCACTGAATACTATTTAATTTCATGTCTTAAATAAAGAGCTTCACTGAGGTTTTTTGACATAATAGGACTTGAAATATTTTCCTGAGATATGTGTACCATTCCATGTATATGTAGGTGTAGACTATTAATTTAACTTTTGTGCAAATTTTCAGATCCCACTGTCACCCTGTTTTTCCAGAATCATCATTTTTATTGTGCAATATAACCCAATGAAAAAGAAATCGAACAAAAAATTGATAATCAATTTAATTCTGAGTATATTCTTTATTAGCTTTTGCAGATTTTTCTATTAAAGTGCTTCTGAATCACTTGATCTATGTAAGAATTTCAAATTTTATGTTTTTAGGCTTTTTGACCCCGGTGGAGCTCCTGTAAGTTATGGATCTTTGTTACTAAAATATCCAAATTACTATGTTTTTATATTATTGCATGAGATAAGAGTTACAGTATGTAATATATTTGAAGGTACATGTATGTACAATGGTATTATTTACAGCAGATCTGATTCTGTTTTGGTTTGGTATGAAGACTTCTTATATAACTAAACCATTCTTTTTGATGTTCATTTCAGAATTTCTTTAATGAGAAACCTAAAGATACTAGGTAAGTTGAGATTTATTGTTGCTTTGTCATTCATAATATCTTATATATATTCTCTTTTAGAATATATCACATTACAAAATAACATTTGCTTCATTAGAAAAGGATTGAAGAAATGTATATAAAAGGCCCATTTAGTCTCATGCCTTCAACATTATTGTTCTAAAGCTTTTTCTATTTTGGTATCCTATTACAGTTTCTGAAAAGAAACCTCATTGGCCATATATCTGTTGCTTCTTTTAAGTCCAGAAATAGTGATTTTAGTATTTTGTATCAAAGTCAAAATACCATTGTTTACATTTTGCTTTTATCACAAATTATTTCACATTCTGAGGTCTTTTCTTTAGGTGGTAAGTATCTCACATGTTCTGAATCCATTAATTACAATGTTATAAAGCACATGATGTTCGCCCTTTCTGCAGAACGAAAAAATTTACTCATTCCTTAGGCTGTATGTGCCAATAAATGGCAATGGAAAATTTGAATGTACATAATGTCTATATTGTGAATTTACTGTACACGCTCTGTGAGATCTATATTTATATAGGAAAATTGATGACAGTACCCTGAACATGCTAAATGTCTTAAATGGACTCATCCAACTTTCACTCTTGACAAAATCATTCATTATTTATATGGAAAAATTCAAAATATGTACTGCTTGAATAGCAAACTGTAAAACAGTGCCGACCAGATGTGCTGTCTAATGTTGGTCTGCACTGGTAGCTCGGATAGATTCTGTAGCTACCAGCAGGCTAAGTTCTTTTTCATGTTTATATATTTGTTAACATTTTAACACAGCCAATGTAATATATTGAATATTTATATTATAGCCAATACGCATGACAACTTTACTTAGTATAGAAATTTTTACCTTTCATTGTTCAACTCTTGTTATTAAAGGTTTACACCAGCAACACTTATTGAGGACATCAGAAAGAAAGAACTGAAGCTGGGCCTTGTTATAGACCTTACATTTACCACACGCTACTATGATAAAGAAGAATTTACAGAAAAAGGTGTTCAGTATAAGAAAATATTTGTAGAGGGTCATGTGATACCAAGTCAAGATGTGATGAATGAGTATGTATTTTATTTTTATTTTTTTTATCTATTTGTTGTTTTTCTGTTCATTTATGTCCATCCATTGTGGCTTTTTATGTTATTCATCTTTCATCTAAAAAAACAGCTCAGATCAGATCTCAGTTAAATTTGTTGGAAATATTCATGATGAAGTCCTCTTTGTGCATAATTATTGTTTCAGTAATACACATATGCTCACAGAAATATTATTTTATGTAAATGATAACTGATTTTCTGTTAATTTACTTGTCATTGGGAGCATGTTGTGATGGGGAGGTTTGTTTATCAGTTCATTTGTAGATCAGTAACTTGACCTTTCTGAAATATGCATAAGTTTGTAAATATGCCACTGTAAAATGCAAATGTAGTGTCTCTTATGAACACATTTTTAGCTTGATAATATTTTTTTCAAGAAATAAAAATAGTGTTATTGTTGCAGTTGTGTGGGTGTTCCCTTTGCCATCCGCAAACTTTATCCCGGATCATAACTTTTTAACTTTTTAAGTTCTTGTTTGTTTTCTATTTTATTAATAGATATGACTTATTTGTACAATATATTATTGTTGCTGACACACTGTAAGGGTAAATTTCTTTATGTCTAAATTTTGTTGCAAGAAAGGCAGACTCACACCCATTGTCAATATATCAAGTCAAGGTTAAAGTAGCAGGTTTAAAGGTCAATGGAGACAACTAATTGTTGACTAATAGGTCGTATGGTATAGAATATATGTAACAGTACATATGTATGCAAAATATGTTTTCAACAGGACATTGTTAATTGCAAAATATAAGTTGCTTCCTGGTCAGCTTGGCCACAAGTATAAGATATCTGTTCTCTTTAGTTCTTTGCTGCTTGGAGAAACTAATTTGAGCAATTGTTTTTCTCTTTATTATAATAAGAATTAATTTTCAACTTTTCAGATTTTATGATGCAGTTGACGACTTCCTAAAGTCTTCTGAAAAAGGTAGGTATGATTATATTGATGCAGACATATAATCTTAACACTAGAACACTTGGCTTGTATAATGAGATGTTACTTTAAAAAATTATAATCGTAGAACCAGGTTTTATAGAGGCATTGCTCACAGCAACAGATTTACCAAGTTACCTCTTTAATGAAGATTTAAACAAAGTAAATAACTAAAGGAGAGAATGCATACATGTTTAAAATTAAGTTGGTTTGTAAACTGGATTATCCAAGGATCTACAAGTTTTGCCCTACTAAGACCTTCATCAGGATGAAGATTGTGTAAATTGTTTTTTCTTGTGTTATTTAGTTTGTTCATTTAACTAGCAGCCTTTGTATTCCACCAAACTGAGCAAAGATGTTCGAGTTCCAGTGTCTTTAAATAAACAATGTACAGTTATAAATTGATAATTAATTAACCTTTCCATATTGCAAAACTACCATAGGTGAGATTGTTAACATGGAAAATAAGGTAATTTATAGATTTCTTAATGATAAGTAGCTTATTGATTTTTTTGTAATTTTCAGATAGTTTGATAGGTGTTCACTGCACACATGGTGTAAACAGAACTGGATATGTGGTTTGTAGGTAAGCTATTTACACATACATTGTAGTTGACTATTGTGAACAGTAGCATTATTCTCTGTCATGATGTAAGAGTTTTCTGTATGTCGAGTCATATCAATACTTTATGTCATGTCAGATTTATATCAGTGCTCTATGTCTAGTCAGATTAATGTCCTGTGTCTAGTTATATCAGTGCTATATGTCTAGTCAGATTAATGTCCTGTGTCTAGTTATATCAGTGCTCTATGTCTAGTCAGATTAATGATCTATGTCTAGTTATATCAGTGTTCTGTGTCTAGTCAGATTAATGCTCTATGTCTAGTTATATCAGTGCTCTATGTCTAGTCAGATTAATGCTCTATGTCTAGTTATATCAGTGCTCTATGTCTAGTCAGATTAATGCTCTATGTCTAGTTATATCAATGTCTACTCTATGTCTAGTTTGAATATAACAAAGAGATGCACCATAAACACATTGGATCTTCTTTCATTACATCCAGGGGCCAAATAGATAAAAACATCAATGAAAAATTATTCAGAGAACAATATCAAATATTAAGACAATCTCTCAAACTGTAGTGAATGGCTCAAGTGTTTACAACCAGTATTAGCGGCGATGTCTAAAGGCTGTATTTCACTGCAGACCTGGCCTAGGTATTAGAAACATTTATACTTGGTTATGTGATAATGGCCCCCAAATCCATAAAGGCTTTCCAACTTCAAGTCAATATGGACATCTCTGGGCAATTATTGCATAATGTTGAGCAGCTAGCAAATATTGACTTCCAAATTTACTTCCAAATAATAATAGTGTTTTAATGTTATTTATCACACACCCGTGCCGATTTTGCGACCCCGTAAATATGGTATTGCACGGCCGTGCATATATTTTGACGTGACGTCATTAGCGTTATACAAACATAGTGTAAACACGCGCTAAATGTTAGCGTTATACTATAGAAGCGTCAATGAAAAATGACTCTTATTTCACTTTAAACGGTCTTTATTTTGGGTATGTGATAAATAGAATATTAAATTCGTGTAAGTTCATTACTGAATTTATTGCACTCGTTGAATAAAATAATATTATGCTCGCCAGAGGCTCTCATAATATAATTTTATTCAACTCGTGCAATAAATTCAGTAATGAACTTACACTCATTCAATATCCTCTATTTTCTCATTTTACAGATATATGGTGGAACATCTAAAAAAGAAGGCAACAGAATCATTACTAGGTAAAGTACATCTAACAGTTGAATGAATGAAACATGTTTATGAATACAGTTTATAAAATTAGAGCTATATACATGTTTATTCAATTTAACTTTCCTATGACTGTTTATCACATGATATCACATTGTTTCCTACAGACTATAATCATTATGTATTTGTTTATTTGTTTTAACCATGCAAAGTAACCTTTATATAAGAAGCATTTTTCTGAGCTTTTTGCGGGATTTAAATTAACTGTGATCAACAATGTTTGCTAATGGGACATTAAAGGTAAAAAACAAAAGGGAAAGAAAATAAATGTTAGACTTTTGGAATTTTTTTATGTATGGTAAATTTGTGCTGTTGTTAATTAATTGGAATAAATCAACATTTATATATGTGATAAAACTAATTTTAGATAAAGGGAAGTAACTACCAGAACTAACACAGACTGGTAAATAATAAAGTATTGTTGAAAGGCGTTTTATTAAATTTTGAATGAACAATTATGTATTGATCGAGTCATTCATTAAAATTTCTTTTTCTTACAAATTCTATTTATAGATAGTTCATAGATTCAAGATCTGAGAATTTGTATTTTTACAATTCAACGAGCACATGTACAATGTTGTAAAGTATTTATATTGTTTTGAAGTTCATGTGAATAAGTTTATTTTTCATTTTAGCATATAAGACAGCGAGAGGTTATCCTGTAGAGAGGATCAACTACATTAATGATTTGAAGAGAAGAGCAAAGTAAGTTTATAGAGTGAATCACCATTAAATGAAGACATTAAACAAATATCGATGAAACTCTCAATGTTGAAACTACTATGAGGTGTGTGTAAGGCATGTTGTGACTGGGCAAATTTATTTAAGTGTTAAATGTAAAGACATTTTTAGCATGTCTGTTTCGAAGAAAAGGTCACACTATTATGATTGTTGTGACATCGTCATAGTTGTTGTGGTGCAAAATCTTTTATGTAGCCCATTATTCAAACATTTCAAAAGGTATCAACATCAAATTGGAATACCTGCTTATCATAACAAGGTGCAGTCGTTAGACAAGAGACATAATTCTGAAAGCAATCTTTGGAGTTATGCCCCTTTTTTACCTAAAATTTTTCTCAGACAAGCGTTAACACCATATGTGATGACCTTGTTTTGTTCCTCTTTTGTTACTGTTGTGCAGAGAACTTGTTCAGTTTTTTTATTGAATCAACCAAATTATTCACAATAGAGAATGAACTGTTTTTAACTTTTATGATGATTGGCAACATTTATTTGAATCACAAAACTGCTGTAATATTTTTGTCTTTAAAATTTGAAAAA
The DNA here is from genome assembly GCF_026571515.1 of Ruditapes philippinarum. NCBI lineage: Eukaryota > Metazoa > Mollusca > Bivalvia > Venerida > Veneridae > Ruditapes > Ruditapes philippinarum. Next base: position 261,713 of record NW_026859460.1, read on the forward strand.
AGTGACAATTTTCTTGATGATTTTTAGATATTTTATTACATGATCTTAATCAGATAGGCCTGATAATGAAGTTAGAATTGTTTATAATGGCATCATAAAATAAAATGTTCCATTTTGAAAAACTGAAATAAGTGTTAGAAAAATACATTCCATATAGGTGTTCTAACAATAAGCCAGTGAATTATTTCATACTTCAGTTAAAACTCAAGTGATATGTATTCATTCTAGTGATATGTACTCTATTGATATGTACTCTAGGGATATGTACTCTATTTACATGTACTCTAGGGATATGTTCTCTATTGATATGTACTCTACAGATATGCACTATAGAGATATGTACTCTTGTGATATGTACTCTAGTGATATGTACTCTAGTGATATGTACTCTATTGATATGTATTCTAGTGATATGTACTCTAGTGATATGTACTCTAACTTTGTCATATATTGAGGGATTTTGAAATAACTTGGCACAAATGTCTACCACATCAAGGCGATGTGTTGCGTCCAAGAACCACGTCCCCAAAGGTCAAGGTCACTCTATCATTTTGAAGTTTCACATTATTGCAATTAGAGTAAATAGGTACACACATTCGTGTCCGGACTATAACTGTGTCTTTCATTGAATGATTTTAAGATAACTAGGCATAAATGTCTAACTAACATTTTGAAGTTTCACATCACAATTAGAATTAATAGATGCACACAATCGTGTCCGGGTTGTAACTTTGTCATGCATGGAAGGATTTTAGAATAACTTGGCAGAAATATGTAAACTTGGCATAAATATCTTCCACATTCAGACGATGTATTGTGTCCAATAATCATGTCGCTACATTCAAGGTCAAGGTCACACTTATAGTTTGAAGGTACTCATTCTCTCGAGAAGAGTTTGAAGATACACATTCATGTCTGGACTGTAACTTTGTCATGCATGGAAGGATTTTAAAATAACTTGGCACAAATGTCTACCACATCAAGACAATGTGTCACGGCTAAGGCTCATGTCCGTCTGTCCGTCCATGTGTTCCCACTTACACAACAATCATGTCCAGACTGTAACTTTGTCATGAATTGAGGGATTTTGAAATAATTTGGCACAAATGTCTATCTCATAACAACATTTTGTCGCGTCCAGGAACCACGTCCATTCTTCAAAGGTCAAGGTCACACTTATATTTTGAAGCTTCATGCTATCACAATTAGAGATTACAGGTACATGCAATAATACAAAGAACAATATTCAGCAATTAGTTACTTTCATTCTCTTTTCTTTTCATAATACCTGCATGCTTTAGAAATATTTTTGGGGGCATTCGTCACTTGGGTGACAGCTCTTGTTTATGAATATTTTATGATTTTATTACTTGATTTATTCATATTTTTTTTAGAGAACCTGTACCAGAAGAAGATCAGAAACAAGAAGAGCAAGAGGAGAAAGAGAGAAAAGAAAAATCACTTAAAAAGTTAGCACGAAAAAATCAACCAAATAATCCGAGTGATGAAGCAGGAGGTCATTCCCATAGTGACAGGAGTTATGAACATTCTAATTATCAAAACAGACAATACATCCACAATTCTTATGATGCAGGATGGGACAGAAATTATGATGATCATGGTAATGTAATGTGGAATGGAAACTATTCTGGAGGTCAGTATGGGTATGGGTCAGGTAACTGGGGATATCCTAATGGACAGTATGTCAATCAAGATGTTATAGCGGAATATCAACTTGATCCAAATGTTTGTTATGGATATGATATACCAGGAAGACCAGCACATCTTCAACACAACCAGGGATATAGTGATGGTGGTTATTACAGTAATAGTGGAGGACCGTATATAGCTAGCTCTAATCTACCTTGGGGGAGTGGAGCATATCAAGGACCATCACATGGCCATCAGTCTCATATACAAAGTAATGGAGCTAGTAACTATAATTGGAGGAAAGATTCCTATGATGATAGAAGTTATAGTAGACAGAATAGTGATTCTAGAAAACATGGGAGAGCTAATAAAGGAAGTAACCGGATGAAACCTTTTTAAAAATTTTGTATACAGAATTAGATTCTCTGTGATATCGGATTACTGCATTAAGCACTCCACAGTGTGACAGCGTATGGATTCCACCTTAACTGTCCTTTCTTCCAGCTGTCTTGGCATTGCAAAAGTAATAGAGGGCCAGGTGACTTTAAACAAAACAAAAGATAAAAATGAAATTTATTATATAACTATAGCATAAGCGGTCTTGGACCTTTCTACAACAAAAGAAAATAACAAAATAATTCACCATTTTGTACCATTCCATGGCATGTCCATCTGTCAGTCATTCTCCTTTCTGGAGAAAAACTTTAAAAGAATTGAAGGAAATGGATTTAAACCTCACACTGTGCTAGAGATTAGTAAGAGGATGTGTAGTGTTCGAGAACCATAATTCTACCTTGATAAAGTTTTAAATTATCTGCCCTAATGGTGCTTTTACATATAAATGCTTAATAAATCTTGTTCCTAGACTGTCCATGATATGAAATTGAAACTTCATACAGCTATAGAGATTAAAGAGCTGAAGTTCAGAATTAAAGAACTATTTCTTAACATAACTTAGTTTTTTAGCTCACCTGTCACAAAGTGACATGTTGAGCTTTTGTGATCGCTTTTCGTCCGGCGTCCAGCAGTAAACTTTTACTTTAAACGACATCTCGTCATAAATCGCTAAGCCAATTTCATTCCAATTTCACAGGAATATTCCTTTGGTTGTCAACTTATTGATATTCCTTATATGTACATAGTAAAAACTTAAAAAATTCTTCTTTTATAAATTTCAAAGAGCTAGAGCTAAGATATTAAGCATGAAACATCTTCTAATCAGTATCTACCAAGTTTGTTAAAATAAAGTCCTGGGGTCAAAATTGGCCCCGGCCTTGGGTGTCATTGTTTTCCCTATATGTATACATTAAAATCTTAAACATTATAATCTTCTTTTAAAAAAAACCCAAAGAGCAGGTTAGATATTAAGTATGAAACATCTTCTAGTAAGTGTCTACCAAGTTTGTTCAAATAAAATCCCTAGGGTCAAAATTGGCCTGCCCCAGGGGGTCATTGATTTTCATTATATGTAAATAGTAAAAAAAAACATCTTTGAAAAAACCAAAAGAGCTAGAGCTTAGATTTTTTAGCATGAAACATCCTCTTTTGAGTGTCTACCAAGTTTGTTTAAATAAAAGCCCTTTGGGTAAAAATTGGCCCTGCCCCGGATGGTCATTGATTTTCTTTATATGTATATATTAAAAACTAACGTTTTTACACATGCACTATTTCAGATACAAATATGAACTTTGTGATATCAGTTTAAGATTTAGATTTTATATCTGCTTTTGTTTATAGTTTACAATATTACTTGTTCCTTGTCATGGAGAGTTTCTATATACAGGTGAGCAGTTTCAGGGCCATTATGGCCCTCTTGTTTATTGACTGATGTTTTTTCATATTTGGTAGGTAGATAACATGGGTGGCCCTCTAACTTTGGGTAGGGTTATGATTCCTCTGGGCCAAGGTCATTGATTCTAAAAATAGATTTTATAGCTTGCTTTTACAGCCTTTATTTATTAACTTGTCTTTTACATAACAGAAGCGGTTCTCTGACTTAAAGTGGAGTAAGGTTCAAGATCACCCATTCTAAAATTAGATTTCTACACAACCTTCTTATTATATAAATGATGTATTTCATACAGGTGACCCTTTGTTTAAGGACCACCCAACCTACCAAGTATCATACTTGGTAGGTTGGGTGGTTCTTAAACAAATGGTCACTGGGGTTAATGAAGGTTGCTGGTTCTAAAAATAGATTTTTATACTTTGATCATACAGCCTTTATTTATTGGAAATAGGTATATCAAATGTACAGGTTTTGGGGAGCAGCCATTGCTTTTATTGATATGTCATGTTTAATATTGTCAGTGTCATGTATAATGTTGTCAATTAAGTTTATACAGTTTGTAATTGTTGTAAGCTAAACAATATTGTTTAAAAGAAAAATTTCTCACTTATCTCTATGACACCTACTGATGGGAGATAGAAAACAACAAATTTTATCCCTGTGTAGCCAATAAAAACCTAGGATACTTCAGTAACACCTATTGTTAGTGAATTACTATCTAAATTCATGTATTGAACTTTATTATTGTCAACATTAACTCAGAATTGTCAAGGTCACTTATTTTTTCTCATTTGATACTGTTTGATTGAATCTTCGGACCACTTTTTAGCTCACCTGTCACAAAGTGACAGGGTGAGCTTTTGTGATCGCTTTTCGTCCGGCGTCCGTCCATCGTCCGTCCGTCCGTAAACTTTTGCTTTAAATGACATCTCCTCATAAACCACTGAGCCAATTTCATCCAAACTTCACAGGAATGTTCCTTTGGTGGTCACCTTTAAAAATTGTTCAAAGAATTTAATTCCATGCAGAACTCTGGTTGCCATGGCAACCAAAAGAAAAAACTTTAAATATCTTCTTTTAAAAAACCATAAGAGCTAGAGCTTAGATATTTGGCATGAAACATCTTCTAGTGAGTGTCTACCAAGTTTGTTCAAATAAAAGCCCTGGGGTCAAAATTGGCCCCGCCCCTGGGGGTCATTGATTTTCCCTATATGCATATAGTAAAAACTTAAAAAATCTTCTTTTAAAGAACCGTAAGAGCTAGAGCTTAGATATTTGGCATGAAACATCTTCTAGTGAATGTCTACCAAGTTTGTTCAAATTAAAGCCCTTGGGTCAAAATTGGCCCCGACCCAGGGGGTCATTGATTTTCCCTATATGCATATAGTAAAAACTTAAAAATCTTCTTTTAAAGAACCCAAAGAGCTAGAGCTAAGATATTAAGCATGAAACATCTTCTAGTGAGTGTCTACCAAGTTTTTTCAAATTAAAGCCCTGGGGTCAAAATTGGCCCCGCCCCGGGGGTCATTGATTTTCCCTATATGCATATAGTAAAAACTTAAAAAATCTTCTTTTAAAGAACCATAAGAGCTAGAGCTTAGATATTTGGCATGAAACATCTTCTAGTGAATGTCTACCAAGTTTGTTCAAATAAAAGCCCTGGGGTCAAAATTGACCCCGCCCCAGGGGGTCATAGATTTTCCCTATATGCATATAGTAAAAACTTAAAAAATCTTCTTTTAAAGAACCCAAAGAGCTAGAGCTAAGATATTAAGCATGAAACATCTTCTAGTGAGTGTCTACCAAGTTTGTTCAAATTAAAGCCCTGGGGTCAAAATTGGCCCCGCCCCGGGGGTCATTGATTTTCCTGTATATGCATATGGTAAAAACTTAAAAAATCTTCTTTTAAAGAACCATAAGAGCTAGAGCTTAGATATTTGGCATGAAACATCTTCTAGTTAATGTCTAAGTTTGTTCAAATAAAAGCCCTGGGGTCAAAATTGACCCTGCCCCAGGGGGTCATAGATTTTCCCTATATGCATATAGTAAAAACTTAAAAAATCTTCTTTTAAAGAACCCAAAGAGCTAGAGCTAAGATATTTAGCATGAAACATCTTCTAATGAGTGTCTACCAAGTTTGTTCAAATAAAAGCTCTGGGGTCAAAATTGGCCCCGCCCCAGGGGGTCATTGATTTTCCCTATATGCATATAGTAAAAACTTAAAAAATCTTCTTTTAAAGAACTCAAAGAGCTAGAGATAAGATATTTAGCATGAAACATGTTCTAATGGGTGTCTACCAAGTATGTTCAAATAAAAGCCCTGGGGTCAAAACTGGCCCCGCCCGGGGGGGGGGGGGTCATTGATTTTCCTTATATGTGTATAGCAAAAACTTAAAAATCTTCTTTGGAAAAACCCAAATAGCTAGAGTTTAGATATTAAGCATGAAACATCTTTAAGTATATATCTACAAAGTTTGTTAAAATAAACGCCCTGGGGTCAAAACTGGCCCTGCCCCAGGGGTGACATTGTTTTTAACTATATGTGTATAGTAAAAACTTTAAAAATCTTCTTTTAAAAATGCCAATGAGCTAGAACTTAGATGTTTAGCATGAAACATCTTCTTATGGGTGTCTACCAAGTCTGTTCAAATAAACAAATAAAAGCCCTTGGGTAAAAATTGGCCCGGGGGTGGGGGGCCTATATACAGGTGAGCGACCTCAGGGCCATCATGGCCCTCTTGTTTGTATTGTAACAATTCAGTATACCGATACTTAGCTTGCTGCTGTAGCCAGAACAATTTTTTTGATGTCTTATGTTGATACTGTATATTCTATACTTTTATTTTGGAATTAATGAAATAAAGTTACATTAATGATGGTGGGTGATGGTTATGTGGGTGGTGGTGGTGATGGTGATCATGATGATGATGATTGTAATGATGATGAATTATTTCCTAATTTTAACTCTTGCTAATTTTTTAAGGTAAATAATTGTACAAAAGGCACATTAATACAGCATTTTGTTTTGATCTTAATATTTAAACAAGTTTTTTTTGTCCCCCGCTTTTTCGAAGAAAAAAGGGGGATATAGAAATAGGCTCCGTCCGTCTGTCCGTCCGTCCGTCCGTCTGTCTGTCCGTCCGTCACTATTTCGTGTCCGGTCCATAACTTTGTCATTTATGAAAGGAATTTGAAATAACTTGGCACAAATGTTTATTATAATAAGACGATGTGTCATGCGCAACAACCAGACCCCTACCTCCAGGGTCAAGGTCACACTTGCTCATTCAAGGTCAACATTGCCTATTTGAGGGTATATGTCGTGTCCGGTCCATAACTTTCTTATCTATGAAGGGATTTTGTAAATACTTGCCATAATTGTTCACAATAATCAGACGATGTGTCATGCGCAAAAACCAGTCACCTACCTTCAAGGTCAAGGTCACACTTGGAGGTCAAATATTAACATAGTCTGTTACAGGGTATATTTCGTGTCCGGTCCATAACTTTGTCATTTATCAAAGGAATTTGAAATTACTTGGCACAAATGTTTGTTATAATAAGACGATGTGTCATGCGCAACAACCAGACCCGTACCTTCAGGGTCAAGGTCGTACTTGCTCATTCAAGGTTAACATTGTCTATTTGAGGGTATATGTCGTGTCCAGTCCATAACTTTCTTATCTATGAAGGGATTTTGTAAATACTTGCCATAATTGTTCACAATAATCAGACGATGTGTCATGCGCAAAAACCAGTCACCTACCTTCAAGGTCAAGGTCACACTTGCAGGTCAAATATTAACATGATAGATTTTTAAATTCCGTGTTTCATTTTATTTTTTTAACAAATTTATTGTTACATTTGCAGATCTAGCATTGATCAAAATTTTGGACTGAATGTCCTGAGATCCATACCTCAATCTTTTGAAATAGCACAATTTTATGCTTCATATAAAACTCCCGGGGCGGGGGACGTTGGTAACTCTGTTACAAATTCTTGTTTATTTACAAGTAAACTAAATAGAATAAATGAATTTGAAAACAAATACAAATGTACTTTAATGGAGCAGTAAAAAATATTTTGTATTGGTAATAATCACCACTTTTACATCTCCTTTGTTAAAAATGTCCATGGTTGAGTGGTTAAGTTTATTGACTTTAAACCACTTGCTCCCTGCAGTTGTGGATACGAATCCTGCTAGAGACTTTGGATTCTTTCTTGTGAGGATGCTATCCAGTTAATTTGTATGGTGGAGATCTGAAATCTCAAGTAAATGAAAAACCACCATGTGATATCTGAGTTGCTGCAACATAAAACCCAGCCCACAAATAATGTTATTTATATTAAAATTCTCTTTTGTTGATATCAATGTATATCTGTTTTAAATTAACAGTATCATATTTATGCCTTGGTTAAGCTTGATAACCAACAAAATAAAGAAACAAAATAGACTCTAGTTCTCTGTTATTATTTCTTGTTATTAAGTAAAGATGGCATAAGTCTAAATAACACAACACAAATAATACTAAGGTGACTATTGTCAACATATTGAACTATGGTGTAATTACAAGTGGAATATATTGTGACACTGACAATCTTGACATTATATTAAACCAAAGCCTTAATCTATATCTACATAAAAAAGTGTACAAAGGGACATAATGTAGAAATAATTGAGCTAGTTAAAATAAATAATACAGATGACATATTTAATGTGTCTATATTCTGAAACAAAGACTTAGAGGTTATATAGCATTTTAAATGGTTATTTAGCAATCAAAAAGGTTATATGATTATCTAACATTATTAATGGTTATATTATATAACTTATACAACATTCTGAATGGTTATATAGCATTACTGATGCTTATTAAGCATTCTAAATATTTATGTAGTGTTTGAGGTGGTTATTTAGCATTCTTTATACTTATATAGCATTTTAAGTGGTTATATAGCACTATTTATACTTTTATATCATTCTAAACCGTTTTGTAGCATTCTAAATGGTTCTATAACGCTTTTACAGCATTCTAAATGGTGATATAGCATTCTAACTTTTGTGTAGCATTCCAAAGTCCTATTTAGCATTCCATATTCATTGTAATGTAAGTAGTTTCACTATATCTTTTGGGAAAATATTAAAGAATTTGATTGCCCATATAGGTTCTTATATTTGATAACACTGTGTTTAATTTAACAGAACAAAACTATAATACTGATAAAATATGTTCACATCTAGTGTAACACTTCTACTATTTATCAGTTATTTAGTCATTGACCAAGAGCGACTAACTGGCTTTATCACATTATACGTCAATAATATTTGTATGATCCTCTAAAAGTTTTGCAATAAATCTTGAAATTGATTAATTGCATTTTGGACACAACATGCTTTGACAAGATCGTGCTAACGCTTTTAATGTACAATTTGGCCAGCACATGTAAAATATTCCCCCATTGAACATGGTACATGCTATATTGATTCAATGATAAATTCGAGTGAAAAAATTAGTTTATTGCCGCGTAAAAAATGGTGTTACATGGTTGTGCTTGACGTCATTCAAACGCAGTGTAAAGACGCGCTAACTATAGGCGCGTCAATGAATAATGATTCTTTTTCACTTTAAAATGTCTTAATTTGGGTATGTGATTAATAGAATTATATTCGTGCAGGTTCATTACTAAATTTATTGAACTCGTTGAATTAAGTAATATGCTCGCCAGAGGACCGCACAATATAAGTTTTTTTTCCCAACTCGTTCAGTAAATTCAGTATTGAATCTACGCTCATTTAATATCCTCTATTTACTTAACGACTCTAAAGACTTAATAAACACATTACATATTAGAGGTTATCAATGATTGTTTACTGAATTGTGAGTTTTACAGTATGTTTGTTACATGTAGCAAACAGAGACACGCAGTATGGGTGTTAGGTGGGTTGTGTATCTCTCAGCTCCAAGGCTTCCAGGACAGCTCTAAGAATTATTTAGGAAAACAAAATAAATTATTTAAATTGGTGCAGATGCAAATTATCGAACCTATGACCCAGTGTCCATACGTTGAACCAATTAAACACTCTTTATACAAAACACGTGGATTTTGATTACTAGCTTAAGTTGAAGAAAGGTAAAACGTAAGTACGTCTAATACAAAGAAAAGTACATCAAAGTGAAATGTTTTAAAATAACTTTTAGAACATGTGTGATTATTACTGAGATAGTGTATAAACCAAGAAAATGCCAGCCTGATTTAGGAACTTTAGAAGTTTAGTATCGCGTCATTGACGGATGTTTCGGGCAGTCATACTAAATGTGTATTACATTACAATAGGCATGTAACCTGACAAAAATATATTTATAAACTTTCTTTGACAGTCCTGAAACTTGCTTTATATCTTGCCTTTTCACTATAAAACATATACAGTGACCGTGCCTGCACAATTAAAGTACTTAAAGGCCGTCTGAGGACTTTCATATGCCGTTAATACTGGAAGTTTGCCATTCGACATTGACTTATATATGAATGGAAAGTACAGATCAAATGCAAGTGTACTGTCATTTAATTTCATGAAATGGTTAAAGCTTTATGAACGAGTTAATCTGATAAGTCAGCCAGATTAAAGAAAAACGAACGCTCCATTATTTTAGTTTATGGATTTTAAGATTACGTTATTGTTGATAGTTATACATTAAAAGGAATATTTTGTTGGTAAAAATTACGGACTAAGGAATCATAATGAGTAAGTTTTTTACTATTATCATAATTTTGTAAAAGGTTAAATATTGTTTCAAAAATATTGTACAATACATTCTCCACATTCTCCTCTCATTTGTTTTTCCTAGCGATTTAACTTTATACTGTTACGCTGTGTTTAATTTTTATTTCAGAATTGCCATGATAGGTAGAATTCTAAGATAATCATCACATAGACATTACATATACTATTCTTCTTTTTACAGTGTTAGAGAATATATACTTATCAAATATTTCTGAAGCCCCGTTTCTTTGCTTAGTGTTCGAACTCATTGGCCAAGTCAGTAATAAATTTTTTTAGTTCGTATACGACATGGGCTTGACAAATTGTCTTTTAAATCTTTCTCGAAAAAAAGGTATGCATATAATATAATACGAAAGGTAAACACATGTATTGTACATACTTAAGAAACTTCTACTGACATGTATTGTAAGAACGTCATCTCTTACTGTCTATATGAGTTTAGGCAATCTTAGTTTATGTGATTTCAGGCTATCTTAGTTTATATGAGTTAAGGCTATGTCCTGAATATTCTCGACCAGTAGAAGCTGTTGTTTAAATGAATTGCATCATACATTTTGTGTATAAGCCAAGCCATTCCGTTGGCTTAACTCTTATCAGTGTGATTACATTTTTTTGTTTAGCATCTTAACTCAGCATTCTTTTTTGTTACTATCAGATTAACTAAATCTTCTCTATTTTACTTTATATTAGATTTAATGCAGTACAACCGAGTCTTCATTTATTATGATATATTTAATGGTGTTTTTCCTCGTAATTATCCAGGAATTTCTGTTTGCTTCATGCTTTTTTTTTCATTTCTCTTGTCCCTGTATTAGCATGTTAAGATGTCTCCTTCTTCATCTTCCCGTTCAACCCCTACAAATGACAATTTTTTGACAGCGATATACTGCGAGAGCTGTAAGTTATCAAATTTAGGTTGACAATAAATCGAGGTATATTTTTGTCTTCCGTTGATATAAGCCAGTTAAGAGATATTGTCATAAAATAATTGAATGTTTGTGTATTTAACTAAGCATATTAATCGTACGTATTGAACTGCAATCCCCCTTTTGAATTATCGTTTATCTTTATCAATGTGAATTGAAGTTCCACACTGTATCCATATCTGATTTCGGCCTTAAATATCAAGTTGTATAGACACAGCTATTGTAGATGGTATAATCATACAAACATTGTATGACACCCTTTATATCATAGTATGGTTACTAGTATAAACATGTGAATTGATTTTTTTTTCACCGTACTTTTCATCAATTATTTATCACTAATTAAAGTATATAATCGAGAAAGGATATAAATGGATTATTGTAGAAAACCTATCATATAAATAATCGAATGGTATGTCAAATTAAAATTTTCTATAGATATTAGTTTTGAATTAGCCATTAAGTTGTTATCAAAAGGCAAAGTTTGAAAAAGATTGTTTTCAAGGTAACTATTTCAAAAGATTTTGAGAGAATCAATTATGCACTTATTTTTGTAGACTGAAAAGGTTTTTACACGTGTTTCCTTACCTTTTCTTTTTATTATTTCACATAATTTGATGTGCGATCTTTATTCTGTCAAAATGTTATAGAAACTTAATGTAACCCATTAATCATAAGAACAATTTAAAGGTCACCAACGAAATAAATTTTTTACTATATTTTAAAGCATTTTTAAAATACAATTTGTCGAAACTGACAGAAGAAAAATTGTGAAACGCTTTGATCTAGCGAATCGGCTGTGGTAGAAATCTATGCTCAATTTAGTGAAATTTCAGATTCGCAAAAACATTTTATATGCGTCGTTCTCTATATATTTGATTTGTGACTTGTACTGTCATTTAAATTATGGCATGCATTGCATATCGAATTTTAATGACAGAATAAGTCGTTAATAATATGTAAATTATAATCAGAAATTAATTAGATCATTTTTTTCTATAGACACGTGATGCTTAAATTGCTGCTGCTGCTGCGGCGTTTTTCGTTAATTTTGTAATGATGAACTAGAATTTCACAAATTCAAAAGATAAATATAATAAATAAGAAAAAAATCAGTGCTTGTATTATCCAATACTCTTTCTCCGGAAAAATATAAAACTGCTGGGCCTATACTGATCGACATTCTTCATTTACAACGCAATCCGTATATGCTGTCATACATGCAATTTTATCGTCTGAAGTTACTTTTCTAGAGTCTCGCAAGACTTTGATTCAATCACGACATATAATTATGGTATTTAATTAAGTATGCATTTAAAGAGAAAAAAATCCATAAGATGTTTTTATCTGGTACGAGTATTGGTTTTACTGTCTTTTATTCAGACTTCATAATACCAGTCTGAATAGAACGCCCTATCTAACGTTACCATTGTTTACGTCATGTGACGACGTGAGTTGACGTTGGTAACACAGTATACGTAACAACGTCAGATCTAAATAACAAGAAATACTTTTTTTGTAACTTCATGATGTTTCTATTTCCAATATAAACAGCTGATTAAACTATTTATCTATGGCAGGTGCAGATCGACGCAGAATGAGTAAAAAGGTAATATATATATTAACCTAGCTGTTTTGATATGATTTACACATAAATTTCTTTATTCAAATCTTTTTTTTAACACGCTATAAAATAGATTTTATTTATCGACAAAATACATAGAGGATATTCAAGTTTTTTCTGTAAATACATGATTTATTTTCATCAAGTGGTATGAAAATAAATATTTCATGAGTGGCGGTAGCCACAAGTGAAATATATTAATTTTCAGGCCACAAGATGAAAATAAATCATGTGTTTACAGAAAAAACTTGAATTTTCTGTTTATTATATACATTTTCCTCTTTTTTGACATTACAATTAAATGAATTTGAAAGACTTTCCCTTAATGTTGTGTACTGGCAGAATTTCAAAGAAAGTAGTCCCTCAAGACAGCAGTGAAAATACGGAAAATATGTTTCACTGCAGTGAAAAATAAATTTTTACAGTGAAAATTTGGAAAATGAAAATAAGCATTTTATTTCATCAATATATCTCAATATTTCATCTATAAGTATATAATAAATTGTCTATCTCGTTCTAAGAATGGTCTTCCATAATATATTTGGTGTCAGGACCACATCATCACGGCATATGAACTATAAGACAACGTCTTTTGAAATACTAACATTTCGTTCCCCCCTTTTTTTAAATAAAAATGATATATGTTTTAAATATAATTTATCTCGATTTGAGCCGCGTCACGACAAAACCAACATAAAGGGTTTGCGAACAGAATAGGGATTGCAGACCCTATAACAAGTAAAGAAACTGATAGCGAACAGCATATGGATCCTGATCAGACTGCGCGGATGCGCAGGCTGGTCTGGATCCATGCTGGTCGCAAACACATTATGTTGGTTTTGTCGTGACGCGGCTCATTTATGGATTGTTAAAATAAGCTGTAAATTCTTGACGAGAAACAACCATCGTTAGGATTTCTGGATATTCAAGTATTCTATATGAAACAATAAACATTTTATGAATAGATTTTAATTTTAGGCCTAGACTCCGCAGTTAGATCTATATACATGTGTGTATTTAATGGTTTTGATGTAGCCTATCTTGACTTGTCAGGTTCTATTTCGTGCTTTTCTACATTGATGCTAATTAATATGACTGTATTTATTTCAGTTTTTAATGAAATCAAGTGATTATTTTGGTTAGAAGCATACATTTATTTAAAACATTTCACTAAAGCATTTCACTGCTGTACTGTATGCTCCAGTTTACAGGACATAAATTTTAGCATGTAATTTTATGTTTTAGGGAAAGGTAAAAGGGAAACCATCAAAGGTAAGTTTGAAATATTTGAAAATTTCAAGATTAAAAAAAATAAAATAAACTCTGAGATTTATACGATCTTATCTGGTGTAAAATTATAAAGCAGATTACATTCGTGCAAGATTTAGACAGTATCTCAAAAGTTGCTCCCCTTTGACAAGTGCTCTCTGAAAATGAAAAGTGAATAAAGCTTAGCAACAAGTAAACATGGCTTCGAAAGGGTCCAAATCGGGGAAAAGTAATAAAAGTGGGTCAACTTTGTCTGCAAAATCAGATTCTAAAGGAAGGGGAAAGAAAGTAACTCTAGAGGTACTATATATGTATGCAAGAAAAAAAAATTAGATATCTGTTGAAGTTAATTTGAAATTTACATATTCGGTGCTTATTTAGCTTTGTTTACATTTTCCGCCTCATTATTTTATTGTTTACATCAAATTTACAGCTTTGTTCACTATTGCCATTTCATTTCCTTACGTTATAATACCTATATATCACTACTAGTAGGCCTACTTGTGTCTTGTGGTATTCATAGATGCTTGGTTGAGTCCGAATCAGACTGCATATTTTTGTTAACTGAACACATTCAGCGTCCAATTAAAGACAGACCTTGGCTGCTTTAATTACATCCATTATAGCGCTCAGATGATTTATATGGTTCTCCGCACCCATTAAAGTATTGAGACTGAATTTCATTTATGGGATGAAGTACATATACAGTATGTCAATGTATAAATTTACTGTTCACTAATTTAGGAGAAATTTTATAAGTGCATTGGAAGAGCAGTCAACAGAACGGTATTCTGAGGATCGAGGTTTGATGTTGTAGGACTGCAGCTGCACATTTTTTTATATGAAATTAAGCAAAGCCTATGAATGGGGAAGTCGGTTTAAAAAATTTCTTTTCTGTTGTAAAGGTGTCATTCGGTATTTTATATGCTGCTTCCATTTTCATTCGGAGCACTCGACGATTATTTTAAAAATTGTTATGTCATCGGAATATCCCACCTATTATCATTGAGTTACATTGAATATGGCGGCACACAATTAGAACTGACACTGAAATTTCATTGATAGGTATAGAATTCTATATATTTTGTAATTGTTTTTTTTTTTATCTGATCTCCTCTAAAATATACATGTGTAGTCTATAGCCGGGCAAGTCAAAGCTCGGGCCCGCTTCGCGGTCACGGCCTTTGACTTCCCCGTATTAATTAGTAAACTATTCTATACTTGTTTAAAACCATCAACTAGAAACTTTTTAAACATTTTTCCATACATTCGATAGTATTCTGCAGTATACTATTATTATATACTGCAGAATACTATCGTTGCAAAAGTATAAAAAATATAAGCTGCAAGAAGATTGGGAATTGGTCTCTGGTTTGACTTCTTAGTCTGACTGTTTTTTCTAGGTACCGGTAATGGTATCCAACATTAGGTTGCATGCTCAATGCCTTCACCTCTCTCTACTGATTTATAAAATGCTAGGTCTAGACAGCTACATGTATATTAAAATTCATCCTCAACTTTCCAAAACAATTCAAAGTTCAATTTCAGTGTAAATTTTAAGTTATAAACTTTCATTGTCTCCCATTAGTTGCTGGTCCATGATCTATTTACTAAGATACTCATTTGCTTTTATTCAAATTGATTTAAACCTTTAAAAAATTAGAGCATTAATCTGAAATAATTTGGGTTCTTATTAAAGGCCATATTGTTCTAATTTTTAATGTTTTGCGGCATTCCTTTGGAGGAGAAGCATATGTGTGGGTTATAGTAATTATACTTGTTTGTGGGCCAATTAATTAAATTTGATATCACTTTGTTGCAAGTAAATTCATGTTTATAAGTGTAGTTCCTTCAATAATATGAATATATCCCTAAACCATTAGATAATTACCAGTTATTTATTATTATCTAGGATGATGATGGAGATGATAAAGAGTCTATGGCATTCAAGGTGCTCACACAGGAACAAACTAATGAACTTCTACCCATGAATGTCAATCAAATACAAGAGTATGTATAATGAAATATGAAAAATGATCCATAACTTTTGTTTAATACTTATATAAATGGTATACAAGGTGGCACTGGTGGAATCAGTAGGTGGAATCTTAAATAGATATAATAGAAAGAGACATGGCTTTATCAAAACTTTAGATTTATTATGAGCTATAAGATTGAAAACTGTTACAATTTCTATAGTAAAAAAGTATCAAATATCATACATGCCATAACGTCCCGGAAATAAGGTGTCTGTCCCGGAGGTGTCCCGGAGATTATTTATGTCCCGGTAAAAAAAAATCTAAAATAATCTACTTTGAAGCAAGAAATTTTACATTTTTATATAATTTTATTGTCAAGTTTTTTATAAACTAGTCTAGAACGCTAATAACGAACGATTATCCCCTAACAGCATTGCAATGGTGACACTAATCCTTTGATTGGTATATCTACGTGCCCCTTCCAACAAACAATTATCGGCAATAATTTTGATCAATTAAAAGATTAAATGTTTACCCCATGTGGCTTCCTGAGCGAAGGTGTCATACACTGTAATTAACAACTGGCCAGAATAAATTTAATCCGCCTGAAGGCAGTTATTAGTGGTCAAACACCGTGAAAATTACCGCTAAATTTGAGGTGATAAAATCTACAAGATTCCGCGAATGTTTCAGGTAAACGACATGGCTAATTGTCATTACTTAACATAGCTTTATTCTATTCTGTGACTGATTGAATTAACGATGCCTAAATACTTAAAAAAGATAGAAAAACTGTTAATAATTATTGACATTCTGTCTTTTGTTTATGGTGTCATTAAATTTGCAAGTTGTATTAAAATACCGGTAATACAGGTTGTATGCCACTATGTAAATTTTAAAAAAAATACGTTTGCTGATCAATGCCCCACCCCCAAATGAAAAGTGTCCCGGAAATGAGTGTAAAAATTATGGCATGTATGCAAATATATATACTGTTACAATTTCTATAGTAAAAAAAATATCGAATATATATTTTTAAGTAAGGTTATTACATTACCAAGGTAATATTATTTGCATAATTAAGAATAGATGTACATTATTAATATTTTCAGCAAACTAAAAGAGATATTTAATCTGGAGAACAATGCAATAGACATAACACAAGCTTCTATATTAGACTACTATACGTCAGCTGTGTATTGGGGAATACAACAGAAGTTCACTGCCCAACAGTTGTCAGGCTTTTTCACAGTAATGCACACATTGTTGGAAAATATAAAAGGTAAACAGCTTTGATACTTTCTTTCATATACAGGCTATGGTAAATCATTGTTTCACACAGCAAAATTATATCCTGAACATTATAAAAGTCTGTTGTTTTTTCTTTCCTTTTGGATTATTTACTGTTGCATTTGGTTGCCCATATAGTGATGCACCATGCATAGTTAGTTGTTATGTGCCCGAAAGGGCATATTATGTTATACCCCCTGGCGTCCGTCTGTCTGTCCGTCCGTCCGTTAGCAATTTGTTTGTTAGCAATTTGGTTTCCGGAGCATAACTTAAGTTCCATTTGGCCCACAATGTTCAAACTTCATAGGATGATTGTCCATATTGGGTAGAAGACCTCTATTGATTTTGGGGTCAAAAGGTCAAAGGTCAAGGTCACTATTACCTTAAAACTGAAAACAGTTTCCGGAGCATAACTTAAGTTCAATTTGACCCACAATGTTCAACCTTCATAGGATTATTGTCCATATTAGGTGGAAGACCCCTATTGATTTTGGGGTCAAAAGGTCAAAGGTCAAGGTCACTATTACCTTGATACTGAAAGCAGTTTCCGGAGCATTACTTAAGTTCCATTTGACCCACAATGTTCAAACTTCATAGGATGATTGTCCATATTGGGCAAAAGACCCCTATTGATTTTGGGGTCACTAGGTCAAAGGTCAAGGTCACAATTACCTTAAAACCAAAAACAGTTTCTGGAGAATAACATAAGTTCCATTTGGCCCACTTTATTCAAACTTCATAGGATGATTGTCCATATTGGGTAGAAGACCCCTATTGATTTTGGGGTCACAAGGTCAAAGTCACTTTTACCTTAATACTGAAAACAGTTTCTAGAGCATAACTTAAGTTCCATTTGGCCCACAATATTCAAACTTCATAATATGATTGTCCATATTGGATAGAAGACCCCTTTTGATTTTTGGGTCACAAGGTCAAAGGTCAAGGTCACTATTACCTTAAAATTGAAAACAGTTTCTGGAGCATAACTAAAGTTCCATTTGGCCCACAATATTCAAACTCCTTAGGATGATTGTCCATATAAGGTAGAAGACCCCTATTGATTTTAGGGTCACAAGGTCAAAGGTTAAGGTCATTATTAATAACTTAAGTATTAATCAACCTACATCTGTAAAATTTTATAGGATGAACAGCTAATTCCCATGTCTTACAAATGCTTCATCCTTACTAAAAAAAAACACTTTCGGGCATATAATGCTCTGCCTAGCGGTGCTCCTGTTAATTTTGGGATAGTGCATGGCACAGTATTCTGTTTGGCGGGAGTGGAGATTTCTGTTTACTGATATTTATTGCATGGGGACATGATTTTAACACTTGGGGGAAATATTCATAGTTTAAAAAATGAAAGAAGGAAATGATGTTTAGCAAATGTGGGTACCAAAGTTTAATGTGGTTTTGGATTGCAACTTTGAAACTTTGGCTGGCCAGCCACTCATTCCTTGAAGCAATGAATTAATGGTATAAACTATAACTTCACCTGATATTGATATGTCATTAATTATTTTGCATATATTTCACAAAATTTTCACAAATGTTAAACATAATGAAATAATAACTAAATTGGCTGAGTCATCTTAAACAATCCTTTTTTTTATTTTCAGAGAAACATCTGAGTATGACTGAAAACTCAGTAGAGTTCAGTAAAATGTTGGCAGGTATTGGTGTTGATGAAGTTAAATCAGGCAGTCTCGACTTCTTTTCTGTAAAAGAAGCTAAAGTAGTCTCACAATATGTTTATACTACGTAAGAGTTTCTTTCTCTCCCTTCATTTCATAAATCAACCGTTAGTTAAACATTAGTTTTATAAAGTTAGTAAAATGTTGCAAAGATAATTTGGTTTCTTGTATTTATATTTGTGTTAATTATTATGTATACATTGTACTTTATTGTACAGTCATTATTTTATATTGAATTTTTGTTGTTATTATTATTACATGTATTTTTATTATTACTATTCATAAGTCACTGATTTCTCTAGATAGATTTTAAGAACTTTGCTAATGAAAACTAAATCCAAAATATTATGCATTAAGGTATAATGATTGCTATAATGATATACTTATTGATATTTACATTGCAGGTTATTTCAGCATTATAGACTATTTTTGTTCATGTTCACCCATTCACAAGCTGAGGAAATCATTGGTACTGATGTAAGTTAGAACTTAAAGCTACTTTTTCCTTCCTTTTTTTGTTCATAATAGTCAATCCAAAAGTATTTAGTTAAAAAAAGCCTCCTGCAGGATTTATTTTTGTTATTTGAAAAAGAAATCCTGCCTTTTTAACCCTTTACCTCATATATACGTGAAACAACGCACTTTCGACCCCCCCCCCTTTTTTTGACCCCCCCCCTTTTTTAGGTCTGAAATAGTGAAAAATGTCCTATTTGGGCCCCAAACACATGTTTTCGTTTGAGAAATGTTGCTTAAAAAAGTGAGCACTTTATCGGTGCCGCCCCCCATCCAAAAGATACATCAGGGGGTTGCCAGAAGGGGGATGTGCCCCCTTCTGTTTGGGGGGTTTGAAGGGGGGCGGAGTCTCCCTCATCGCCAAGAAAATTTTGGACTTGTGAGAGGCTGAAAAGCCTTTGACTCTATCTCAATCCCTTGAGAAGTTGCAGCACTTTGAAATGAATTTTGATGAAAAAAATCGAGGCAAAATAGTGATTTTTGGCAATTTTGAGATGTCCCCTTGTTGCCATGGTAACAGGAAATTTAAGACTGAGCATGTCGTTACAAAGGCAATGGTCCAGTCAACATTTGTGTCAAGTTTGATTAGTATTGAAGCATTTTTCATAGTTTCATAGCAGTTTGAACTTGTAACAGGAGGCTTTTCAGTGAAAACGGCCATTTTTCACAATATGCTCATGAGGGAAAGGGTTAAGAAGCAAAGGATTACAAACAATAGCATGTTTAATTATCTTAAAGACATAATTATAAGTACATGTTATCTTAACCTATACTAACTATTCACAGAACTATTATCTAATTCTTATTCATGTTGTTTCCTTTATGTTATTGTTACAATATATCTAGAAATTAATATATATAAAACTGTGAATGTTTACAAAGCCTTAAGATTGCATGTGGTGATTATATATTTAACTGTGGTATATTTCCAGTTAGAGGTTGAGGTAGCTAAAGCAGCCGATGTCCCGTTCCCACCACCTCTAGATGAAGGAGTGTCCGCAGATTTATTTCAAGATTATATCAAGACCCCACCTCCTACACCTTCTCCAGAGGTATGCATACATGTCTTACACTTTTTAACTCACACTTTTTACAGTTTTGATTGAAATTGATACCTGCAAATTACTCTTTTTTTACCAAGAAGTTCATGTAATATTTTAAAGGTATAGAGATAATTATGTTTAACTGGTGTACATGTTTGTTAAATATTTTTACAGATTTGTTTTAATGAGTTGCACCATATGTATATTTTTTCTTCACAAAATAAAATTCAAGCTTTTACTTTATACAATGTATATTAGACAGTAACTAAATATTTCTTATCAAATATCATCTCAATCAGTCATTTTGTTCCATTACCTAACATTCATTTATAATATATATACCATTTACAGCATAAGTCAAGGGAAACAAAATCTGCCTTGTCAAGGGTAGCGACCCCAAAGACCCCTAAATCAAGAGGCTCAACCCCTAGATCAAGGGGTACTACCCCTAAATCTCGAGGTTCAGCCTCCAAATCTAGAGGGTCATCTAAGGGGTCTGCTTCTAGAAAGAAAATTGTGGTAAGAATAAAATATGCTGTATTGCCAATTTACCGTTGAAACTTCCAAAACATTAACCTTGATGGGTAGTGCTTTAATTAAACCTTTCCCTTTTTTTTCATTTAAACATTTCTTCAAAAAGAAACTACAAGTCTTTTTGTTTATAGTACCGGTATATATTTGTAATAATTGATATCATCCTTTATGATTCATAAAAGAATTTATTTATTTATAGATTCACATCATCAAATTCATAATAAAATCTTATAAATAATTATTTAAATAATTTCATTCATTCATTAATTCATTCAATCAATTGCAATTGCCTAACATAAGTAAAAGACCAATGATAGAACTAACAGGGCACATGTACTACTTTACTAGTACATACATAGAAAATACTTTGGAAAAATATTTGTTTATCTAAAGGGACAATTTACCTTTAAGGGAAAAATACAGGATCAATTAAAATGTTATGGAATAACATAGGACCGTACTAGGGTGTTTATTTAACTGTATCAAGCATAGGAAAATAGGGGTCAAACAAAGAAAACCAGCAGACTAGTTACTGTTTTGTATCAAAGACAGAAAATGCAGAGTTTAATTTATGGTTATAGAAAGACTTAAGAACAAAAGGTACTGGACAAGTATAAAATACAGGGGGTCATTGGCAGCACTGGACTGGTTTTGTTGAAAACAGTGAAATAAATCATTATATTGATTATAATATAATAACAATATTGAATACTAGCTTTCACATTTTTGCTATTCAAATGCACATTATATCACTTTATACTAACATTAAAATGTTAAATTCAATGGTATATTGTTTCCATAAGTAGGAAGAACGAGAAATTAACAAGGAATGCAGGTTTATTATATTTTATTATCATACTGTATAACAAAACATATTATTCTTATATGAAAACTGTTCAATAGTGATAATGATTATCAATAGCAATAAACTCATTACTCATTGTAATGTTTTGAATGAATTTATTTGAGTTTTAAAATTAGGTACTACATTCCTTAATTAACAACACCAGAGTTGTGCCCCTTATACTTATCTTACCATTTGTAATTAAATTCTTGTTATTATTTATTACCGGTATGTGGTGTATGTTCTTTTATAAATATCATTTATGTGGTTCCATAATGGTAAAATCTTTGTAAACTTCCTTAGATGATGTTTCTAGTCAACTTCTAAAAATTTGTATTTGTCACATACTCAGTTCACATGATAGAAAAATTTTGCAGGGATATCATTCCTGAAGATTAATTTTGATTTTCACCTTGCCTCAGTAACACATTCAAAGTAATATATGTTATTGTTAAGTTACTGATCTTTTTCCAGTCTGGTTTTACACAAAAGACAAATCTGATTTGACTTTTGTAGGAATTGTTTCAGCGATTCTTAAATAACAAAATACTGATTTCGTCTTTTTGATCATATCATAGCCTTAAATGCTTATAATCCTCACATGGTAAGAGTGACTCTTCATGAAAGTCATTGCACATCTTACATTGTATTAAGGTATAAAATGTTATGATGTGTTTATTTATAGCCTGAAGAGGAAAAACCGGATCCTAATAAAGAATTGGAGGATCAAGTGTCACAATCTGACCTGTTTGCTGAACTTACACCAGAAGATGTCCGAGAAGTTGTTGAAAGTGTTACTAAAGAAATGCTTGGAAATTTACAGGTATATTCTAACAGTTCTCTTTCTTAAGGTTTTCAAAACTCATTCAGAAGCAGCCCTTAATCTCCTCACCTGAGAATAATTATGTATCTCAAGTATGTTAATATCTTTTGATTCAGTCACAGTGTTTCCTTGTTTCTAGCCGTTGTAAATTGGTACACTTTGACTTTGTACCAAATTGTTGTACCTGTAGAAGTTGAGCAGTCAGTAAAATATTTAAATGTCAATAAAATATTTAAAAACAAAGATGGTTATTTTATCATTTCAGTTCCACTGAAGTCTAAAAGCCTAAAAAAATAAAATTGTTTTTTTTTAACTTAAAATGAAAAAAAAATGAAAATCATTAGTTAATGCAATTCTTAACCAGACAACATTGCTTTTCAATTTTTGGTCATTTTGTACTATAAAAACGATTATTCTGGTAAAACAGTGTGAGGGAATGATCTGAAAATTCTGAAAAGTTATTGGTTCAGACCTACATCAAATTGTACACAAATCTCAAAAATATATTTCCCTCTTGTCCAAAAAAACCTTAGTTGAGTGCCTTTAACATAAATATATTAAATAAAAGTGCATATAATATACATGTATATTCTTTCTTCTTATTTCAGAGTGAGATTGCATTAAAATTACAAGATAAAGAAAGTCAAATTATTCAGAGGATCAACAAAATACACAAAGTGGCAGAATGAAGAATGCATTATCTGAACTTTTTACTATGAAAACTTTATATAAAAATTATTTATAAACTTGAAACCTTTCATTAGAAGAAATAATGCATTTCACTTTAATCATGGTTTAAGTATTTTGAGAGAAAAGAATTTTTTTTCAGTATTTTGTTGATGTATTTAATTTGGAACAGAAGCATTGTTGAAATTATGTTCTTGAATGGAAGATGGTTTGAAACCTATTGTGTAGAGAAATGATATTTTATAGTAATGTATTTATAACACCCTGTGATATGTTTATGTAAATATTTTTATATTGTTATTTGTGTATAATATTGATGAATAAATTTTGTAGAAATATGGTTTATTGTTGTTACCTAATACTTATGTAGAAGCATCCAATATTATGTTTGTTAATGTTGATAAGAGACCGTTACCTCACCAATAGATGTCACATGAAAACTAAATCTTTGAACTTATTGCTAAATAACTAAAGATCCTGTAACTCAATTTTTCATGGTTTTATATCATAAATATAATGCTTAAATGAAAATTTATCAATATTGTAAGTTTAAAAAAGCATTATTTGTAAAGATATTACCGAATATACATTTTCATCTAAATAAAGGGAGGTAATTGGAAGTTAATTTTCGTTAAAGTCTGTGATAAGAAATGAATGTATATATTTTAATGATTACTAATAATGTGCACTGTAAAAGTCATAGGGTGACATTCCAGCTTTACTGACTGTGGAAGACCTCAATTGCCCCTCCGTGCATTACTTAAGTATAAATGGGCACCCAAGTAGAACCATTGACACTCGTTAAGCCAGCTTGATAGCTTCCTCACATGAAAGCCTCCAAAGTCCCTGGTGTGATTCAAACCTACAGCGGTGAGGGGCCACATGTTAAGTCAAAGACCTTAACCACTCTGTTACAGACATGCATTTTAAATTTATTTTCATTTCTTGTAACTGTAAACAAACTATATTTCATTGAAATTATTGATGCTTTAACAAATTGGTTAACATGCCATGTAAGAAAAAATGAAGCACACAGAAATCGCAGAAGCTTTATTTTACAGGACTCGCAAAAAAAAAGGTTTTGTAAATTCTCAAATATAAAAAAAATAGAAAGTAGTAATAAAAACAAGCCACAATTTTTTGGATCTGGTTCATTATTGCTTTGACAATGTGAAGGATAATCTTACTTTAATTTCAAATTATCTGATAGCAAAGTAAATTGATTTCCTAAAGACACTGTATCAAAAGCTACACATTTCAAAAATACTGTTTAAAAACAAAAGTTTAAACCAGTAAAAAACATTTACTTTACCATATAATTATGTAATTCACAATTCTTCTTTTCTATTAAACAGTTATCTTTGATATTTATTCATAAAATTCATTTTATCATTTGTCTTTGCATAAAAGTCACCCATCACAGCAATTTTTGTTTTCATAAAAAACAACAATAAACGCTTTTCACATCCTGAGTAGATGCTTGCATGTTAATAAAACAAGTATCACAGAGCAGTTAGTCTTTTATATACATTCAAACATTTTCAAGTATCCAGACTTGAATCCTTTACCATATTATCTTTTTTCTGTAACAACTGAATTATTGTATCAAGTTTTTGGTTAAGTTTGGTTTCCATTGTGTTTAGTCTGGTATCAACATATTTAAGTATTTTTTCTTCACTTGATTGCACCATTTGTGACACAGTCTGTTGAATTGTTGCCTGCAACATTTCAATATGAGAACCAGTCAGATTTTGTGATAATGTGTCATCATTACTGGCACCAACATCTGGATGAGACTTTGACCTGGAATTTATGAAATATAAAAAATTAATTGTCAATGTTTAACTGAAAAACATGCTTTTTCTGAGGTTAAGATATTTAACAAGGTCATAAAAAGACAGTAAACACAAGAGCTGTCAGTAGGACAGCATGCTTGACTATTCTTAGTGCTTGATAGTAAAAGAGCCTTGATAATGTAAAATTTTCTAAGTTCACAAAACGGCCATTTTTTTTTAAAATCCATGTTACAGTTATAGGCCTTTGAGAGAGTCCTATTATGCTCTCAAACAAGAGGGCCATTTGATGGCCCTAGATTGCTCACCTGACCCATCAAACTCATCCAAACAATTACCTAGACAAGCATTCTGACCAAGTTTCATGACAGGTGAGTCAACAAGAGCTGTCCGTAAGACAGCGCGCTCGACTTTTTTATTGCTTGCCAATAAAAAAAGTTTTTGCAGTAAAAGGCAATACAAGAATCTCTGTATTTTTAAAGTGAACAATGGCCATGAGCATTAAGATATTTAGTGAAGAATTATTTTACTGAATTGTGTGATTTTAATTTCAAGTACAAAAAGAGAAAAATAACTAGTTGTTTGATACCCTTGAATATTACAGCAATGTTTATATGACATAATTTATGGTAAAGTGAACAAGTGGATAGGAATGAATTTTTTTAGATTTTTTAAGTTTTTTAGTGCTTGCCTATAATACAAAACATTGACAGTTAAGGGCCATAATTCAAATAAAATCTTTGACAGAATTACCTTCTCCTGGACATGTTTGGGAATCATGATTGTAAACAAGTATTCCAACTTTCAAATTAATATCTCAAACAGTTCAGTCAAAAAAGTGGACTGGTACTAAAAACTTAACCAAGATTCTAAGTCGATAAAAGGCCTTAATTTTTAAAACAAATCCTTGACAGAGTTACCTTCTCTTGCGTACAGATGGGGGTAATGATGTGAAATAGCATTAAAAGTTTCAAAGCAATATCTCAAAGGGTTAAGGCAATAAGTGGATTTTACCCATATTCAATGTATTTTCTAAGTCAAAAAAGGGGCATAATTCTGTCAAAACCTTGACAGAGTTATGTCCTCTTGTCTGTTGATGAAGGTCGTGATGGTAAACAAGTATGGTCAGTTTCAAAGCAATACCTCCAATGGTTTTGAAATAAAGTGAGGTGGTACAAAAAACTTAACCAAGCTCAATACACTTTCTAAGTCAAAAAAGGGCCATAATTCTGTCAAAAACCTTGACAGAGTTATGTACTCTTGTCTGTAGATGGAGGTTATGATGGTGAACAAGTATGGTAAGTTTCAAAGCCATACTTGTAATACTTCTGAAATAAAGTGGGGTGGTACGAAAAACTTAACCAAGGTGTGACGCCAACGCCGACGCCGACGCCGGGGCGATTAGGATAGCTCCCCTTTTCATAGAAAAAGTCGAGCTAAAAATGTGACCACTACAGTGTTAACAAGGATTATCCATATTTGAGCAGTGTGACCTCTTTTTTTACCCAGGTGACCCATACTTGACCTAGAAATCATCAAAAAACAAACTTTCAGACCAATTTCCAGGTACTTGGATCAAAACAGTAGCAACTAGAGTGTTTAACAAGATTTTTCTATTTTTAGCTCCGGTGACCTAGTTTCACATGCGATTTCGAACTCATCCGAGCAATTACCTAGACAAGCATCCTGACCAAGTTTGATGATAATTGAGTCGAAAATGTGACCACTAGAGAGTGTTAACAAGGTTTTTTCCATATTTGGGCGGTGTGACCTAGTTTTTCATCCGAGATGACCCATGTTCGAACTTGACTTAGAAATTATCAAAAACAAACTTTCAGACCAATTTACAGGATATTTGGATCAAAACAGTAGCCACTAGAGTGTTAACAAAGATTTTTCTATTTTTAGCTCTGTGACCTAGTTTTTCATCCGAGATGACCCATGTTCGAACTAATCCGAGCAATTACCTAGACAAGTTTCCTGACCAAGTTTGATGACAATTGAGTCAAAATTGTGACCACTAGAGTGTTAACAAGATTTTTCTATTTTTAGCTCCTGTGACCTAGTTTTTCATCCGAGATGACCCATGTTCGAACTAAATCCGAGCAAGTACCTAGACAAAGCATCCTGATCAATTTTGATGACACTTGTGTCAAAAATGTGACCGCTAGAGTGTTAACAAGATTTTTCTATTCTTAGCTCCTGTGACTGCTAGTTTTTCATCAGAGATGACCCCATGTTCGAACTCATCCAAGCTATCCACCTAGACAAGCATCCTGAGCAAATTTGATGATGATGTTGAGGCAAAAATGTGACCGCTAGAGTGTGAACAAGGTTTTTCTATTTTTTAGCTCCGTGACTAGTTTTTCATCCGAGATGCAACCCATGTTCGAACTCATACGAGTTATCACCTAGAAAAGCATCCTGACCAAGTTTGATGATGATTGAGGCAAAAATGTGACCGCTAAGTGTTAATAAGGTTTTTCTATTTTTAGCTCCGGTGACCTAGTTTTTCATTCAGGATGACCCATGTTCGAACTCATTCAAGCTATCACCTAGACAAACATCTTGACCAAGTTTGATGATGATTGATGCAAAAATGTGACCGCTAGAGTGTTAACAAGGTTTTTCTATTTTTAGCTCCGGTGACCTAGTTTTTCATCCGAGATGACCCATGCCATTTCGAACTCATCCGAGCTATCACCTAGAAAAGCATCCTGACCAAGTTTGATGATGATTGAGGCAAAAATGTGACCGCTAGAGTGTTAACAAGGATTTTCTATTTTTTAGCTGCCGGTGACCTAGTTTTTCATCCGAGATGACCCATGTTCGAACTCATCCGAGCTACAAACTAGATAAGCATCCTGACCAAGTTTGATGATGATTGAGGCAAAAATGCGACCGCTAGAGTGTTAACAACTAAACGTGGACGGACGACGGACAATCATCGAGCACGCTCAGCTGAGCTAAAAAAAGTAAAAAATTTCAACTTGTCTAAAGCAAGATGTCAATGAAATATGAAAATATCTGAGGTGGTACACAAACTTTAATGTAAATTCTAAAGCGAAAAAGGGGCATAATTCTGCCAAAATGTTTGGTAGAGTTACCTCTTGCTGTCTACATGTTTGTGGCATGATGGTAAACAAGTGTGCAAAGTTTCAAAGCCATATGTCAATGGACTCTGAAAATATTTGAGTTTATTCAAAAACTTTTACATAAATTCAAAGTCAAAAAGGGGCATAATTCTGTCAAAATGCTTGACAGAATTACCTCCACCTGTCTACAGGTTGAGGGCATGATGGTGAACAAGTGTGACCAGGACTTTAAAAATATTTGAGGTGTTACAAAAACTTTAACATAAGTGGTTACGCTTTGGTGACTAGGATAGCTCTACTTATTCTTATAAAATAGTCGAGCTAAAAATTAAGAATATTCTCACTGAAATTGTTTTTAGATTTAAATTTCACAATTTAAATAATTATTAGAACAATCAAAAGTATTTGATAGTACTTTTTTTTATAATTGCAAATTTCACATTTTAATGAAATGTATATTGTGGTTGGTAAAGTACAATATACAGTTGTGTTATTAACCCTTACAAATAACCCTTGCTAAATATCTTACCGTAATTGGACGTGTCCATTTTTCAATAAAGACTAAACCATTTTTCAATTTTTGGTCGATTTTCCACAATTAAAATAATTATTCTGGGAAAAAGGAGTGAGCTAATGATCTGCTATTTTGCACACAAGTTATTGGTCTATACCTACATCAAATGGAACATTAATCTCGAAAAATTATTTCCAGTCCTGTCATGTGAAAAAACTTTAATTAAGTCCCTTTAAGAAATCATATAAAACTTGCATGGCTCATCCAATATCGTTTCTCCACCTGTGACCCATCTTAATATATTCCAGTATTGTACTGTTTAATGTAAAATTATTATACCTTGTATCCGTAACGTCAGTTTGGTCATCTTGCAGAGTTTCTGCCCCTGTTTCAGCTGCATGCTCTGCTACTCTCATCTGGCCTACTTTCCCACAGATATTTTGTAACATAGCAAACATCCCTCCTTGACCTTCTGATTCACCTTGACCCACATCCTGTGACCTTGACATTGACATCAACATTGCAGTTAATGGACTGCTGTTTTTCATGCCCTGTTGTTTGATTTCTTGATCATTTCTTAATTGTGAAGTTGGTGTTTTATCACTGGATGTTTTAGTGTCATGTGATTTAGTTACCATGGAAAGAAGATTTGAAAGCATGGATGAGGTGTCAGCACCTTCCACACTTAAAGCTGATGATAATGCTCCCAACTTGGACATCTGAGTCTGAAAAAAATTCTGTAACTTAATTATCCACATAAAATAGAAGTGCAGTTCCAAAATACAAATGTATAAAACTATTTCAGGCATGGAATATGTGAGTTATTTTGGTCTTTATCAATATGTACATAACCAAGTTAAATCCCAAACAATAAATATTGTTGATAAACCTAAAGTAGAACCTTAAACAATGTGCTTCATGTTATTTAATAGGTTATACCTGCGCACTGTACGAGTGCTCAATTTATAGAAAATTCTAAAACTTTTTTTTTATCAACTCAGACATACATACAAAGTCAATCAAATAACATACTATCTGTATCACAAACCTGCTGGTAATCTTCGACAGCATGAAGAAGTTTTGTCCCTCCTTCAGGGGCACTGTCCCCCATACTATGTAGGTAACCCTTCACCTTGGATATATCTATCATTCCTGTACTACCTTTGCTACTGGTCTTGCTGTCACAGTTTTGTTCCAGAATAAAGTGCAGTTTGTAAATTTTAACTGATGTCCTCTCACCTAACCCAACAAACTGTAAAAAGATATATCAACATTTTTTTTGAATTGTAACTTACGAACTTATTTTCAACATAAGCAATGTAAATTTAGCATGTAAATGGTGATTAAATACTGTTTATAACAGACATTACATATAATAACAAGAGCTGTCAGCAGGAAAGCACACTCAATTATTCTCAGTACTTGGTAGCAAACACGCCCAAATAATGTAAGAATTGACAACAAGAGCTGTCAGTATGACAGCAGTCTTGGCTATTCTCAGTACAAGGTAGAAAACAGGCAAAATAATGTAACAAGAGGGCCATGATGGCCTTGAAATCGCTCACCTGTATATAGGCCCCAGGGCAGGGCCAATTTCAACCAGGGGCTTTTATTTGAACAAACTTGGTACAACATCCATTTGATGATGATTCATGAAAATAATAATTATCTAAGCTCTAGCTCTAAGAAGATTTTTTAAGTTTTTACTATACACATATCGAGGAAAAAAAAATGACCCCCCTCTGGGCGGGGCCAATTTTTGTCCCCAGGGCTTTTATTTGAACAAACTTGGTAGACACTCACTGGAAGATAATTCATGCTTAATATCTAAACTCTAGCTCTTTGGTTTTTTAAAAGAAGATTTTTTTAAGTTTTTACTATATACATTTAAGGAAATCAATGATCCCCGGGGCGGGGCCAATTTTAACCCCAGGGCCCTTATTTGAACAAAAATGGTAGACACCCATTAGAAGATGTTTCATGCTAAATATCTTAGCTCTAGCTCTGAAGGTTTTTAAAAGAAGATTTTTTTAAGTTTCTACTTTATGCATAAAGGGAAAAACAATGACCCCTGGGGTGGGGCCAATTTTGACCCCAGGGCTTTTATTTGAACAAACTTGGTAGACACCCACTTGAAGATGTTTCATGCTTAATAGCTAAGCTCTAGCTATTTGGGTTTTTTAAAAAAAAGATTCCCCCCCCCCCCCCCCCCCCCCCCCCGGGCGGGATCAATTTGACCGCAGGTATTTATTTGAACAAAGTTGGTAGACACTGACTAGATTATGTTTCATGCCAAATATTTAAGCTCTAGCTCTTACGGTTTTCCAAAAGAAGATATTTTAATTTTTTTCTTTCGGTTGCCATGGCAACCAGAGTTCTGCTTGGAATAAAATTCTTTGAACAATTTTTTTAAAGTTGACTACCAAAGGAACATTCCTGTGAAGTTTGGATGAAATTGGGTTAGTGGTTTATGAGGAGATGTCGTTTAAAGTAAAAGTTTACGGACGGACGGACACCAAACGAAAAGCGATCACAAAAGCTCATCATGTCACTTTGTGACAGGTGAGCTAAAAATTGACAATAAGACCTGTCAGTAGGAAAGGGGGCATGTTTATTGATTTTTCTCAGTGCTTGATGATTTTTCTCAGCGCTTGATAGTAAAACAAGAGTAAGGATAATAAAGGAATTAACAAAAAGGCAGATTTCATTCAAAAAATTACATGACATATTCCTGGATATTGTCCAAAAATTTTATTCAAGTTAACAAAGGGCAATATTACATTTAAAATCAATGCCAAATGCTATGGGCATTTGACTGAACCTCTATGAACCCAACCACTTGTATTATATTTCAAGCGAATATCTTTTGTAGTTTTGATGTTCCATGCAAAACTTGAACCAGGAATTTTCCAAGTTTACAAAGAGCCAATATTTTGTCAAAGTCCATGCTAAAGTTTTGATCTCAAATGAGTTTTTGAAGTTAATACAAGCAAACATCCTAAGTGGTATATGAGATATGATGATGGACAAGAAGTTGCACAATAAAACTTAAACCAAAATGTAATGCCGATATAAAAATCGATGCCACATGGAGTAGGATAGCCCTGTTATTTTTATAATATTTTTGTAATAAATACAAGGCTGTTTTCATTCTTGATAGGAGTTATATATTACAAAAAACATTTGGGAAACCCTTTTCAAAAAAATTTTAAAATGTGTTATACCAAAGCATTAATCTTAATTGGGAAATGAAAAAAGTGAAATGAACTTCCAATATCTTAATCCCCCATTAATGAACTCCCAAATCGGGCTAACTGGTTTTTGACTTAAAAGGAATGGGTTTTTCTCAGGCTGGTCGGATTTCCCTCTGGCGCAAAAACCCCTTATGTTGGTTTTTTCGTTTAAAGCGGCTTCCCCAAAGGATTTGGCTCCCGATTTCAGATTTGGTCAGAAAAACCAGCAAAGAAAAGTACACTTTAAATAATGGAAAAACCTTTAAAATTCACAACAAAAATCTCAGGAAAAAAAAGTTTTACAACCTTCCCCGGGCCCGTAATTTTAAAAAAAACTTTAATTTTCCTTTTTTAAATTTTTTTGTTTTGAAAAGGAGTTTCAAGTTTTGATGTACAGCAGAATATGCCATCTTCATGCACTTTTTTCCCTCTAGCTGTCTGTAAGTAACCATCACTGTTAGAATACAGCTCTAGAGTTCTAGCCTGACTTCTTACAATCAAGCCAACAATAGATACACCATGATGAGGCTTACACTCACAACTGATCTCTAGTGAACATGAGTGTTCACACCTGTTACAGGTAATAAATGATGAATTTGCTTCATCCGCAATCTCCTCTGTGCCATCCCTAAAATAAGATATTGAAGTAACCCAAAATTAAATTTTAAAATATTTCCCTTTTAATTTAATTTTCCAAATTTTTATCAAGGAAATTTATAACTTAAATTAAAAAATTTATTTAAATTTAAAATTTTTGGGCCCTGGTGTTTTTGTACTTTAATCATCCAAATCAAATTCTTTTTAAACAAAAAATTTATATTATTTGACACCCCAAAGGGGTAAAAATGCTTTGAAACTGATAATTTTTCCCAAAAACCGCTACCCCCAAGGGCCATCTCACTCCCTCCAGATTTAGCATTCATTACAACAATAATATGACACAATGTAAAAAATGAGGAAATTGACTTTAAATAATATTTACCGAGTTGTAAATGAGACAGGAGGAGGCGGCAGCTGAGCAATAGGGGATAATCAAAACGTCTTATCCCTGTGTTTTTAGTTAAAAAGCTAACCAGTTAAGTAATAATTGACCAAGTCAATGATAGCCAAGAAGAGCAATAATTGAACAAGAGGGCCATGATGGCCCTAGATCGCTCACCTGACCCATCAAACTCATCCAAACAATTACCTAGACAAGATTTTTTTATTTTTAGCTCCTGTGACCTAGTTTTTCATCCGAGATGACCCATCTTCGATTTAATCCCAACAATGACCTAGACAAGTTTCCTGACCAAGTTTGATGACAATTGAGTCAAAATTGTGACCACTAGAGTGTTAACAAGATTTTTCTATTTTTAGCTCCGGTGACCTAGTTTCACATGCGATTTCGAACTCATCCGAGCAATTACCTAGACAAGCATCCTGACCAAGTTTGATGATAATTGAGTCGAAAATGTGACCACTAGAATGTTAACAAGGTTTTTCCATATTTGGACGGTGTGACCTAGTTTTTCATTTAAGATGACCCATGTTCGAACTTGACTTAGAAATCATGAAAACAAACTTTCAGACCAATTTACAGAATATTTGGATCACAACAGTAGCCACTAGAGTGTTAATAAGGTTTTTCTATTTTTAGCTCCTGTGACCTAGTTTTTCATCAGAGATGACCCATCTTCGAACTCATCCGAGCTATCGAGCTATCAACTAGACAAGCATCCTGACAAAGTTTGATGATGATTGAGGCAAAAATGTTACCGCTAGAGTGTTAATAAGGTTTTTCTATTTTTAGCTCCGGTGACCTAGTTTTTCATCCAGGATGACCCATGTTCAAACTCATCCAAGCTATCACCTAGACAAGCATCTTGACCAAGTTTGATGATGATTGATGCAAAAATGTGACCGCTAGAGTGTTAACAAGGTTTTTCTATTTTTAGCTCCGGTGACCTAGTTTTTCATCCGAGATGACCCATGTTCGAACTCATCTGAGCTATCACCTAGACAAGCATCCTGACCAAGTTTGATGATGATTGAGACAAAAATGTGACCCCTAGAGTGTTAACATGGTTTTTCTATTTTTAGCTCTTGTGACCTAGTTCTTCATCCGAGATGACCCATGTGCAAACTCATTCGAGCTATCAACTAAATAAGCATCCTGACCAAGTTTGATGGTGATTGAGGCAAAAATGTGACCGCTGGAGTGTTAACAAGGTTTTTCTATTTTTAGCTCCGGTGACCTAGTTTTTCATCCGGGATGACCCATGTTCGAACTCATCTGAGCTATCACCTAGACAATCATCCTGACCAAGTTTGATGATGATTGATGCAAAAATGTGACCGCTAGAGTGTTAACAAGGTTTTTCTATTTTTAGATCTGGTGACCTACTTTTTCATCTGAGATGACCCATGTTCGAACTCATTCGAGCTATTACCTAGACAAACATCCTGACCAAGTTTGATGATGATTGAGGCAAAAATGTGACCTCTAGAGTGTTAACAAGGTTTTTCTATTTTTAGCTCTTGTGACCTAGTTTTTCATCCGAGATGACCCATGTTCGAACTCATCCGAGCTATCAACTAGATAAGCATCCTGAACAAGTTTGATGATGATTGAGGCAAAAATGCGACCGCTAGAGTGTTAACAACTAAATGTGAACGGACGACGGACAATCATCGATCCTAAAAGCTCACCCTCAGCATGCTCAGGTGAGCTAAAAAGACCATACATTCATTGTGCACCTTTTCCATTTTCATTTAATGACTTTCGGAGCAGTTTTCACCCTATCAGTTTCAAATTTAGAGATCAGATGTGTTAGAATTTTTTTTTTTTGTCAATTAAGTGTAATTTTTTAAGACCCTGGTAATGTGGTTGTAAATATTTTGTAATTGTTTCTATGTATTGACGGAATGCCATATCATCGTAAAGAGGGATATGCAACATCAGTATAAACCCTGTTGCTGTCCATACCAGTATTAGCGAATTGCCAGCTTTATGGTAACGCGAGTACCTGCTAGATAGTGATAATTTTTAAAACTTTCGTCCAAAGTTACATACATGTATGAATTATTGACACATCGCAACTTTTCGAATTACAAAATAATGATAAAATCAGAGGTATTCTGTTTGTTTGTTTCATTTTACGCCTTTTCCCAACAGTATTTCAGTCATATTGACCTTTTCGAAAACCTAGCTAAACTCTGTTTTCCGGTACGTTACGGATTTAGCTCTGGGGAATTACACATAATGATGTACGTAACACTCTAACATGATATTTCTGTTTTTCTATCATTATTTTACCGTATAAGGTGGAAAAACTTGATGTCTTTGAAAATGATCAATGTTCCTTTAATATCTATTGCAAATTTTTCAAAAAATAATTTGTTTATAACGAAAATCAATAAAATTTAAACAGACGTAGTGGAATCTTCCGTAATAAATAAGGTTATTTTCTGCGTAAACTTGTGTATTTACTTTATTTTTTGTATGGAATTATTCATACAATGATATTTAATTATTTTCTTATAAAGAAATAATTGTTTTATTTCAATTTAATTTAAAAAAAGGCCGAAAACATCGAGTTTACTATTACACTCCATTAGATGAATTCCCCAGAGCTATGTACAGAAGGTACCGGAAAACGGCGTTTAGCCAGGTTTTCGAATTCGTGAATAGGCAGGTAGTTTCCTAACCATCGTTCCTGGAGAGTTACACCAGTACTAGACTACCTTCCTCCGCGCTAAACTACCAAAGCATCTCCCGGGGATCGAACCCACGCCAGAGAGGTAACTGGATTAGTCATCGACTCTTGACCACCGAGGCGGTTTTCTGCTTGAAAACGTAAGCGTAGATTGATGTCCTACGCACTTATAAGGGAACCATAATAGGACAGGGAACCGGAATAAACAGAAGCAGTGTATAAAATTCCGAATGGCAATTTTAAAACGGAAAATGTAAAATAAAAATGAAC
The DNA here is from genome assembly GCF_026571515.1 of Ruditapes philippinarum. Taxonomy (NCBI): domain Eukaryota; kingdom Metazoa; phylum Mollusca; class Bivalvia; order Venerida; family Veneridae; genus Ruditapes; species Ruditapes philippinarum. Next base: position 297,765 of record NW_026859460.1, read on the forward strand.
GATTATTTTATTCTATTTCACGGTAAAACTAAAAGTAAATCGAGCTCGCTTTGAGGCTTTGCCTTTTTCATATTAGCTGTATGACATAATATCCTTACCCATAAAAAAATATATTTTATAGAAGTGCATTAATGAATAAATTTCTCACTCAATTAGTCAAATTATAGAATTCATTTATTTATTGAAATGCTAAATTATGCTATAACAAATAATGTTACAGCTCTTACCAGTCATCATCGTTTTGAATGACAGTATAAGTTGAAAGAAAATTTGGATCGTGGTCACTTTGCCACGACAAGTTAAAGTCGCAAAATTCTGAGGACTTCCACATTTTTTTGACAGTTTTGAAGATTCACGCCTTTCTTTCCCAATTGTAAACAATCGTCTGATTAATCCAGACTTTTCTCTCTGCGTTTGGTTTTCACCTCAACTGAATTTTAATCGAGTAAAAATAGAGATTTGCTAGATCATGCCAGTCTTTGATACCTTTAAGGAAACAAGAATTTGCTTTCATTCCATGTTTATCTTTTTGGTTTTGTTCTGATTTTTTAGAACTTTTTTGTTCAAAACTTAATATAGTTTTTACCGCAGGTAAGTCATTTCCGTTGTCAAATGTATTTCATTCAAGTAAGCATTCAAACGTTTCATTACCAAGATTTATTCATTTTTACCTTATTTCGGTAAAATCATAAAATGCCGGCTGAAATGTACAAAGTTGAACCATTTTATGAAAGTTCTTGTAAAGTAGATCTCCCAGATGTCATGTACAAAGTGAAAAGTTTTTATGAGTCCTCACCATCTGTCACGGTATGATCGATTTTATCATTTTATAGACTTCACGTCATGCAGTAAACACATCATCCACATGATGCACGTGTCTGTCTGAAATGATCCTGGTCAACTCGGTCCTAAAGTAACTCGGTCTCAGATTCATTTTGACCCTTTACCAATTCAAAGTCGGCACTGGCCAACTTGTCACATATTTAATATGAAAAAGGCAAAGCCTCAAAGCGAGCTCGATGTACTTTTTACGTGAAATAGTATGAAATAATCGCTCATTTTTATTTCAAATGCAGTAACGAGTGCGTGTGACGTCACACGTACTGTGTTAAATATGGCCCCGCCCCTGTCGTGAAATGAATAACGAGTTTTGAAAACGTTGATAAAACTTTGTTTATTTTATTTCACTCTATAATTTTTCAAGCGAAATAAAGATTATTTTAAGTGAAATAAATGTAAAACTTATAACGTTTGCGACATTAAAATAGCGTACTTGATTTGTTTGTTTTGCACGTGCTGTTTGGCCACAGGAGCCTGAAATTATATCAAAAACAAAAAAAATAACGATTTAAAAAAAATTCCCATATATATACTATAAAAAACACAAGGAAGGCAACAACATTTCCCCACCCACTGCTACATTTACAAGGAATATTTATAAAAACGCCTGGGATTTACTTCCGAGCACTTTTAATCAATAAAGCACATTAAAATCTTTCTGAAACACTGATTACTCTTATCAACTATCCAACAATTACGCCAATGAATGAATTTTATCACTGCATTTCTCTCATCGTCGGTTCCATTGCCAGTTCTGTGCTAAATTCCGTCATACCGTTATTGACCGGTTTTGTAGATACCGAAATTCTTTCCAAAACAAAAAAAATAAGAACTATTTAAATAAAAATCCTATATTTATAATAGTATTTATAATATGGGATTTTTATTTAAATCGTTCTTTTTCGTTTTTGATAGAATTTCGGGATCTACAAAAACCAGTCAATGACGGTATGACGGAATTTAGCGCAGAACTGGCAATGGAACCGACGATGGAGAAATGCAGTGATAAATTCATTCAATTGGCGTAATTGTTGATACTTGATAAGAGTAATCAGTGTTTCTGAAAGATTTTAATGTGCTTTATTGATTAAAAGTGCTCGGAAGTAAATCCCAGGCGTTTTAATAAATATTCCTTGTAAATGTAGCAGTGGGTGGGGAAATGTTGTTGCCTTCCTTGTGTTTTTTATAGTTATATATATGGGAATATTTTTAAATCGTTATTTTTTTTTGTTTTTGATATAATTTTCAGGCTCCTGTGGTTTGGCGCTACATTGGTGACGTCACGTAAACAATACTTTAAACGTCTGTACAGCGTTAACGACTGAATAAAAAGATATTGGTGTTCGAATTCATTTTCTTAGTTAGACCATTTTCTTTCATTCTTGATAGTTTTCACAACAAAATTCGACAAAAAATTGTTTTTATTTATCAGATTTCAAACAAAATCGGGCGCCTTCGATTTTCAATTTTTTATACACAGCTTCCGTTGTTCTGGTTCCCTGTCAATTATGGTTCCCATAGACGTGCGCGTGTGACCAGTCTACACATCTGTTTTCAGTCAGAATTCCTCAGTTTTTACCGTTATCTTTAAATTCGAAAGGTTGCGATGTGTCCAATTTGGTACTTTGGACGAAAGTTTTCAAAACCATCACTTAGCAGGTACTCGCGTTACCGTAAAGCTCGCTTTGCGAGCAGGCCCTTCGGGCCAGCTCGTCGAGCTCACTATAACAGTAAATTGATAATTATAAGATTCGTGATCTTGTAGAAAAAATAAAAAACATTTTCTCAAATTTCTGTTTTCTCTACTGGTTGGGGACCACCAAAACCGGACAACCACCAAACCCGGACGGCCCCTAAAATGCTTAATTTAGTATTTTCTTTGTTCAGTGGTTGTCAGTCAAATTTGTATCAACAATAAGTGCATGTTTCTTTTAAAATTAAGTAAATAAATTTATTTCAACCTCCATAAATGGTAATATTGTAATGTCTTTTTCAAGAATGTTGACATTGAAATTTGGGGTCAAGAAAGCAACGCCTGACATCATATTCCATCTATAATCATTTGCAGAGTGAATAATAGAATATCCAAAACTTCAGCATTTGTTGCTGACATATTGTATATCATGATAATAATCAAAAATCAATACACCCAAGCTTTTATCCGAATGAAGTCACGTCATGTACATATCTGTCCGGACACATATGGTACTGTAGTGTAGACAATTAAGGTAATTTTGATACCCTCCTTGTCGAGCCTCATATATAAGTGTCAATACAATCAGAAATAAACAAACTAGTTCGTTAGTTAGGAGAAGAACCTAGCTGAACTGTGTCAAATTTTTTGGTCTCTAGGTTAAAAATTATGCAATCTGTATGGAAAAATAGTCCAAAAGTGTCCGGTTGATGGTCTCCCACCAGTACTGTACTGGCATGCGAGCAGTTCCCATACAGAAGCAGTACCCGTATTTTTCGTTTAAACGCTTGATTTTTACTTTCATTCTTCAAAAATTAATATCAAATCAAGCAGATGCATAAACGAGACAAAATCTAAGTGTCAGTTCGGCAGTACATATAAAAAGTTTTCATTTTAAATCACTTTCACCTGTGCGTTGTCAAAACGTGACCTTGTTAACTTTGGGGGATTCCGTTTAAAGGCGCATGCGCAACAATACTTACATGTGAGGCCTATTACAGGGTTTTCCGCTTATACCGCCTGCATACAGATAAGTAGGCAATGCGACATAAACCTGATTAATTATCAGAATTTTGACCTATATTACTATATTAAATAATTTTATGGCTTTAATGAGTAAAATATCACGCATACAAGCACGTCATTGCATTTGTTTGTGTTGAGGTACCGGTACCGGGTAATACATGGTCTTCGTTAAATCTACGCTCTTTATCCTGAATTGTATTTACCTTCCTCGGGGAAAATGATCTCTTCAACAATCATAAATGAAAAATGGGTCTGATATAACAACATTGTATAAGTACAATGGGTTTTATTTTATGTACGGGAACTACTTCTCTTCATACAAAATAATGGATAATTTTGGTACCCCATATTATGAGGCCTCATAACTAAGGGTTATTCTATGTTTAGAACATAATGGAATTTCCATAATTTGTGTGAGGAGCTGAATTTTGATGCCTAACATTCAATTTTTTGATGAGTGAGCGTAATAAAATATAATTTTTAAGTAACTATGATTTTTGTACGGGAACTGCTCGCATGCCAGTATTCACGAATTTGAAAACCTAGCTAAACGCCGTTTTTCGGTACTTTCTGTACATAGCTCTGGGGAATTCACCTTATGGAGTGTAATAGTGAACTCAATGTTTTCGGCCTTTTTTTTAAATTAAACTGAAATAAATCAGTTATTTCTTTATAAGAAAATAATTAAATATCATTGTATGAATAATTCCATACAAAAAAATAAAGTAAATACACAAGTTTACGCAGAAAATAACCTTATTTATTATGGAAGATTCCACTACGTCTTTTTGAATTTTATTGATTTTCATTATAAACAATTTATTTTTTTGAATAATTTGCAATAGGAGAAATTTACCAGTGGCCAATATTCTAAAAATAGAATTGCTGATAAGCACTGACCATAGCAACCGTTGCTGGTCGTACATTCTCTTTGTACTACCTAGTCATTTTACATAAGAAAACTATGGTGTGTATGTCTATTAAGAAATAAATATGAGCTCTGTTTCAATAAAGTAGAAGTTTTGATGCTAAAGCATCATTAGTCCCCGAATAGAATGAATTTAAGAAAATATCAGTTAAATGGTTCATGAAAAAAGAAAAGATTAACAATATGTTGAGTAACTATTTATTTACATGAAAGACATTATATGTGAAACAAACTTGCTTAGAAATAGTGTCAAGAAACTGTTATCATTTTTTAAATCAGCCAAAAATAACGTACACTTAATTCATCGTAAACTTAATTCATCGCGAATAAAACAGGTGATTAAAAATAATTAAAGTAAATCATTAACATTAAGCTTGCAAAGTGACTGGGAAAGTTTAATTATTGTATGAAACGATGCAATTCTATTGTACTTTTAAAAGTACTGACTACAAAATTATATAAACAAAACAATCTTTCTTATCTCATATTTCCTATTTATTTATTTTTTATTGAAAATAAATAAAACTGTAGGGAAAAGAAATCTTCAAACAATTATAAAAACTGTAGGCAAAAGAAATATTCGAACAATTTTAATTTTTAAAGACATTGTTTAGATATTTGTTATAATATGTGGCCTTAAAAAAGTTATAATTAGTTAACTACATCAAATATATAATGTCTAGCTTATAAGTATGATATAGTTTTAGAGGTGTACTTGTATTCTGAAATAAATTCACGGAGGTCATTATCATATCTCATTATCTACCTGATCCCAGATTTTTTTCCAACCACAGATGTGACACATGACTATTTTGAGTAATTATGTTGCCTTTTCTTTTTTATATTGGCTGCTGTAAACATGTTTAACTGGGGATTTTGTCAACTTTTTAAATAAATTAAATTTATCCCAAACATTTTCAAATATCACCTGTTGGTCAAACACCATTTTAACAGTCAATCTTTTGAAATATTAAGTAAATTTAGCTCAAATTGACTATGAAAATATGAGCATAATGTCACTTTAACTTGCTTAATACTTAAAACTGAACATGAACTAAGCATAAAGTTTTAAATTATATTTATGTTAACAACACTCAGTTTTTTGGTCTTAAGCATACATTTAACAATGGCTAAAATATAATACCCTTGAATCATAAAACATATTTACATTGACAGGGTGAAAAAAGGGAAAATGAAAATGAAACAAAACTGAGCAATTAGCAGGCATATTTCACATAAAAATGCTATTTCATAGAACACATGTAGCGAGTTGCTTCAAGATTGATATAGACATAAAAATTAAAGTACATGTAGATGTTTAGCAAAAATTTAACCCTTTATAACATCACACTTATCTTATATATGAAATATGTCAATACTATTTAGAAATTAGTTTTGTATTTTTTTCTTCATTTTGAATATTACAAAAAATATATGTTCAGATAACTCTGATCTTTAAAACTTTGCCCCAGGAACATCATCTTATCTTAATTTTACAGAAAATGCTATCATTGTTTACATGTGAATGTACGACCTTCTAAGATTGTGTGTATACGTAGTCCACACAGCAGTTATCAGTGACGTGGTGGTAAATCTCTCCTATAGGTATTAAACGAATATTGATAATTTTCAAAAACATCATTTTTTTCACCTTAAACGGTTAAATAATGATAGAAAAATAGACATATCTCGTAACTGTGTTATGTACTTCATTTGGTGTAATTCCCCAGAGCTAAAACAGTAACGTACCGGAAAACGGTGTTTAGCCAGGTTTTCGAAAAGGTCAATTTATTATAATTTTTGTATGCTACTCAGAACTGTAAACAGTAAAGACTAAATTGGCATGGTAAAAATTAGAATAGTCTTTTCTACCCTTTACACAGAAAAGAAACAATAACTAAAGAGACGTTATTAACAATGTATAGCATTTTCTTCATAGAAAATCTTTTAATTATGCCTTTATGGATTGGCAAAGGATTTTCCCTATCTATATTTAGGGTTGGTGACGTCGTTTGTATTTACTAGGGTTAACTGTTTTGGTTCATTGAATTTCTGTTTTTCTACGCTGTCTATAAATACTCAGCATAATCTGCACTGTTTTTGTCAGACACGTTTAGTTACCAGTCGTTTCTTAGTTGTTCTTCAATTTCGCCACTCCCTCTCACCCATTTTTATTAGCTCGACTTTTTTTTTTTTTGAAAAAAAAAGTAGAGGTATTGTTATAGTCAGGTCGGCGTTGCTGTTGCCGTTGCCGTTACCGTCCGAAAACTTGTACCTGGATCATAACTTTTTTATTTCTTGGTGTATTGTCTTCATACTTGGCCACAACAACCCTTGGGACAAGACCTTTCAGTAGACCATCCTAACCTTGACCTTCATCCATAAATGACCTTGACCTTCAAGGTTAAAAGTCCAATTTTTGCTTGTTCATGCTGTTATTGGCTGTAACTTTGTTATTTTTGAATGGATTGTCTTCAAACTTGAACATAATAATCTTCAAGGATATCCCTTAAAAATAACCAGTCAGACCTTGACATTCACTCATCAATGACCTTGACTTTGAAGGTCAAATTATTGAAATTTTCATTTTTTTGGCTATTATTGGCTGTAACTTTGTTATTTTTGAATGGATTGTCTTCAAACTTGAACATAATAATCTTCAAAGATAACTGTTAATAAAGTTTCCTTTTAAAAGGAAAGGCTTGCACAGTTGTGCCTTCATCCCAACATATTTATTTGTTTTTATTTTTGTAAAAACGAATATTTTTGTCAAAACGATTTGAAATCTGTTCTCTATTGTATAAAACTAATAAAGAAAATAATCAATCGTAAAAATACTAACGTGAAGATCTATCATACTGAAAGGAAACAAGTGTGCACATTTCATTTAATTAATAAGCATGTTCCCAGATACGATGCGCTATCTATAAATCATCACGTGGTAAGGTTAATGATATGCATGGGCTATTTTTAGATTACCTCACCAAGTTCAGTAGATCTAAATATAACTCGATCATGCACTGTGTGATTTGGACCACCCTTTGAAGACGGAATACTACTACAGTCAACATCCTCTATTGTGTAAAACTAATACAGACAAAAAACAATTATAAAAGAAACTAACTTTTGCGTCTTGAAAAAGAATTGAAACGGAACAATTTCGTTTATAATTTATTACGGTTTAAATCAATAAATCAAGTAAAAATACGAATCCTATTTATATAAACAAACTGGGATTACCGAAGTAACTAAAATAGCTTAGATTTCCGTATTATTACTTCGTCTGATTCCGCAGTATGACGGAATCACCCGAATTGTCACGATTGCAATCGGAAGTACATCGGCTATTATCATTAATCCGAAGAGTGACGGAAAAGGCCGAAAAGTTGCGATTGGCACGATTTCAGCTGGTTTCCCGTTCAATCATGCACTTATAAATGTAAGCAGAAAACCACCTAACCGGAACAGGTTTTCCAAATGAAATGGCTTGCAGCCGTGGCTGCAAGCCAAAAATATACCGAAAGACCTTGACCTTCACTCATTAATGACATTGTCTTTGAAGGTCAAATTATTGAAATTTTCATTGTTTTGGCGGTAACTGACTGTAACTTTGCTATTTTTGAAGGGATAAACTTCATATTATAACAGAACATTCTTAAGGACCAGACCTTGTTGTTTATCAAACCCAAATTTGCTTGGGCTCTTTAATGACCTTGACCTTGAAGGTTATATTACTGAATTTTCTCAGATTGTGCATTTATTGGTGTGTGTATGTATATTATATGTATTATATATATATATATAAATGTGTGTGTGTGTGTGTATATATATAAATTGCGTCATTTTTTCTATTTTTAGAAATTGCGTCATTTTTTTCTATTTTTAGAAATTGCGTCATTGTTGCTATTTTTAGAAATAGCTTCATTTTTTTTTCTATTTTTAGAAATTGCGTCATTTTTTTCTATTTTTAGAAATTGCGTCATTGTTGCTATTTTTAGAAATTGCGTCATTTTTTCTATTTTTAGAAATTGCGTCATTGTTGCTATTTTTAGAATTTGTTGCTATTTTTAGAAATTGCGTCATTGTTGCTATTTTTAGAATTTGTTGCTATTTTTAGAAATTGCGTCATTTTTTCTATTTTTAGAAATTGTGTCATTGTTGCTATTTTTAGAAATTGCGTCATTTTTTTTATTTTTAGAATTTGTTGCTATTTTTGGAAATTGCGTCATTTTTTCTATTTTTAGAAATTGCGTCATTGTTGCTATTTTTAGAAATTGCGTCATTGTTGCTATTTTTAGAAATTGCGTCATTTTTTCTATTTTTAGAAATTGCGTCATTTTTTTCTATTTTTAGAAATTGCGTCATTGTTGCTATTTTTAGAAATTGCATCATTTTTTCTATTTTTAGAAATTGCATAATTGTTGCTATTTTTAGAAATTGCGTCATTTTTTCTATTTTTAGAAATTGTGTCATTTTTTTCTATTTTCAGAAATTGCGTCATTTTTTTCTATTTTTAGAAATTGCGTCATTGTTGCTATTTTGTGAATTTGTTGCTATTTTTAGAAATTGTGTCATTGTTTCTATTTTTAGAAATTGCGTCATTGTTGCTTTTTTTAGAATTTGTTGCTATTTTTAGAAATTGCGTCATTGTTTCTATTTTTAGAAATTGCGTCATTGTTGCTATTTATAGAAATTGCGTCATTTTTTTTATTTTAGAAATTATGTCATTTTTTTGTATTTTTAGAAATTGCGTCATTTTTTCTATTTTTTAGAAATTGCGTCATGTTGCTATTTTAAGAAATTGCGTACTGTTGCTATTTTTAGAAATATGCTTAATGTTTCTATTCATATATATACAAAATATATAAAGAAAACTAATGTGACAAGACAGACCAACTAAATTTATAAAAAGGAAACGTTAATATATGTTCAAACCTTTCTATGTTTGCGTTTAGAAAAAGTAAAAAGTCGAGCGTTGCCCCCGCCCGGCGGTGGCTCTTGTTGCTTGTTAGATTAAATGTTGGAATGTGAATGTTTTATTTGTGTTATTTTAAATGTTGGAATGAGAATGTATTATTTGTGTTTTGATATGTTTTATGTTTTGTTTAATAATGTGACGTTTTAAGTGTTTTTCAAATTCTGATGTTTAATTATTGATGTGAGGAATTGTTGTATTTACTCATGCTTTGCTCATTAATATAACTTACTTTCTATTGTATACTTTGTTTGCATTCTTAGTCATATTATCATTTCTGATTGTTGTATTTCTGACGTGTCTGATCCCTCAGAAAAAGTGTTAATATTATTATGCTTCCTTGTTTTTAGTCCTTCCTTTTCTTGATTTATGTCAGAGTTTAACAGAATGACATAATTAAATCATCATAACTAAGGCAGTTGCTAGCCAAAAGTTCTAGTCACATACGGTTAGCCAGGACACAGTGTATTGTCTAAGCATCGGAAGACATTTGCTGTTCTTCATTTGAAAACATAAATTTAAATAGTATACATGTATGTATTTTCCAATTTCATATAATTTTGCAAATTTGACGATACTTCACAGGAGTGTGCAGTAACAACTCTTGCTGTGCATATGGCTGCGCAAATGAAAGAGCTAAAAATAGAAAGAAAAAAAAAAAACACTTTCAAAACACTTTCAGGCTCTTAACAGGTCAAACTGCTGGCAAGATTTCCATATAATATAATTCCACAGAATGTATTCCAAAAACAGAGCTCTGATTATTGATCAGACTAATAAACCAAATTTATGTCTGTGCCTTAGGGTTTTATATATTTGTTTTATGATTGGTTCAGAAAATCTCATGAAAAGGCATTTCTGAATGGGCCATCAATGGGCAAATGGTTAAGGTCGTTGATTTCAAACCTCTTGCCCCTCACTGCTGTGGGTTCTAAACCCAAAAGGACTTTGGATTCTTTCATTTGAGGAAGCTATCTAGCTACTTTACAGAATGCCAAGGTTCTATTTGGTCCCTGTTTCCCTGAGGTTCCCCCCCATTAAAGTGGAAAGTCCATACCCATATAAAGGTTTAAATTTGGCAAAAACCAACAAAAAAAACAAAATTTTTTTGTGAAAATAAGGATTCGGTGTATTTTGTAGATAGGGGTGTGTAAATAATACATGTTTGATGATTGAAATTATATTGTGTTAAGTTTACTATATGAGTACATGTATATTAATCTTGATACAATATTTTCTTTTTATTTTAGACAATGGATACATCAAACCTAGATCCAGTCAGTGCGTTAGAGTTAAGGCAAGATAGGATACTCTCCAAACTTGCTGAACTTCGTCAAACTCTAGACAAGTTAACAAGTCAATACCAGGTTACACAGCCTTCATCTTCCACTAATACACAAGCAGCTGCAGTACCTTCAGTTAAAACATCTTCAAGTGCCAAGATCAAGAGTCCTTTAGTATGTATTATTTTATATTTTACATAATTATTGTATTTCTTTAATTTAGTTAACGTATATACTTTAATATTTAAACTAATAAATTATGGCTTCTAGCATAAATGCCTTAATGTGTCTGATGTCCACACTGGTTTGTCTTGGAAATCAAATGATTGTCAAGGTGGCATCCGTGAGAAAATTTTGGTCATGTAAAAATGAAAATCTGAAATTATATTATTTGCAGCAAGAACAATAAGTTTTATGCCATCTTATTTGCAATTTCATATTAATTATTTAAGAATACTGTTATTGGAAACAAAGTAATACTTTGATAGGTCAATCTATGCGAACCTCTCAGACTAACAATTTTTGAGTTTACAATAATGAAAATGAATTAAAAGATTAATTGTTTACCCCTGTAGTTTGCCTCACGAATGTGTGTAACAAGTGTAATTAATAACTATCCATTTTTAGCTCACCTGTCGCAAAGTGACAGGGTGAGCTTTTGTGATCGCTTTTCGTCCGGCGTCCGTCCGTAAACTTTTACTTTAAATGACATCTCCTCATAAACCACTAAGCCAATTTCATCCAAACTTCACAGGAATATTCCTTTGGTGGTCACCTTTAAAAATTGTTCAAAGAATTTAATTCCATGCAGAACTCTGGTTGCCATGGCAACCGAAAGAAAAAACTTTAATTATCTTCTTTTAAAAAATCCAAAGAGCTAGAGCTTAGATATTTGGCATGAAACATCTTCTAGTGAGTGTCTACAAAGTTTGTTCAAATAAAAGCCCTGGGGTCAAAATTGGCCCCGCCCCAGGGGGTCATTGATTTTCCCTATATGCATATAGTAACTTAAAAATCTTCTTTTAAAGAACTCAAAGAGCTAGAGCTAAGATATTTAGCATGAAACATGTTCTAATGGGTGTCTACCAAGTTTGTTCAAATAAAAGCCCTGGGGTCAAAATTGGCCCCGCCCCGGGGATCATTGATTTTCCTTATATATGTGTATAGCAAAAACTTAAAAATCTTCTTTGAAAAAACCCAAATAGCTAGAGTTAAGATATTAAGCATGAAACATCTTCTAGTAAGTGTCTACAATGTTTGTTCAGATAAAAGCCCTGGGGTCAAAATTGGCCCTGCCCCGGGGTCATTAATTTTCCTTATATTTGTGTATAGCAAAAACTTAAAAATCTTCTTTGAAAAAACCCAAATAGCTAGATTTTGGATATTAAGCATGAAACATGTTCTAGTAAGTGTCTACAAAGTTGTTCAAATAAAAGCCCTGGGGTCAGAACTGGCCCTGCCCCAGGGGTGTCATTGTTTTTAACTATATGTGTATAGTAAAAACTTATAAAATCTTCTTTTAAAAAACCCAATGAGCTACAGCTTAGATGTTTAGCATGAAACATCTTCTTATGGGTGTCTACCAAGTTTGTTCAAATAAAAGCCCTGGGGTTAAAATTGGCCCTGCCGGGCGTGGGGGAGGGGGCAGATCATTGTTTTTCATTATATGTGTGTAGTAAAAACTTAACATCATGAAACATCTTCTAATGGGTGTCTTCAAAGTTTGTTCAAATAAAAGCGTTGGGGTTTAAACTGGCCCCGCTCCGGGGGCCTATATACAGGTGAGCGACCTCAGGGCCGTCATGGCCCTCTTGTTAATTGTTACTATTCCTTCCTTCAGACATGGATTAAATGATGGAAATCAGTAAAAATTATTGCTGAAAATGAAGTCCAGGATGTTAGGGAATGTTTCAGCTACATTGACCAAAAAGAATGGCAATTTCACCATACTAATAATAGCCAAATGCTTTTTTGTGACTGATTGAATTACCAAAACCTATATATGAATCCATTATAAAGGATAATTAAAGTGTTGATTATTTTTGGCATTTTGTCTTTGCATGTTTTAATATTGATAAACTAACTTGTATGCCACCTTGTAAATTTTAGAAAAAATTTCATATTCATAATCATGTTATAGTATTTCTCTCGTTGTAGGGCTCAGGAATACATGACATAGTTATCAATGCAGATCCATCAAGTCCCCCACTTAGTTTGTTTGTACTGTTTGAAATGTTGAAACAAAAGTACAAGGTCCTAGCTACTTCCTATATACACTCAACTGTGAAAGCAGACAAGAAACTATGTGATATCATCAAGAATGGTTGCCAGGTTACGAGAGGAGATCATGACCTAGCTCTTTCTGTTGTATGGAAAAATGGTATATATACTGATATTACAATGTATATTACATATCTATATTATGCCTTAAATATCATGATATCTATATTTTGCCATAAATATCTTCTTTTATAGAAACAAAATTCTGTGTTAATTATGAATTGCGTAGTATTACCTGTTAGTAAGTCAGTTAAAAGCTTGATTTATTACAGGAAAGTTGGTGTTAATATTTTCCTTGATGTTAATTGAGGAATCAAATTTTTTTATCTATATGTGTATTATACTATAGCTAGTAGCGTTTCTTCATTATTAGTTTGTTAATGTCTTCAGAAAATATAATATTCAGGAAGACATCCATTAGAATCAGCACCTTCATAATGTGCTATTATGTCTGTATGTAAATGCTTAAAACTTTATGGTATATAAGATACAAATGCAATAGCTGTCTGAGTTTAAAATTGATAATACTTTTTATTGGAAATGTTATTGATCAAATAAAAATGTCCCTTTAATGCTAGGGGGCCTTAGAGGCTTTTAAAATTTCTTTATTGTTAAATTTCAGTTGAGAGAAGACCAGAGCTGATAGTATCTCCAGCTAAACAATCTGTTATAATAGGGGAGGTAAATATTGCAAGATACATCAACAGACTTCTCTCCCCTACATTTGATACTGCAGATATTGTCATGGCAACTTACAGCGATGAATGGCTTGATGTAGCAGATATCTCCATGATAAATGGCAATTCCAAACAGAGGACATCTGCTGTCAAAAATTTGAATAACCGATTTAAAAAGAATGATTGGATTGTTGGAGATCAATTTACTTGGGTGGATGCAGTCATGTGGTCGGCAGTTTCTCAGTCACAGCTCGCTAGTGTTCCAGAACATGTACAGAAATGGTTGGAAAGATGTAGTGCTTTACCAATATTTAAGAAAATCCCATCGCTTTAATGAATGATGCTCTAGTTAATATAAAATTGTCATAAAGACTGAGCATCTTATTTATTAATTTAAGATATAAATGTATAAACTGTGGTGTTTTGGCTTGGATTGTGGCTTCATAAACTTTAACAGCAACAACTTTGTGTTAATATTTGAATAAATACAGCGAACAGTCATGAAGATATTTTGTTTTTATTACAGTAGATTATTTTTCATAGAATTGTAGTGTTTTTTGGACCTAAAGTCAGACTTTGTTTGCCATGTCCAATCAACCAACCAAAAATTCATTGTGATTGTTAAATATTCCAGCTTAAACTTGTATCACTGTAATATTGCTGAAATGCTCCGGACATGGGTTTTGTGCTGACCCCCAAATATGACCTTGACATTCAAACAGTGGACCTGATTTTTGTGTGCAACACACCACCCCATCATTGTCAACATTTGCACCAAATTCTTTTGCAATCCTTCAAGGAGTAAGCAAGATATAGACTGGACATACTGACGCATGGACGCACATACACCAAACTATACACCAAAATGGGTGATTAAGTTAAGCTCACCGCAAGCAGGCTTGACAAAAAGGGTTATTTTAAGAACTTCTTGGTCTAATTCTTGTATTTAACTCTCATGCATCCAGATTGAATATGCTTGCTGCTTCACCTTGAGAGATCCATGTTTAATGAAATCCACTCAAGTCAAATACAAGTTCCAAATATTCTGACATAAAATAATATTATTGTTCCAAACTCTTCATGATGAAAATGTACTAAAATTGTATCTGCTAGGAATGGTCAATATATAAAAAACAAAAACGTGGTTTTTTTTATTAAATTTACTAAAATATAACCAGTGTGTAGAAATATAACAGAATATAAAATGTGTAAATCTATGGAAAAACAAAACACAACTTGTGTAAATTATAAGGTATCAAAATATACAAAAAAGTCATATATACATGTATGTGTGTATATTTTAAGAGTTTAAACATGTATCACAATAAATATTAAACAGTGTACTTATTAAAGACAAAAAGTGTATAATTTCAATATGAAAATTGCATTTGCTTGCAGAACATTTTTTAACAAGCAATTATCATAGTATTGCAAGCAATCCATAAGTCCCCTACCGGTTAGAACCCCATCAGCATTCTGAAGGGCCATTGGCCATTCACTAATGTTTAAATTTTTCTCTATTTTAAGTAAATTTGTTGGAAAAGTTCTTTAAAAGTGATCACAGGAAAAAGTTTTTATGAACAGAACAGACGGACTGAAAGACACTCTAAAGTTAATATTTGAAACATCCCTGTTACCAAAATATAACATTTTAAAAAGCAAAATTATTAAAGAGGAGAACTCTGGAATTAAAGATGCAATTTCATAAAAATTTTCAGCTCTTTTTGACTAATCACAAATATTGTTATATTTGCCATGTTTTAAGCCTATTTTTTGCCAAGGCAACTGATATTTTTTCAAACTAGGAAGAACAGATAAGACATGCATACTCTCAAGACTGCCATCTACCCATATGTCAAGTTTCATAAAAATATTTCCAGTACTTTTTGAGTTATCACTGGATTCAGTTTATGTGTAAAATTTGCCATATTTTCAGTCTATGTGTTGCCATAGCAACCAGAATTTTCAACAGAGGAAGAAAAGAAAAAGACGTGTATAATCACCAGACTGCCATCTACACATATTACAAGTTTCATAAAAATATTTCTATTACTTTGTGCGTTAACACTGGATCCAGTTTATGTGTAAAAATTGCCATATTTTCAGTCTATTTGTTGCCATAGCAACCAGAATTTTCAACATAGGAAGAAAAGAAAAAGTTGTGCATAATCTCCAGACTGCCATCTACCCATATTTCAAGTTTCATAAAAATATTTCCAGTACTTTTTGCGTTATCACTGGATCCAGTTTATGTGTAAAATTTGCCATATTTTCAGCCTATTTGTTGCCATAGCAACCAGAATTTTCAACATAGGAAGAAAAGAAAAAGACATGCATAATCTCCATACTGCCATCTATCCATATATCAAGTTTCATAAAAATATTTTCAGTACTTTTCAAGTTATCGCGGGATCCAGTTTTGTGGACGGACGGACGGACGGACGTACCAATTTTTCAGGTTTATGAGCTATTTCTATTGTTCTTTTCTTTTGTTTCCTTGTGGGCTAACTATTGTTTCCTTATGAGCTAACTATTATTTACGGAATGAAT
Organism: Ruditapes philippinarum; assembly: GCF_026571515.1. NCBI lineage: Eukaryota > Metazoa > Mollusca > Bivalvia > Venerida > Veneridae > Ruditapes > Ruditapes philippinarum. Next base: position 314,017 of record NW_026859460.1, read on the forward strand.
TCCTTTGTTCTCTTTTGTCCCATTGTACCGTTAGTTAGCTCATATACCTAAAATGTTTGTGCGGACAGACGGACGGAGGGTAAACCTAAAGTCCCCTCCGGTAAACCGGTAGGGGACTAATAAACTGTATTAAAACTTGAATATGAGAAGAAAATAGTACATTTACATATTGCAAGAGTAAAAGCAAATGAATGAATTCTAAACATATATATGCCACATATGTTTTGCTATCTCTAACACATTTTACTATGCTTTGGAATATTTTGTGTTGCAGAATAACAATAGATTTACAAATGAACACTTCAAACATGTGTTTCAAAAGAACCTGAACAAAATTGCAGTAGAAGATTTATATAAAAGAAAAATTTGACAATTAACTCTTAGCTACTAGGGATATCTCATGTACATTGTAAAGTCATACAGACCTGTAGCTACATGTGCACAAATTTCTGTAACAGACTTGTGCAATCCATGTAAAATAATCTTTACTGTCCTGTAAGGAATTTCAACAATCATTTTTAGCTCGACTTTTTTTTTTTGAAAAAAAAAGTAGAGGTATTGTTGTAGTCAGGTCCGCCGTCCGAAAACTTGTACCTGGATCATAACTTTTTTATTTCTTGGTGTATTGTCTTCATACTTGGCCACAACAACCCTTGGGACAAGACCTTTCAGTAGACCACACTAACCTTGACCTTCATCCATAAATGACCTTGACCTTCAAGGTTAAAAGTCCAATTTTTGCTTGTTCATGCTGTTATTGGCTGTAACTTTGTTATTTTTGAATGGATTGTCTTCAAACTTGAACATAATAATCTTCAAGGATATCCCTTAAAAAATAACCAGTCAGACCTTGACCTTCACTCATCAATGGCCTTGACTTTGAAGGTCAAATGATTGAAATTTTCATTTTTTTGGCTATTATTGGCTGTAACTTTGTTATTTTTGAATGGATTGTCTTGAAACTTGAACATAATAATCTTCAAAGATAACTGTTAAAAATATACCGAAAGACCTTGACCTTCACTCATTAATGACATTGTCTTTGAAGGTCATATTATTGAAATTTTCATTGTTTTGGCGGTAACTGACTGTAACTTTGCTATTATTGAAGGGATAAACTTCATATTATAACAGAACATTCTTAAGGACCAGACCTTGTTGTTTATCTAACCCAAATTTGGTTGGGCTCTTTAATGACCTTGACCTTGAAGGTTATATTACTGAATTTTCTCAGATTTGTGCATTTATTGGTGTGTGTGTATATATAATATATATATATATATCATGTATAGTATATGTATTATATATATATATAAATGTGTGTGTGTATATATATATATATATATATATATATATATATATATATATATATATATATATATATATATATATATATATATATATATAATTATATATATATATATATACATATGCATGTATATATATATATATATATTATATATATATAACATATATAATATATATATATGCATGATTATATATACATGCATATTATATATATATATATATATATATATATATATATATACATACATATATATATATATATATTATATGTACATATATATATATATATATATATATATATAAATATATATTTTATATATATTTTTTTATATATATACATGCATATATATATATATATATGCATGTATATATGTATATACACACATGTATATATATATATATATATATATATAAATTGCGTCATTGTTTCTATTTTTAGAAATTGCGTCATTTTTTTCTATTTTTTGAAATTGCGTCATTGTTTCTATTTTTAGAAATTGCGTCATTGTTTCTATTTTTAGAAATTGCGTCATATTTTACTATTTTAAGAAATTGCGTCATTGTTTCTATTTTTAGAAATTGCGTCATTTTTTTCTATTTTTAGAAATTGCGTCATTGTTTCTATTTTTAGAAATTGCGTCATTTTTTTCTATTTTTAGAAATTGCGTCATTTTTTCTATTTTGAGAAATTGGGTCATTTTTTTCTATTATTAGAAATTGCGTCATTTTTTTCTATTTTTAAGAAATTGTGTCATTTTTTTTCTATTTTTAGAAATTGTTGCTATTTTTAGAAATTGCGTCATTTTTTCTTATTTTTAGAAATTGCGTCATTTTTTCTATTTTTAGAAATTGCGTCATTTTTTATTTTTAAAAATTGCGTCATGTTGCTATTTTAAGAAATTGCGTACTGTTGCTATTTTTAGAAATATGCTTAATGTTTCTATTCATATATATATACAAAATATATAAACAAAACTAATGTGACAAGACAGACCAACTAAATTTATAAAAAGGAAACGTTAATATATGTTCAAACCTTTCTATGTTTGCATTTAGAAAAAGTAAAAAGTCGAGCGTTGCCCCCGCCCGGCGGTGGCTCTTGTTATTTATGTCCTGTGCAGAACCTCTAATATTTAAAGTTAACAGATCAAGAAAAGAACACAAAAGACTTGAAATATATGTACATGTGTATCTGCCAAACTGTTTAGTCATAAATACAAAAATTACATGGAAATAGAATGCCATTATAGTATGTAATGTAAAAAATGTAAAAAAAAGCAGTTAAATTGTTACAACAAGAGGGCCATGATGGCACTGAAATCACTCACCTGTATATAGGCCCCTGGGCCAAGGCCAATTTAAAACCAAGGGCTTTTATTTGAACAAACTTGGTAGACACCCATGAGAAGATGTTTCGTGATAAATATCTAAGTTCTAGCTCTTTAGGGTTTTTATAAGAATATTTTAAAAGTTTTTGCTATATACATATAGGGTAAAACAAAGACCCCCCTGAGAGGGGCAAATTTTGACCCTAGGGCTTTCATTTCAACAAACTTGGTAGACACTCACTAGAAGCTTTTTCATGCTTAGTATCTTAACTCTAGCTCTTTGGGTTTTTTATAAGAAGACTTTTTAAGTTTTTACAATACACATAAATAAAATATGGGGTGGGGCCAATTTTAAGCCAAGGGCCCTTATTTGAACAAACTTGGTAGACACCCATTAGAAGATGTTGTATGCTAAATATCTTGGCTCTAACTCTTTGGGGTTTTTAAAAAAAGATTTCTAAGCTGCAGCTATTATAGTTTTTGAAAAGAAGATTTTTTTAAGATTTTACTATATACAAAAAAGGAAAATCAATGACCCCCCGGCGGGGCCAATTTTGACCCTAGGGCATTTATTTGAACAAACTTGGTAGACACCAACTAGAAAATGTTTCATGCTTAATATCTAAGCTCAAGCTATATTGTTTTTTTAAAAGAAGATATTTTAAGTTTTTACTATATACAAATAAGGACAATCAATGACCCCCACAGGGCGGGGCCAATTTTGACCCCAGAGCATTTATTTAAACAAACTTGGTAGACACTGACTAGATGGTGTTTAATGCCAAATATTTAAGCTCTAGCTTTTTCAGTTTTCTAAAAGCAGATTTTTTTTTTTTTCTTTCGGTTGCGAGTTCTGCTTGGAATTAAATTCTTGGTTGACTACCAAAGGAACATTCCTATGAAGTTTGGTTGAAATTGGCTTAGCGGTTTATGAGGAGTAAAAGTACGGACGCCGAACAAAAAGCGATAACAAAAGCTCACCACATGTGAGCTAAAAATCTAAGAAATATAATCTAAAATAAATTTATATGACTAACAAAAGATGAGATCATCAATGACAAAAAAGTTGAGCATCTGTAAACATCTAAGTAAAAAAGGGCATAAGTCACTATAAATAACAATTTATCATAAAACTATATAAGAAAAATAAAACAAGTACACTAAGTAAATTAGATGGACAGAATATAGATTTGCCTTGAGATGCTATCTTTAATAAACTTGTCCATCTTTAAGTCTGGACATAACTTTCCTGTGGTGACCATGATCAGATGGCAGTGATGTGCTGGCTGATCTTGGTCTATTAGCTGTCAGCAGGTAAAGGGTTAAAGGAACTCCACTGAGGTTTTTGGACATGTTGGGATTGGAAATAATTTTTCTGAGGTAAATGCTCCATTTGATATAGGTTCAATAACATGTGTGCAAAATTTCAAATCAATCGCTCACTCTGTTTTCTCAGAATAATTATTCTTAAATTGTGAAAAATGACCCAAAATTGAAAAGGACTGCAACACATTTTTCTCAAACAAGGCTAAGAATGGCACAAAATATTAGTTTTAATTTTCTTCTGAGTATATTTCTTAATAATTGTGTGCATATTTTTCTCTGTTAAGTGCCCAAGTTTATCTATTAAGGAAATTCAAATTAAGTTTTTAGGCTTTTGGACTTCAGTGGAGGTCCTTTAAGAAATAATGAAAAAAATAACAAATAATGAATTTATAACATCTAATACAACTAATTCTTACAGCATATACTAAATAGTAAAATTCAACAATGAAGACAAATTTACATTAACCCTGAGTAAAGAATTTCAAATCAGCAATTTATTACTTCAAGTAAAACAAGTTAGACTATTGCCAAGCAATAAATCTTCTATCAAAAAAAGGTCTCCTAACACTAGATAGAACCAAAAATCAAATAAAGTTTTTTAATAAAGTTTTTTGATAAAAACTTTAAGTATTTCAAAATATAAATTTACATTTATATAAAAAAATTGATTAAATGCTGTTACTTTATAAGGTAAGTACAATTTTAGAATATTTTTGATATCAGTAACAGATTAATAACTTTGTAAACCAATGGTTAGGACTATGGGACATAACATTGGCACTGACCTTTTGTTTCTCAAAATCAAGCATGTTTAAATTGAACACCTTTAGACAGTTAAAAGTATAACATAATTTATACAATATTTCAAGTCTATTGCCACAGCAACAAATTTTTTCAACATAAAAATAATGTGCATAATCTCAATATAAGTCTCTATCCATCTTCAAGTTTCATGAAAATATTCTGAGTACTTTTAAAATTATGTAAAGATCCAATTTTTTGTAGATTGACAGATATATAGAATGTAAAGATCCTGTTTTTGTAGATTGGCAGACAAATGGACTGCAAACCTAGAGTCCCAATACCTTGCTGGTTAGGGTACTAATAGCTACTTGTTCCACTGAAAAATAACTGAAAATGATATGGCTTTAAAAATGTCATGGAAGATAAAAAATCAAGAGAACAAACAATTGGCTATATAATTGTATTATTATGGCTGTGAAAAATTAATATTATATTATTATATTACATTAATAGTATTATAATTCGAGGGTAGATCGCAAAACCATTGTAAGTCCTTTATTTCATACAAGGAACTGCAGTTTTGAGGTCAACCCTCCAATTGGATCATGTAGCCTTATTTTAAACTAAAGAGTCCTACAGGTTAAACTATAAAAACAACTTGTGAAATAACAAAAATGATAACTTGCTGCAATATTGTTATTTGTAAGTCACAACAACAAAACTAACATCTGTTCTGATATGCTACAACATATATTTGAGGTATCAACTGAGAACAAGGCATACTATAAGTTAGACCTTCATTTACATGATTAGAATTTCATATCTTGAAAGAATTTATTATTTCAAACATGATTTCAATCTACACAGATGTAGGAAAGTTATTTGAAAAAGTGCCACTCACTTAAATGTGAAGAGATTTTGGTCTTGTCACAGAAGTGAAAACATTTGAATAACCCTGACTTGAAGTTCCCTTACTTAGCATATTCAGAGATTTTTTAGTGATTACTGTTATAAAGGTATGTCTTGTTGACAGCATTATAATATATTAAGTTGAATATGCAACTTTACTTATAATAAGTTAAAGGGATTTCACTGAGGTTTTTTAAAATGCGGGACTGGAAATAACTTTTCAATATTTAAAACTGCTCCATTTGATGTAAGTCTAGACAAAAAAACTTGTGTGCTAAATTTCAGATTTCTGGCCCACTCTGTTTCTATCATAGTGAAAAATTACACTTTACATTCAAATCGGGATAAGAATAGCAAAAAAACACAATGATGAGTATGTCTTTTTGTTTTAAATGCCCCAGCTGATCTATGTAAGAAATTAAAATTTTATGTTTTTAAGATTTTGGACCTCAGTAGAGTTCCTTTAACACTTTTGTTAACTAAAAATTTGGCTGTAAAGTGCTGATGCATACTTAGTAAAAGTGGAAGGTGTTGTACATAAACTTAAATGAAAATATTCAACTTAAACAGCATGCTATGCTTTTGGACCCTTTCTTAGATTTTTGACTACTAAAAGCCAGCACCACAGCCTGTGCCTGTGGAGTCAAGGACACTGCCTTAGTTTTCCCTGCCATTACATTGCACAATGATTGATTGGGTTTTAAAATGGCAACATCGGAGATACCCTCTGGGACATAAGCAATGCTTTCAAGTTTAGGACATAGATCTACAGCGTTGATCTGACAGTTGGCTGGGAATGTAGCAATTGATACAAGTCTGTTGTAGTCCCATAACACCAGTTGTTTATCCCGGGATACAGTCACAATAAACTTTCCCAAGCTATCAAACTTGATGTTGTTCACAAAATCCAAATGTCTTGTTAACTTGAACCTGAAATGGTAGATTATTATTACAAAAAAAAAAAATAAAGTTTTGTTTTTACTTTTTACATTCATGTAATAACTTTATTAAATCTTTAGCCCTGTGGGTTTTTGAGCTATAAATGATTCTCATATATCTGCCCACAATAATCCACAAAAAAAGGTACATTAACCCTTTATTTCTATGGGTATGTAGGGATATATTGTAGTTCTTGGGCCTTTGCAATTTGAAATTATGGTATAAGAAAGCAATATCACCTTTTAAAAATCCTATTCCAGATACTAAAATCAAAACATAAGAGCAATGTGAATGTAGAGTTTTTAGAATAGCTTTATGCATCATTCCCGCACTTTTATGGTACATTTGTATCGGCATAATTCTAGGCTTAATTTGTAGAAAAAAACTTTACATTTACTTGATCAAAGTATCACTTGAAATTGTTAAAGATTGATTTGCTTGAATTGACAGACTTCATTGTCTGTTAAGACTCTAAACCATAAGACAAAATGCCATCCACTGCACTTTGATCCAAATCATTTAAGCAACTTGTATATTACTGAAAACAATTATAAACATACAGTTGTTTATGGCATAGTCTTTACATAAAAATAAAAATGGTATAAATTATTGTTCACATACTTGCATGATCCATCCAGCATAGACCAGACATAAATAGACCTATACCCAGATGACAACACAACCTGACTGTCTGGAGAAAACACCATGGCTACAGCAGACGACTTTTGTTGAAAGCGGTAAGTATAGTGTCCATCCATTGTTACTACACGAACGGCTCCATCAGTGGAACTCATTGCAGCATATTTATCATCTGGACTGATTTCACAGCATACTGCTCCAGTCATCATCGTGTCCATCTTGTTGGGATCTATTTCAGGACTGTTGTCTGGATCTAGTATATTTACTATGACAGGAAAGTCAAACATACTTGATACCACCTATATATATAGAGAAAAACTTCTTAAGACTAGTAAATACACATACCTTTAGCGAGGAGTTTTAGTAAAATATAAAGTATGATTCCACAATGTAAAAACCTGCCAATCACTGGCCTGAATTTTGTATCATATACTCCTGCTCCTTATTGAATCTATAAAATGGTATGACACAGCTCTTTTTTACATCTAAATGCACCTAATTATACATGTGTCACGTTTGTTAAAACAGAGGCAAGGTTCAACAAGGTATACATAATTCTCAATATTCTAAGGGTATGTGATATACTGAAGACAGGCTTGTATAGATTATGTATTAAATTAATTGGGAATAAAAAAAAACTTAGTTCAGATCTTCATATGTTTAAGTAGGGTAACACTATATAGGTGCTTGTTTTAATCACATGATACCAGTCCACAATCATCTAATATCCTATGTTTAGACAACATTTTGGATTATCTAGCAAGTTTCTATAATAAATGCTCACAGTCCACATATCTCATACTAAAAAAATATGCTTGGGAAAATAATGTTCTTTTCAGCTACTCTGTTTCGAAAAAAAGTCCAGCTATTATGCTCGCTGTGTGGTCATTGTTGTTGTGCAAAAACTTAAATGTAGCCCATTATTCAAATATTTAGAAATGAATCAACAACAAACTTGCCATATTAATTTATCATGAAAAGGTGCAGTTGGAAAACAAGAGACATCATCCTGTGAAAGCCATATTTTTAGAGTAATGCCCCTTTTTAACTAAAATTTTTTATTATTTCAATTAATATTTTACTTATAAATGTAACATCAAATGTAGACTTAATTTAAAATTTAAGTATGATAATTCAAAAACATATAAGTAAAAAAGAAAATTATCTTACAAATGTGCCTGTACTATCTATTGCCACACAGTAGAAGGAATACAACAGCTCAAAGTCTTTGATAATCTCCCCTAAAGTAGAATAATAATGTTACAATTCATTTTAGTTTTATTCCAGAACCTAAGATTAAAACCATAAGCAAAAGGTCCTTTAGTGTCTACATCATTATCTTGATTGAAATGTAGAGAAAACATTCAAAAATGGTTGGCCATTTTAAACTCATGGTCATGTTTATAAATAGTTTAAGTATAGGGCATTTATTTGATAACCTAACATGTCAAATATCTCATAGTTACAGAGTAATTAATAAACAACAAAAACCTAAAATGTTTCCTATTTTAACCCTTAACCTGCTGGAATCAAAAGTAATCAGCTTTTGCCACCAGTATAGAGCCAGGCCAGCCTGTAAATCCATGCAGTCTAACCAGGCTCTATACTGTTGGCAGCTCAATTTTTGTATTTTGATATTGAAATCCCTTGAACTTTGAAAAGATTGTTTCAAATTCAAATCAGGACAAAAATATAGCAGGTTATAGGTTAATTTATGAGGCAGGCCACCTCGTTATAAAGGTCACCCTATAAATAAGGACCAATCTTTGACAATTTTTCATTGATTAAATAAAACAGAATAACCTCCAAATGAAGACTGTTTGTACATAAGACCATGTTTAATATCTCTTTTGGATGGCCTTTGTTTACAGGTTTGAATATGCATAAATTTTGAAAGAATCTTTAGTTGATCTGTCAAAATTTGTGGGTAAATATGTAAGCTAAACAATACATCATGTCTTCATATAAATTCAATTTAGTGCTAACTTGAGCTACAAAAAATATACCATCATTTCACTGCAGAAATTAAAAACAACAAATTACAACAAACTATGTACAATCAAAATCAGTAAAATAAATCAAAAATACTCTTAATTCTAAATTTCTTGAAAAAAGCCACAAGGATAAGTAAAAGATTTTCATCTTAGAACATTGTAGTAAAAGAGCAAGTTCTATGGAGTAATACCAGTTTCTATGTTCCACACACGACCTTTCGCCTCCATACCAGCTGAACCTACCACTAGCTTGTTGTTGCTTTCTGCCATACAAGAAATTTTCCCTCTAGCTTCTAACTTCAACTGATTCTGAGCTAAATGTAATAAACTATCATGATTATGATATGTACAGAATAATTTTTTTGATATATTTTTGAGTCAATATCATAATAACAGTAAATCCCTTCCTTTTGAAATCATTAAAAACAAAGTAAATAATTTTGAACAAAGATATCAGAGATTTAATTTACAAGGAAAAGGTCAATAAAATACTGATTAACATGCCAACTTTGCATTACTTTGAATTTATTTTGTATATGGAATTTTTAGACAAATTGTTTACTGGACATATATCAAAGTGAAATAATTGTATACAAAGAAAAATATTAATATGAAAATTTCAAATATTGATATAATAGCTCTTGATAAAATAGCTCAATTCCTGCTTACAGGGCTAAAACTTAACCTTTCTATTACACACGTCATGTTAACTTACACAACAAATCCTCTACGTGTACTTTTTTTTTCCCTGCTACTATCATAAATCTACCATTTTTTGATAACTTCATACGCTGTATGTAGCCAATGTCCAGGTCAGTAGAAATCTTGACCTCTGCCATATCTACATCATACAGTTGTAATTTACCATTGTCTGTACCTACATACAAACTGTCACCAAACCTGAAATAAATAAACTTTTAATTAAAGGGACTCCATTGAGGTTTTTTTTACTTGAAATAATTTTTTTGTTTGAGATCAATAATCCATTTGATGTATGTCTAGACAAATAGCTTGCGTGCAAAATTTCAGATAATTCACTCACTCTATTTTGCCAGAATAATTATTCTTATTGTGAAAAATGACCTAAAATTGAAAAGCGTTGCAATGCCTTTTACTTAAATCTGGCTAAGAATATCATAAAATTATGAATTTCAATTCATTTCCGAGTTTATATCTTATTTTTGTACTGCACATAGTTCAGTTTTAAGCGTGGCAGTTTATCTATGTAAGAAATTTATATTTTATGTTTTAGGCTTATGAACCACATTTGAGTCCCTTTAAGGCTTGACAGTATTGTCAATTCATATAATCCATATGACTTTGCATGTTTAAGTTTACATAAACATCTGTGCATTATGAATCATTTACAGTATCACCCCCCTGCAATACCGCAATTTTAGACTTTTTCCCCTTTAATGAGTCTAAAAATAGACATACAATAAAATTATCCTGGTATGCATCTAAAAATTAGAGTTTTGTGAATATACAGGTCTGGATTTGACTTGACCTTTATCAAAATTTGTTGAAATACAATCTCTAGCACTAAAAAAAAATTCTGACTCAGTTGATATAAAGATAAGCAATAGAGTTTTCATAATACATGTATTGTGATTCCTACATTATGTTGGATATAAAAGTAAATATCTGTCTAGTGTCTGGTCATAGAACAAAATGATACCCCTTGAAAGTTACATCTTTAGTATATATGTATCATTTCTAACTTTTTGCAAATTCTATACTCTACAAATCATTACTTGAAAAAGAATTGTTGATAGATTCCTATGTGATTTAGTATGAACATTTACATTTTTGTATATGATAAATAATAATAATTTGTTCTAGAGCATTTTATTATCTGCTATATAAACATATACACATATACTCGTCATGTATCTCATACTTGACAACAACTCCTATATATAATTCTTTCGTGGTTTGTTGTTATGTCCAATACTATCAACATAATTATCTATTGTAATACAGACCTTCCATTATAGACTAACCCACTTTAAAACTCTATAAAGAATTTCAACATACCTGTTGAAAGCAAGACACGTAGTCACAGGTCTGCTGTCAATATCTTCATATTTGTAATGAGCGACTACCTCAACAAGGTCCACTGATTTCTCCTCCTCACCTATATGATTTGGTAAACCCTGAATGAAACTATTGGGTGAGCTGGTAGCCAGCTTTTGTTCTATGGTAGACAACTCTGAGTGAAACTGTCCTAAAATGGATTTTAAATCCCAAACCTGAAAAGAGAGTGTTTTATCTTCTGAATACTTCACAATCTGATAAATCAGTACATACATGTATAAGCATTTTCATTTTCTCATCTGCCATAAGCACAGTGTCACTTTTTCCATATACATGTTTATCAAAATAGGAGTATAAGGCAAATTTACATGCATACATATCAAATATAAGTGCACATTTAGCCCAAGAGTTAAATTGAAAATCAATTTTCTGCATGATCTTTAACCTGGTTTGAGTGAAAAATTTTGCAGCACTAATAATTTGGTCATTTTGTACAATAAAAATATTTTAGAAATAGTATATCCCAAACATGCGATAAAATCATATCACAAGGGCGTAGCCCTAGTGAATCTATAATGATGTGCATGCCAACAACAAACAGTGATTTTATCAAGCAATAAAATCACCAATTTGGATATATTATTTCTTAAATATTTTTATTGTGCAAAATGACCAAATTGAGTGTTGCAAAATAAACCGAGTGTAAAGAATGATCAGAAATATTTTACTAATCCAAACCCACATCAATTGGAACACACTTCTGAAAGAAACATTTACATCTTCATGTAAAAAAACTACAGTAAAGTCCCTTTGAGTCTCTTTTTTTTCATTCTACATTACCTCTAACACATGTTTTCTTGTGCTTAATTATGTCACATGCGACAATAATATTAAATATCAATATTAAACATAATATTCAAGTTCTCAGAAATATCATAATATGAGAAAACAATGTATTATAAAAGATTAATGAATTTTACTACACATACTTTAACTGTATTATCCCTTGAGACAGTAAGCATTATGTCCAAACTGCTGGGAATAATCATTTCTGTGATTGGCTGATTGTGACCAATCAGAATGTGTATAACAACAGCATCATCAAGGGGTTTAATCACTTGACCTAAAGTAGAACAAATAGAAAGTGTAGCAATAGATAATACAAGTTGATAAAATATCAACAAATAAAAACAAAACATTTGTAATGTCATGGGGGATATTCAGGAACTTAAATTAACATGAAATTAAATGTCAGTACTTACTTAACAGTAATTAGAAATGAAAATGTAATCAGCAAAGTCAAACAAAAGATGGTGATTTTAATTAATTAGATTATAATACAGCACATTCCACCTAACATTGACAAAATCTTTGACTAAAATAAAAGTAAATGTTTAATACAAAAAAAACTAGAACTGCCACTGCCATGGCGTGAATACCCCCGCATACCACTTTGTCAGAATCAACAGTGGCCATTTAAAGCTCAAGGAAAACCTCCCTGCCAAATCTGAGGTTACTTACCCAGTGCATTGCTAAGTTATGTATTCTACATGCTTAAAATGTGAAAATCAATACACTGCGGACAGGCATTCTTAAGCATTTGAGCAGACAAGCTTATTATATTAAAATCCCTGTGACCTTGACTTTTGACATAGTCACCTTAAAATCAAAAGGGGTCATCTACTAGTTATAAATAACCTCAATACTAAATATGAAGAATGTTGACCAAAGCATTCTTAAGCAATTGAGCGGACAAGCTTTTTTTTAGTCAAGGCCCCTGTGACCTTGACCTTTGACCCAGTGACCTCAAAATCAATAGGGATCATCTACTAACCATGATCAATCTAAATAACAATTATCAAGACTGTGGGTCAAAGGAATCTTAAGCTATTGGGCGGACAAGCTTTTAGAAGTCAAGGCCCCTGTTACCTTGACCCTTGACCCAGTGACCTCAAAATCAATAGGGATCATCAACTAACCATGACCAATCTAAAAACCAAATATGAACACTGTGGGTCAAAGGAAACTTAAGTTATTAGGCGGACAAGCTTCTTGAAGTCAAGGCCCCTGTGACCTTGACCTTTGATCCAGTGACCTCAAAATCAATTGGGATCATCTACTAACCATGACCAATCTAAATACCAAATATGAACACTGTGGGTCAAAGGAATCTTAAGTTATTGGGGGGACAAGCTTTTTGAAGTCAAGGCCCCTGTGACCTTGACCTTTGACCCAGTGACCTCAAAATCAATAGGGAACATCTACTTACCATGACCAATCTAAATACCAAATATGAAGACTGTGGGTCAAAGGAATCTTAAGTTATTGGGCAGACAAGGAAAAACTGACGGACGGCCAGAAGGCCAGACGGCCGGACGGGGCGACGGCCGGACGGACAAGCTGATTCCAGTATACCCCCCTTACAACTTTGTTGTGCGGGGGTATAATAAAAGTAAATGTTAAATACAAAAACAAAACACATGATAGACCGTCTTAAATTAAGATAATTACATCAGGCATAAACACTTTAATGTATTCTGATAATGCTTAAAACTGCATTTAATTATAAAAATTGAAATTTCATGACACCCCTCATCACCTTTACCTATCAAGATCATTATAAGAGCATCTTTGGATTTATTTTGCAATATGAATTTGGTTCTTGATTCTTAATACCAGTATAAAGGCAATACATGTTCTACTAACACAAAAATATTCATAATACCTGCATAAAGAATAGTGACTTTATTATCGTTCCAATAACAAATAGCATAGTACAGATCATTAAATCCGAACACCTGACCTCCAGAATGAGGACCTTTATACACTTCTGGAGACTTCCCACACCTCCTTCCAGAACCAATGTTTACAAATTCAGGATATTTATTTTCTATCCCATTTATAACTCCAGTATCTTGGTAGAAAATAAAGACATACTCTTCTGACGGATGGAGCAACCACCTTTCAATACTGTATGTTTCATTTATGGCAATCTCATGCTTCATCTTTCCTTCTACCAGGTCATAAATGACAAGAGTCCCTCCCAGCTTGTAGCCCGATTTTTTTGTAACAAGAAGATTTTTACCAGTAATCAATGTGCACCTATTAACATCTATTGAAGTGTCTATGTCATACATTTTTTTCTTTGTTTTCAAGTCAAATACACAAATGGTACTGTCTTTCCCACCACCAAAATATGTTGATTCCACTTTATCTGTTGATACAAGGAAATTTTCATCAGGGGACATAATCATTGCAGTCACATCTTTTTCATGAAGCTTGGCAGTAAAGAATGATTGAAGTTTGGAGTTCTTATCTCTTTTGTATAAAGTTATCTCATTTCCTGAAGAAAACAATGACAACATAGAATCATTATAAGAAACTTATATTGTGAACATTTAACATACATTTAAACAAAACCTTCAGATCACTTAGGGCCTAATGTAAGCACTCTTTCTGAAACCTTAGCCTACTGGTGGCAACAGATTCTACCCATGTGACTGTGCCATCTGATCATGGTCTGCACTGTCCAACACTTAGTCAGTGCATATTTTAAAAATTTACCTCAAAATGATGAATGGTTTTGTCAAGACTGAAAGATGGACAAGTCCATTTATGATATTTAGGGTGGTAAAGGTTCAGCAAGAAATTGAAGCATTATGAACATTACATTAGCAGAAACTTTGATCTGACTAAATTATTATGTGTTAAAAATGTCACTTAACTTCCTTTTCCTGATATTAGAAAATGATACCATAAAATTTGCTTTACATAACAAATGTTGGTATTTGAACAAAAATCTACCTGTTGAACATGCTATAATCCTACCGCTGTTGGACACTGCAATACAGTTTGGTTTGGGGTCAAAGGTCACTGGTGTGGCAGATGATGATTCATACAACCTTTCCTCAGATTCTGGATCATATGGATCCTTTTTTGTGTACACATCAAGTAGTAAATACCTGAAGAAAATACAACAGTCTTTATTTATCTTACATTCTAATACCCTCTGAAGGGATAGGATTGTTGAGTGCAATAAAGTATGATATATGCAAAGCAAAATGGCATTCAATATTATCTGCCCCTTATGCATCTCAAGTTTGAAAGTGAGTAAGTACTCCATGTTTAAAGTAAATATCTTTGACAGTTTTTGAGAAACAACAAAAGATTTCACCTTGAAATTCAAAGTCATAAAAGGGACGTAACTGAGAAAAAAATGATTACGTTACTTGCAAATTAAACAAGAGGGCCATGATGGCCCGAAGTCGCTCACCTGTATATAGGCCCCTGGAGCAGAGCCAGTTTAAATCGGGCAGGGCTTTTATTTGAACAAACTTGGCAGACAACCATTAGAAGATGTTTCATGCTAAACATCTAAGGTCTTAGTCCGTACATTTTCCATGAATTTCCATGAAAACTTCCGGAATTTTCATGGAAATTGCCAACTCTGGATAATTCGGACTAGTTTTCCGGAGTTGTTCAAAGAAAACTGAAAAAGAAATCGCGAATTTTCATGTACTTTCTCCATGAATTTCCAGAGCTTTTTTCATAAAACTTTTCCGGAGTTTTCCATGAAAATGTTCCGGAGTCTTCAAAGCAACTCTGGAAATTGTTCTGCTAAAATGACATTCTACTCCGGAAAAAATGTTCCAGAGTGACTCTGGAAAATGTTCCGGAGTTACTCTGGAAAATGTTCCGGAGTTACTCTGGAAAATGTTCCGGAGCCGCTGTGAAGAAAGTTCCGCAGTTAAAAATAGGATATGGGGTAAGATGCCATTAGCCTTGAAATAATTCTGGAAATACTATGGAATTCACTCTGGAACATTTTGGGATTACTGAAATGATGGTTGCATACTAAAATCAAATGACCTTTTAATTTGCATTTAATATGTTTTTATTAGCAAATCCAAAAAAGCACTCTAGTCGTCAAGAATTCAAACACATATAGTAATTTGCACATTTCACAATTATTTCTAAGTCAGAGAATTTTATTCAAACAAATGTAATTTAACATCCATCTAGTACACATGTATATATCCTTCACTTCACATGATGCAACATCTTCTTGACTTGTGGTGTGACCTCTCTGATGGATACTGAAAAATATGAATTAATTGTATATAAATACATGTACTTGTGTTATATGCACAATGTCAATATAATTAGTATTGTTTAAACAGGATTGATAAAAAACATGAAAGGGTGAAAAAAGTTAAGATGGAAAACTTTCAATCAGAACATCAGCACAGAGTTATCAAGTAAATACCATGCTTTGATGAAAATAATTTTTTTTGGTCAAAATCAACATTATGATAAACTTGTGTCAATTATTTCCCTGCTTTTCCTATATCTATGTAATGACAACTTTATGTAATGGCAGTTTAAATTACTCAATGATCTTCACAAGTACTTAGTTACCACTGAAAGTTTGAGATGTGTTCAGTGGAGTCAGAATAGAGATGTGTTCTAACAATAATATATGCATAAAACATGAAGAACAACATTTTGTTCAGTGTTTGGAAAATAGCGTGCATTTATATGAAAACATGTTACTTTGACTTTTTTCAACAGAACAAACTAAATCATTACCAGGATAGTTCTGTAAGCATTCTGTATTCAACAGTACATTTATCACTTTTCCCTCATCTGATATCCTTTGAGAGGAAACATCTCATGTGACTCCAAGACTTGAAAGTTTGCAACCTAATATGTTGAAAAAATAAACATATGTACATGAGTAACAAGAAATTACAATTAAGGCATATGAATTTTATTAAATGTGAATTTGGAAATTCATTGCTTGATATGGAATCTGTTTCAAAAATATTTTGAATGGAAAATTATAATCTCTGATTTAAAATTTCCCGCCATTATTTAAAAATGAAAAAGATTTTGTTAACTATTAATATTGAAAAATTACATGTATGTAGAAATACAATCACTAAAACAGTGTATACTTGCAAAGAAAGTTTGAAAAAACTAAAATAATAAGTGTTAAAAAATAAAAATACATTTGTACTTACTGTTAGAAATGGTTATATATACATGTAGTTCCCTCCATTTTAACTGAATCATGAAATACACATGTTTAAAAGTTCATATTTTCAGAAAACTTTTGTAAATTTGTCCAGTTTAAACTCATTTGATTTTAATATCCAATGCTCAAACATAATTTTTCAAGTTATAACTTTTAAGCAGTTAGGCACTAATAAACATTATCTTTCAATGCTTCTGTTCAAATGACCCGCCTGGAAGGAGTGTTCTGACCTGTGATTTGTTCTGCAAGGGTATTAAGTTACTTGGGAACTACAGTGTAATATAGTATGTTGTAAACCTGCTTTACCTCTTTCTATTCTCTTATATCAGATAGGTGAGTTTAACTTTGGTGTTTATGAAAACAGTGGGTTCCACTTGAGGGGTCATAAATATTTACATTGTGGCTGATGCTGATTTGAATGTTCCAGAAATTAATCACTATACATAAGTTACTTCTACACAGGATGAATATATACTTCAATAGAGATACATAATAAATTTATCATCAATTTATAAAGAAACATACATTTTGTAAGTGCATAACAATTACATTTGTTCTTAAATTTAACTTAGTGTTTCTCTTTAATTGTGTATTTATTTTTTCTAACTGAGGGTAATATATAATAATAATGAGCCACTCAGATCTGAGGCTTGATATGAGAGACCTTGAAAATAATGAGAGTTAAATGAAAAAATACCTTAATGCATTTTCAATGCCAAAGTGTGGCAATGGAGTTGCATGTTTTTTTTTATTTTATTTTTTTTTTTTTTTTTTTTTTTTTTGCAATAAAAAAAGAAACAGTTGAGCTCTTGAAGGGCTTATAACGGTTTCATTTTGTTTAACTATAAGTGTTTATTTTGCTAACTGCTACTTTTAATTACAATGAGTACACATGTATGACTAATCTCAATGCTAAGTAATTAAATTCATTTGTTCTTGCTGTTTCAACAATTTACAATTGTGTCAATGCCATATTTTAAATTGTCTTTATTTTCATTATGTCTTAAAACCAGAAAACTGTCTTATATTAAAAAGACTATTTATGCCTACTTAGGAAAAAATATTAAAGTTAAATGTATTAAGTGAAGTATATGTAAATGCAGAAATCAAATGAAAATTTCCTAAGTCCAAAACTTTCTCAAAAATGACTAAGTGTTTTCCAGAGTAAAACTCCTTGAAAATTGTCTAAGTGTTAACTTTCCAGAGTTTCCAGAACTGTTTCATGGTTATTTCTTTGATGAAAAAGTCAAGTTCCAGAGTTCTCCATGAAAATTGTTCCAGAGTACTCTGTAAATACTGTGGAAAAAAGCTTGTTCCCATGAAAATTCATGGAAATTCATGGAAAATCAGTTATTTTCCAGAGTTTTTCCAGAAAGACTGTGGAAAATCTACAGACGGGAAGCTCGTTGGGTTTTTCAAAAGAAGATTTTTAAAGTTTTTTCTTTAAACATATAGTTAAAAACAATGACACCCCTGGGGTAGGGCCAGTTTTGACCCCCACATACTAGAAAATGTTTCATGCTTAATATCTAAACTCTAGCTATTCGGGTTTTTTTCAAAGAAGATTTTTAAGTCTTTGCTTAAACACATATAAAGAAAATCAATGTCCCCCAGAGCGGGGCCAATTTTGACCCCAGGGCTTTTATTTGAACAAACTTTGTAGACACTCACTAGAAGATGCTTCATGCTTAATATCTAAACTCTAGCTATTTGAGTTTTTTCAAAGAAGATTTTTTAAGTTTTTGCTATACACATAATTATAAGGAAAATAAATAACTCCCGGGTGGGGCCAATTTTGACCCCAGGCTTTTATTTGAACAAACTTTGTAGACATCCATTAGAACATGTTTCATGCTAAATATCTTAGCTCTAGCTCTTTGGGTTCTTTAAAAGAAGATTTTTAAGTTTTTACTATATGCATATAGAGAAAATCAATGACCCCCTGGGGCGGGGCCAATTTTGACCCCAGGGCTTTTATTTGAACAAACTTGGAAGACACCCATTGGAAGATGTTTCATGCAAAATAACTAGCTCTAGCTCTTTGGGTTCTTTAAAAGAAGATTTTTAAGTTTTTACTCTATATATATAGGGAAAATCAATGACCCCTTGGGCGGAGCCAATTTTGACCCCAGGGCTTTTATTTGAACAAACTTGGTAGACACCCATTAAAAGATGTTTCATGCTAAATATCTTAGCTCTGGCTCTTTCAGTTATTTAAAAGAAGATTTTTTTAAGTTTTTACTATATGCATATAGGGAAAATCAAAGACCCCCTGGGGCGGGGCCAATTTTGACCCCAGGGCTTTTATTTGAACAAACTTGGTAGACAACCATTAGAACATGTTTCATGCTAAATATCTTAGCTCTAGCTCTTTCAGTTATTTAAAAGAAGATTTTTTTAAGTTTTTACTATATGCATATAGGGAAAATCAAAGACCCCCTGGGGCGGGGCCAATTTTGACCCCAGGGCTTTTATTTGAACAAACTTGGTAGACAACCATTAGAACATGTTTCATGCTAAATATCTTAGCTCTAGCTCTTTGTGTTATTTAAAAGAAGATGTTTTAAGTTTTTACTATATGCATGTAGGGAAAATCAAAGACCCCCTGGGGTGGGGCCAATTTTGACCCTAGGGCTTTTATTTGAACAAACTTGGTAGACACTCACTAGAAGATGTTTCCAGCCAAATATCTAACCTGTAGCCTTTACAAATTCAGAGAAGTAGATTTTTTTTAGGTTTTACAATATACATATAAGGAAAAACCTATGACCCCCCAGGGCGGGACCCATTTTAATTCTAGGAACAAAATTTGAACAACTTTGGTTTTGGACCTATAGATGATACCATAGACCAAATATCAAAGCTCTAGGCCATTTACTTTCAGACCAGAAGATTTTTCAAGTTTTCACTATACATGTATGTATGTATATAATGAAAATCAATGACCCCCGAGGGCGAGGCCAATTTTGACCCGAGGGCCATTATTTGAAGAATCTTGGTAGAGGTCTACCACACAATGTTTCATGCCAAATATCTAATCTGTAGCCTTTGCCAAATCAGAGAAGAAGATTTTTTTAGATTTTACTATATACATATAAGGAAAAACCTATGACCCCCCGGGGCGTGGCCAATTTTGACACTAGGGACAAAATTTGAACAACTTTGGTAGAGGACCCATAGATGATACCATATACCAAAAATCAAAGCTCTGGCCCATGTACTTTCAGACAAGAAGATTTTTTAATTTTGTGTTTTTTGAAATCCTTTTCTGGCCATTGGTTTCAGAGGAGATGTTGATTATGTTAAAAGTTGACGACGCACGACGACGCACGACAGACACAGGGCCATCACAATAGCCCACCCTGAGCATTGCTCAGGTGAGCTAAAAATTGCATGAGTTTTACAAGTATAAAGTGATTTACTTTGACAGTTTTTGAGAAACTGACCTTATTATAGTAAGACGTGTAAATAACCAGAATGGTTTAAATGACTAAATCACTACAGCGCTGTTGAATTACATATATGAAAACAAGAGCTGTCACCCAAGTGACGAATGCCCCTGAAAAAGTTTCTTAAGCATGCAGGTATTATGAAAAGAAAAGAGAATGAAAGTAAGCAATTGCTGAATATTGTTCTTTGTATTATTGTACCTGTAATCTCTAATTGTGATAGCATAAACCTTCAAAATATATGTGTGACCTTGACCTTTGAAGAAGGGACATGATTCCTGGATGCAACAAAATGTTGTTATGATCTAGACATTTGTGCTAAATTATTTTAAAATCCCTCAATGCATGACAAAGTTACAGTCTGGACATGCTTATTGTGTAAGTGGAGACAGATGGACATGAGCCTTAGCCGAGACACATTGTCTTGATGTGGTAGACATTTGTGCCAAGTTATTTCAAAATCCCTCAATGCGTGACAAAGTTACAGTCCGGAAATGAATGTCTATCTTCAAACTCTTCTCGAGAGAATGAGTACCTTCAAATTATAAGTGTGACCTTGACCTTGAAGGTGGACATGGGTCTTTGACAGGACATGTTGTCTTGATGTGGTAGACATTTATGCCTAGTTTTTTTAAAATCCATTGATGCATGACAAAGTTACAGCCCAGACATGAATGTGTGTACCTATAAACTCTAATTGTGATAAAGTGAACTTCAAAATGGTAGTGTGACCTTGACCTTTGAGGTAGGGACGTGATTATTGGACGCAACACATCGTCTTGATCTTGTAGACATTTATGCCTAGTTATTTTAAAATCATTCAATGTATGACAAAGTTACAGTCCAGACACGAATGTGTGTACCTATTTACTCTAATTGCGATAATAATAAACTTCATATGATAGAGTGACCTTGACCTTTGAGGTAGGGAAATGGTTCTTGGACATGACACATCGTCTTGATGTGGTAGACATTTGTGCCAAGTTATTTCAAAATCCCTCAATGTATGACAAAGTTACAGTCCGGACACGAATGAAGTGGGGGAGCACAGACGGACAGACAGACGGTGCGATTATGTTATGCCTCCCTTCCGGAGCATAAAAATATGTGTGTACCTATTCTCTCCAACAAATTTGACGTTTCTCAAATATACATTGACATCATCTGTTGTTATACAAGAACCGTTGTCATGGAGATCAAATATACAAATCTGATCAGGCTTCGCACCATGTTGTGTGACAACATACAACTGCATGGTGTCTTCACGTAGATAGGTACCGTTATAATATTTATCTCTTGTCTCTGAAATAATATATCATATTACACTGCAACATACGTGTATGTATAATATGAATTTTCATTTGGCAATTTGATTTTACATTACAGTACATGGCTGCTTAACAATTATGCAGCATTATAATAAAATATTATTTATAAGGACTTTAGACATGTAATATGGCTATGTACAGATAGTTCTGGCTTCCATTACTTTATATGTCGTTTTAATTTTGACGTTGTGCAACAGGTCTAGCAGTATGATAAAACCTGTTTGCTGAAGTCTCTCTAGCTATGTACAGACAATTGTATAAGATTAAAACTGTTCATATTGAACCATATAAACAATAATCTCTTTGATCAAACATTCTAGCAATACACATTGTACATATATCTGATCATAATCTATATAAGTATCGCATAAAACATACATTTATAGTATTTTACAAATTAAACAAATTGTATAGTCGAAATGAATGACATACATGTAATCTTGTTCCTTTATATACAATTTAGTTAAGTCTTAACGAATTTGAAAGTGCCCACTACTTTGTAATTTTTTCAATTGGCAACAAACTAAAGTTATAGAAATAGAGTAAAACAGAACCCCTAAAGAATGCCCAAAACAACAAAATTTAAAATGTGGTAGACTCAGTTTGATTGAGTCTGTTCATGTTGGTACTGGAAAGTGGAAGTTACTGTCCATATCCCCTAGCACTGGCTTAAGCAGAATTCAACATTTAATCATGCTAATGGTGGAATTTTGAATTTATAAACATCTGCAGAATATAAATATGTTTTGAAAGAGTAAAACATCACAAAAATGTAGTGTTTTATTGTATACATGCATACCTCCTGTAGTGGCCACATCAACATTGATGGTATAGAGAAGATTTCCTTCAGGTCTCATCATACACTCCCTGCTAGGTACAAGTAATGGAAAACTGCTTTCTTTACACCATTTCTCACAGCCCTGCACTAGTTTCTCAATATATACACTGCCTCTATAGTCTGGTCCTAGCTGCGACAACAACTGGAGACATACATTTCAAAACTGCATGTATATATGTATTTGCATCAGAGAGATAACAAGATCTATATTCCACAGAAAATAAAGCTAGAATGACAAAATTAAGCTACTGATTTTTCATATTTATAGCTCAGTTGGTTCAGAATGAACATAGAGTTTACCTTTTGAAGTACAATCTCTCATAAAACTTAAGTCAATACCAGAGTAAATCTTTAAGTATATTTATATATACATAATTATGACACAAGCTCTGGCGTTACTTGTATCAATTACCATGAAGCAGGCTTCTTCGACCTATCCAGTACTGGTGCTTTATCATGACCAGGTAAAGCTCTTACCTATGATCTTAGGGTTACAAGACAGACACCTAAACCATTAAGATAACTCTTACCATAAGAGGCAAATTGACAGGATCTTTCCTAATATTATCAGCAGCAAGAAGGACCATCCTGGTCACAAGTTTGATAGCTTGAAAAACCTCTTCATCAATTTTTAGCCTAGCAACTTCACTGGGATCCTCTCTTTTCCCGTCTTTCTGTGCTGTCAACATTTCTACTTTCCTCCTGTCTATATTTACCACACATTTCTCTTCTGCTAGTCTGAAATCCTCCATTAATGAGGTCAAGGTCATTGTACAACATTTGGCATACAGCCAATCAGGGTCAATGAAAAGGTCAGCGAGTGCTTTCTGTAACTGATCACTGTGTATAAGTTGGTATGGCAGTTCATTGAGCTTGCGGGTGTTATATAAGTTGGGACCAAACTTGATTGGCTGAGCTGGGACCTGTCTCATAGCAACAGGGTAACTGCCTTTCTTACCTTTTGTCAGCTGCAAAGGTTTACACTTGTCACTCCAGATACCCTGCAAATTTACACAATGTTTATTTTTTTATAAATTTTCATTTCCTGCTGAATGTACATTCAGTATTGTTTTTGTAACAAAAAGGAGATCTGTTACATGAAAATGAGTCTATTACTTTAAAATGAGTCTATTACTTTAAAATGAGTCTATTACTTGAAAATGAGTCAAATTCATATAAGGGACATATTATAACGGGACAAGCAACTACCAACTAGATAAGTGGTCTTTTTTTCGCATCTAATAGACAGCCCATTAATTGATTAGTAAAGTGTTTAGATAAAACATTAATGCAGTTACTTTAAAAAAAAAAACAACAATACACAATTATAAATGTTCACAACAGTCACTATGACAAAATGGAACCACATGCAACTGATCTGATAGAAAGATATTTTGGCACTTATCTCCAGGTGCCATCATAACATCTAGGTACCTTCAAACCTGTGTTTAAAACCACCTCTGAATAACAATCACCATGTTTATAATGTCCACTCTGAGACAACCGTTCATTGATTAGAAAGAACAATGTTACCTCTAAATAAAGACCACTTGTCTTTAATGGAAATGTGTGGCCTCTCCCTTGGACTGACTTTGATAACAGGTTTGACTGAATATATATATATTATACACATTCTAGTGTTATATCAACAGTGGATATATGATATAACCTTAAATAATGCTCACCTGAAAATATTCAGCTAATCCTTGATGAAATCTTTTCCTAACATCTTCTGTCAAATATCTCTCTGTAGTCGCTTCATCAAACTGTCTATGATACCAGGTGACAACTGTCTTCGCACCTGACTGACGCTCCACAACATATTCACTGATATCATACTCTACACGTCTCCATAGCAACGGTGGCAGACGTATAACTTCCGGATCTGGTGGTAGGTGATAGATGTATGTATCTTGTAGAACCTACAAATGTAAGTAACAAAAACATTAATAATGTCTGAATCCTTAAGGCTGAGGTATTTAACTGTATGTGTTTAATTGTAGTCTTGCCTTTTTTCACCAGACTGAGGCTCTCACTGACTTAAATGATATCTTAACTAGAAATGTGTCCATAGGACACGGATGCCCCCACACGCCACTGTTCTGTCAATCTTATGACTCTAGGTCAAATATTTTTTGGACTACATGTGCCACAAGTTGAAAACTAAAAATCAACAAAGGGCCATAATGCTGTTAAATTTGGTCGCAGCAAAAATTCCTTCCTTTACTACCATCTACACATTAAGGTTGTTCATCCCTGGAAGTTTAAGCAAAATCTGCCATCCGGTTTAAGAGGAGTTGCGTTCACAAAATTTCTACATAGTATATAATGAAAAAATCAACAAAGGGCCATAATTCTGATAAATTTGGTTGCAACAAAAATTCCTTCCTTTACTGTCATCTACACATTAAGGTTGTTCATCCCTGGAAGTTTAAGCAAAATCTGCCATCCGGTTTAAGAGGAGTTGCATTCACAAAATTTCTACAAAGTATATAGTGAAAAAATCAACAAAGGGCCATAATTCTGTAAAATTTGGTTGCAGCAAAAATTCCTTCCTTTACTACCATCTACACATTAAGGTTGTTCATCCCTGTAAGTTTAAGCAAAATCTGCTATCCGGTTTAAGAGGAGTTGCGTTCACAAAATTTCTACATAGTATATAGTTGAAAAAATCAACAAAGGGCCATATTCTGTTAAATTTGTCGCAGCAAAAATTCCTTCCTTTACTGCCATCTACACATTAAGGTTGTTCATCCCTGTAAGTTTAAGCAAAATCTGCCATCCGGTTTAAGAGGAGTTGCGTTCACAAAATTTCTACATAGTATCTAGTGAAAAAATCAACAAAGGGCCATAATTCTTGTTAAATTTTGTCGCAGCGAAAATTCCTTCCTTTACTACCATCTACACATTAAGGTTGTTCATCCCTGTAAGTTTAAGCAAAATCTGCCATCCGGTTTAAGAGGAGTTGCGTTCACAAGATTTCGGGACGTACGGACGGACGGACGGACTGACGGACGGACGGACAAGTGCAACGCTATATGCTCCCACATTGTGGGGGCATAAAAATCATCAATGTGTAAGTGATTTTTACTGTCATAAATATCTTTAATGTCACCAACATTGTCATTATCATAAATATCTTTAATGTCACAGATACCTTTTAATGCTGTACACACTTTTATGATATTGATTTCTTTAATGTTGTTAACATTTCATTTCAACTTCATATCTTAATAATATATAGATTTTGATACAGTCTTTGATACACTGTATCAAAATCATTTTTAGCATTTTAGCTGTCCATGAATAGTAAAGATAGTTCACCTCATCATCCAATGAGAGTAGATCTTCCATCTCTGCCTCAGTCAGACCATCCTTTGCTGCACACAGATATCCTGTAACATAATCACCAGGTAACATATTTGTTTAAAGTGTAAACATTGATGCAATATCATACAGAACTAAACTAACAATCAAGAAAGTTATGTTCAGCATTTTCATTTCAAAGATAGAAAGAGAAGATCAGATTAAATCAGCAATGATTAAAATCGTGTGGTCTTACACAGAAATTCAGTCTGCACCAAAAAACGACAGAGGAAAAAAAAAAAAGAGGAAAGGAAATCATACCCATGCTTTTCTTAACAATTTCTGCACCATGATTCTTTTCTAAGTTGTCAAACAGATGGTTTATTGCCTCTTTTACTGTCACTCCAAGTGCAGTTTCATCAACCTGAGTATAAGACTTCCATGATAAAGACATGTCAACCAACAACTTCAGATACAAAGGTTGGCCATTTTTAGCAAAATGATCTAAAATTAGATTTTTCTGCTTTTTCGATAGATGACGCTGTGCTTTGTTGCAGAAAGTTGTGATAATGTCAGTAGCAACTTCACTTTCAAGCGGAGTGATTTCCACGTATTGCTCCGGATCAGAAAACAGCAGACGCACGTTGTTAAGGATATCAAGTCTGTCGCTAACCACAGATAGAATCATGTGTACATTGGCCGGAAGTCTGTGAGGTAGCCAGTTAAACATATGGGCATGATCTGTTTGGCTAAGCTGATCTATAGAATCCAAAATAATCACCAGATCTTTCTCTTTTGTATCAATTTTCCATAAAAGAGCTACAAAGTATTGCACAAGGAACTGGTAATCTGACTCAATATCTATTCCTGTATGTTTCTGTATATTATATATCTCGCATATCTGAGAGCAAAGACTTGCAATCACTCCTCTGATGGTGGTAGACATTGTTGATGTGCCAAGAAAGCGTATCATTAAAACAGATTTAGGAAACCATGTTTTTGTCATTTCTGCTGCTTTTGCCATAAGTGCAGTTTTCCCAGAGCCTGACTTTCCATGCACAATTAGAGGTTTGGAGTATTCTGTTATCTCCGGTAGTCTGGTCAGTTTGTCTCGAAGATTGAAATTTGGATCAGATTCAAGGTCATTGAGTACATCGCCCATAGTTAATTTCACACCAAGCTCACTCGTATTTGCTTGCATTTCTTTTCTTTCAGCGCTCTCATTCTCTTTCATTACATCTTCATCTTCATTTGTATCCATGTCTTTCTCATTTCCCTCATTTACTTTGTCCTCTTTGTGTAGAATTTTAATCTTTTGATGAATGTTCTTTAACATGTTTTCTCTGCCACAGAAATATTCGCATTTGGTCAAGCAGAAATGAAGATGATGTAACACTTCTTCAAAGAGTGGGGATCGATAACCAGAGGATGTGTCTACTTGTGTAGAAGTTGTAATCATCTTCTGTATGTTAGTAATGAAGTCACTCCCAAACTGTTGAATGTAACTGAAGGAAAACAATCGGTAAAAACATCATGACATGGGCAAACTGACATCCGTGACTAAATGTACATGGTCATGAATTTGAAATAAATTATTTTCTTTGTTGAATAATAACTCTAATACAATCAAATTTTCAGTTCAAAAAAATTAAGATTAAATGGTCTCATGATACACAATAAGTTAGCAATTAAGTTATCATAATGAAATATACATGTAATTATTAATTAAATGACAAAAATCCTATAAATTTTACTTAGCTTGAAACTGTTCTTTCAACTCAATTTTTTATTCCTCTTTTTGTAGCTAATTAAGCCAAAAAAACGAGGCCTCAGCAGTAAATGTGTTCCAAGATGTCTTTAAGAATACTGTACCTGATATGTTCTTGATTCTTGTATATATTTACACCAATTCTATCCCATTGTAAGTTATATCTGTACAGACTAGCAGGGCTCATTTTGGCGGGAATTTTCTTCATGCGTAGATTTTCACGTAACTCGTCTGCTTCATGGTCCCTGGCACCCTCTATCATATCAGTGAACCGAACTAGATTATTAAACAAAATAGGTTCAATTCCTTTTGTCTTATTTTTTTTTCACATTATAAGATTATTTTTTTAACTTTTTTTTATTCTACTTTTTGATCGGTTAAGTTACATCGCACCAACACAGTATAGGTTATATGGCAACAGCTTTACTGGTGGAGGAAGACCTCACCTGCCCTTCCATGCATTATTTCAAGCACAAACGGGCACCAAAATAAAACCACCGACTTTCCGTAAGCTAGTTGGATAGTAATCTTTTTTCATCATTACTGTTTTTCAAAACAATATATAATATTACAAAATGTAGTGTTGTTTAAGATGGCTATTTTACTAAGCTGTATGTCAATACCAAAAATAAATGCCTAAATTGAAACCCAAGGACTTCCTTTTATCACCAGAAAAGCTCTAATGTCATCATTAAACCTGTTGAAACTGTTTAAATTGCTATTTTAATGTAAGAGGTATAAACATATTGTCTTTGACACGTTATATAAATCCATTCTATACTATCAGCCTTTTTAAATACTAAATGACTAAGTATATTACAAACATACTTGCTAAACTGTCCTTCAGGTTCAAGTCAATGAAAGTTCTTTCGAAACACAGCACTTTGTCTTCTATATCATCTACTGACAATATCCCAGAATACACCTCACTTTCTGTAACTGAAAATTGAAAAAAAAACTTACCATGTATATGATATAACACTGTGATTATAACACTACGACCATTGTATATATGTTGTATTATTGATGAACATTTAAATATTTTTGCCGAATGAAATATTGAATTGAATTGTTATGCAATCAAGATGATAACAATAGTATACACCAAACAAACTATGCTCAATTTTGAACTTATCTTCAGAAGAACATGTAGACAGATTTGATTATTTTACTTATCAGATGATGTAAAGCATCAGTTCTTCACATTTCAAAGTTTACAATTCTGGTTGTTAAAACTTTAGATCACTTTATTGGCTTCAATTATCTGTGGAAATGATGAATTTGCAGATTTACCTGGTGTCAAGCCCCATTTTGAAACTAGAAAAATCTAACTTGACTTATAACAAGTAAAAAGAAAAACTAAAATATACATCAACATAAATGTGTCTGTTATTCAAATTGAATGCATATTTGTATGGCTTCGAAAAAAACAAGACTTCTAATAAACTTAAATAGATACCTACCAGACTGAAAATATTTGTGTTTGTTTTGCTCAGAAATCTTGCCTTCCTGATATAAACGACCAGCAGATTCTTGTAGAAGAGTACTTAATTTATCTACTATACCCCACCATTCTCTCTGTGCCTAAAATACATTATACAAGTAAATAACAAATTGTCAATTGTTATCTGAATTCTTTACAAGACAAATAACTAAAAAAATATATCCTGCATGTAATTTTGCTTAAAATTATATATACAATTGATTGACAGGTTCTACTATCAGGAAAGCTGTGTTACTTATAAATTCCCCATACCTAAGAGTATAATTATTTTGAAATAAAAATCTGTGACTTATTTAAAATGGTGATATGGCAAGCAGAATACATTAGAGCATTTTGAACGAAGTTTCAAGAATTCACAGCAAATACCTTTCACATATTGGTGGTTTAAAAACTTAAACTTTTTTTTTGCTCTTAAAGGCACATCATGTCTCAGATATATTTTTTTTTTTCAATTCCCTTGAAATGTCAAACATGTGTTTAACAATATTTAAAGCATATTAGATGTCTAACAACTGAAGAAAAATAGCACTGAGCATGCAGTAATGTGTCATTAAGGTAGCAAAATGTAAACAAAATAGTATTTTGACTTCCATACAAAATAGTGATACACTATTATCACAGTTCAGAACTGTTCACTATTTAGCAGCTGAATAACTCAGTCAGTAGAGTCGTGGTGCGGTATTCCGAGGGTCCCGGGTTCGAGTCCCTGTCAGGCTGCACATTATTCTCAACCTGTGACATTTGGTGCCCATCCGGAAACCGTGACTGAATATAGGTCAGAGTTTAATTCACATTGATCTGTATCTCTGTGAAATTCCAGGACGAATTTCAATATAGCAGGAGAGTATGTCGCGGTTAGGAACTGTTCACTATTTAGGGGAGATGATGTGTAAGGGGCCGGATAGCTCAATTGGTAGAGCCGTGGTAGGGTATTCTGAGAGTCCCGGTTTTGAACCCTATGACACTATAATTATACCAGCTGCCAACAGAGCAAAAGAAGAAACAAATAGTTCATGTATATGGCAAATGTGGTAGTTCTTTGAAAACTGTAACAAGATACCAAAAATAAAAATGTTTTCGAATGATAAAAATTATTTCATTTCTGAGGCATAATGGGCGTTTAATGTATGTGCACAACAATTATCTAAAACTGTATGATATTTAACAACTCTTTACCTGCTGCCTGGCACCAGAATTGGCTGGTGTCAGATCAAAATATTGTGGATACTGAGTGCTGATTGGCTGCAGTGTATACATGTCTGGTTCCCTGTTATAGTCACAAAGGTACCAGGTGAGCAGGAGGCCAATATCATGCCCGAGTTTCATGGCTGCATTTTTCAGGAGTTTGAACTCTGAGGTCTCTATCTCTGAAGGTATAGGTCTAAATCCATACTTGTCACCAAGAAATGCCTGCAAATAGAAGGTATAGGTCTAAATCCATACTTGTCACCGAGAAATGCCTGCAAATAGAAGGTATAGGTCTCTAAATCCATACTTGTCACCGAGAAATGCCTGCAAATAGAAGGTATAGGTCTAAATCCATACTTGTCACCGAGAAATGCCTGCAAATAGAAGGTATAGGTCTAAATCCATACTTGTCACCAAGAAATGCCTGCAAATAGAAGGTATAGGTCTAAATCCATACTTGTCACCGAGAAATGCCTGCAAATAGAAGGTATAGGTCTAAATCCATACTTGTCACAGAGAAATGCCTGCAATAGAAGGTATAGGTCTAAATCCATACTTGTCACCAAGAAATGCCTGCAAATAGAAGGTATAGGTCTAAATCCATACTTGTCACCAAGAAATGCCTGCAAATAAAAGGTATAGGTCTAAATCCATACTTGTCACCGAGAAATGCCTGCTAATAGAAGGTATAGGTCTAAATCCATACTTGTCACCAAGAAATGCCTGCAAATAAAAGGTATAGGTCTAAATCCATACTTGTCACCGAGAAATGCCTGCAAATAGAAGGTAAAGTCTAAATCCATACTTGTCACCGAGAAATGCCTGCAAATAGAAGGTATAGGTCTAAATCCATACTTGTCACCAAGAAATGCCTGCAAATAGAAGGTATAGGTCTAAATCCATACTTGTCACTGAGAAATGCCTGCAAATAGAAGGTATAGGTCTAAATCCATACTTGTCACCGAGAAATGCCTGCAAATAGAAGGTATAGGTCTAAATCCATACTTGTCACCGAGAAATGCCTGCAAATAGAAGGTATAGGTCTAAATCCATACTTGTCACTGAGAAATGCCTGCAAATAGAAGGTATAGGTCTAAATCCATACTTGTCACCGAGAAATGCCTGCAAATAGAAGGTATAGGTCTAAATCCATACTTGTCACCGAGAAATGCCTGCAAATAGAAGGTATAGGTCTAAATCCATACTTGTCACCAAGAAATGCCTGCAAATAGAAGGTATAGGTCTAAATCCATACTTGTCACCGAGGAATGCCTGCAAATAGAAGGTATAGGTCTAAATCCATACTTGTCACCGAGAAATGCCTGCAAATAGAAGGTATAGGTCTAAATCCATACTTGTCACCAAGAAATGCCTGCAAATAGAAGGTATAGGTCTAAATCCATACTTGTCACCGAGAAATGCCTGCAAATAGATACATAATGTACACTTATATGTGCAATCTCTCAGAAACATATGAAATCAATTCATGATATTATAAAACTCTGTAATAAATTGCAAGACATAATATTCAAGACAAACAATCATGATTATTTTTTAGATAATTAATACTTTGTACAGCAGGCCGTATTACAAGTTGCATACAAATATCTGAGGAATACCTTCAATATGACAAACTTTGGTACGCAGTTATCATGGTATTAAAAGACAAGAAATTTTCAAGCACAAAATATTAAATTTAATAATATATGTGAAATATACTTAATTTAATAAAAAAAAATTTACAAGCAAAAATATATTAAATACAATCAGTATCTGCAATAAATCATATGATATCTATTTCCTAAATGATAAAAGCATACTAGTATTTTTTTTTAAGATAAAACAATTTATAATATAACTCTAACCACAAAATTTGGTCCTCTTGAAATCCTCTGACAATTTTTTATTTCATGTAGGCATAGTTCAGTGGTTTTGTGATCATCTAAAGCATCTTCACGTACTCCCCAACGCATGTCTGCAATCTAAACAAATAAGAAATGCAGACATCAGTAGTTATGTTGAAGTATGAGGAAGATAACCTGTAAGTTATTTTGTGACTTTATCAATACATGAATTTCCTTCTTCAAGCTACATGCCTCCAGATGATCAAAATATTTCAAGAAAATCAACCTTGTGAACCATGAAAAAAAAGTAAAAATTAAATTCACAATTCAAGAAGTAACTAACATGTTATATGCAATTAATAAGTGATTTTGAAGTAGTCATCACCATAAACTCTACTGTGTGACTATGGCAGTAAGGGTTATATAATATTTTTGCACATTTTCACCCATTATTGTTAATTTTCATAGATTTGCAATGTGTTAATTACTTTTTTGCTCACTTTACAATATTTTGATTTTCAATACAATATTAAATATTCAATATTTTAAAATTTTTATGAAAATAACCATGGATCTAGAGACATGCTGCTTTAATCAAACAATTAAGCTGGATGAGGTGACACATTTATAACTGTAAAAGGGCCAACATTTTAAGAGGTGGTTTTTCAGCATCAAATACTGCAACAAATTTGAAATATATTTTATGATTGCTTTGTTGGGTTTTAAGTCACATCAATACAGTACAGGTCAAACCGTTACTTAATTTCCAGTTTTAATGGTAAAGGAAGCCCTCAGGTTCCCCATTCATGCATTATTTCAGGTAGAACCATCAACCTTCATCTTAATTCTATATTTTCATATTACTTAAAACAAAGTAAAATTAAAAACAATTTACCTGAAAATCAAGACCTCTCTCTTGACAAAACTGTCTCAGTTGTGGGAAAGCATTCTTCATCAACCAGTTCCTCTCAGCTTGCATATCTAAAACAATATTTAACAACAGCATTATGTTACAAGTTTAAAAAATAATGTGAATATATCATATATAAAGTTTGTACAGAGGAAGCAACATCACTAACACAACATATATATAGTAAAAAAAGCGTGTTTAAGTTCATTTGTTATTATTTCTCATTGACTTCTGAAAATTATATTCAGGGTTCAAGATAGCTAAAACAATTTGAGCAAGAAGTGACTTTTCTGACATTAATACAAAGAAAATACATTATCACAAGCTATTGGGAAATAGGTTTTTAATTATTTCATACTTATATCATTCCAAATTGTGTATCAATATTGAATTGAATGTTGTTAATCAATGATAAAAAAATATAGCAATTTTCAATGACAGCCCTATCACTATTCAAAATCACTATGTAAATTCAAATGTTCTCACTCTTGTCCTGAAATATTGTGCACTTTTTTCAAAAATATTGTAGTTATAATATGGCATGCCTTGTTCTTCATTTTGGACCCATACCAGTCAATTAAGTGGCAGAAAATTCATTTTTTGTTATTACCAGTAAAAGTAGAGCTGAGAAATATCCGTACAACTGAAGACTCTTTATCAGGCAACTTGTCAAGCATTCCTGAAAACACTGCCTCAACCATATCACTTCCCACTGGTCTGTTAGACACAACATCTTCCTTCCCTCTTGACATGTTGTGCTTTGTTGTTTTGTTTCAATTAACCCATACTCTTCAACAACAAAGAATTAATTATCATTCCATCTGTCTGAAATGTTTCAATTCAAATTTGAATGTTGGTATTTTATCTACTTATAATTCCAATCTCTTTGCATGCAGTGACATTATATATATACATGTTTGATGTTTGTATGTAAAACAAGAGGGCCACATGATGGCCCTGAGATCGCTCACCTGTATATAGGCCCCCCGGAGCGGGTCCAGTATAAACCCCAGGGCTTTTATTTGAACAAACTTGGAAGACACCCATTAGAAGATGTTTCATGATGTTAAGTTTTTACTACACACATATAATGAAAAACACTGATCTTCCCCCCCCCCCTCGGGGGCCAATTTTAACCCATTGGATTTTATTTGAACAAACTTGGTAGACACCCATAAGAAGATGTTTCATGCTAAACATCTAAGCTCTAGCTCATTGGGTTTTTTAAAAGAAGATTTTTAAGTTTTTACTGTACACATATAGTAAAAAACAATGGCCAGTTTTGACCCCTTGAAGGCTTTTATTTGAACAAACTTTGTAGACACTTACTAGAAGATGTTTCATGCTTAATATCTAAACTCTAGCTATAATGTGGGTTTTTTTTCAAAGAAGATTTTTTAAGTTTTAAAAAGTGCTATATACATATCAGGAAAATCAATGACCCCCTGGGGCGGGGCCAATTTTGACCCCAGGGCTTTTATTTGAATAAACTTGGTAGATACCCATTAGAACATGTTTCATGCTAAATATCTTAGCTCTAGCTCTTTGAGTTCTTTAAAAGAAGACTTTTTTAAGTTTTAACTATATGCATATAGGGAAAATCAATGACCCCCTGGGGCGGGGCCAATTTTTTTAACGAATTCAGCGTTGGTGAACATACCACAGGCTATCTGGTACGTAACATGTTATCTATTCCATTCTGGTACTAACTCTTAATGAGAAGAAATGTTTTCTTATTTCCTTTTAACATGATTTTATTTTCAACCTCATAGAATTGCCTCTGATGTGATGATTATCAAGTTGTGCTTTTTCAAAAAATACATTATAATCTATATCTTCCTTCCCGTTTAATAATTTCCATACTTGTATGATATCACCTCTAAATCTTCTGTAAGCAAAAGTAGGAATTTCCAGAATTTTTAATATTTCTACATATGATAAATTTCTGATACATTGAACCATCTTTGTTGCTCTTTTTTGAACTCTTTCGACTGCTTTAATATCTTTTTTTAAATCTTGGACTCCAAATAATATTTCCATATTCAAGGTGTGGTCTTATAACTGTTATATTAGTCAGAGACATAGACATAGATAACAGAGATAGGCAACTTCCTAGCCAGTAAAAATATCATGCGTGCCCGCTAAACTTAAAACTTGTAGCAAGTAAAACTTATTAACCAGATATCAAAATCATTAAAATAATACATTTTCTGAAAGCTTATGCATTTGTCTATGGCTGGAGGTAAAAATATTTACAGTTCCCATTTAAATAAATGTTACATCAATTTTTGAAGAGAACTACTTAATAATTTTTGTTACAAAACTATTCAAATGACAAAAAAACTGGCTCAGTGAGTACAGTGTATGTTCTGCCATGTTTTTCTAAGTGAAAGGCGTTGAAAGTTACCAATATTTGAACATGCAGCAATAGATAAAAGATTTACCTTTCAAATGGTATATAATATTAAAGGATCAAATGTACATCCATGAAGTTCTATTTGCTACAAAATGCCTAATTTTTCACTTTTTGATAGGCATGAGTGATATTTCAATGGAGTTTATAGGAGCTGCTTAATTATCTCTGTAATCTATGTCTCTGTAGTAGTGTTTTATAAAGATTCCGAAATTGCTTTATAATTTACATGTTTAAAGAAGGTATTTCTAACCAATCCAGTTATTTTATTTGCTTTCTTGATACTGGGACATAAGATCTTATGTCCCAGATTGATACAATTACTTATGTGATGTCGAAATTGCAAATCCTTACGAAGTTAGGGGGAATGACGATACCTAAATCTCTTTCTTCCTCACTAGGCCTCAATTGTTTAGTTGTATGAAGACTCTTTACTTTACTTTATCCAGCGTAGGGTCGCGAGATCAGAAATCTCTTATAACCCCCTCGAGGTCTGACACCCAATGATTATTATCCGGATATAACACTCAAGTGAACATTATTCTGGCAAAAATTTTAAACTTTAATATAAAAATTGCAATCCATGGACCATGATACACCATCTCAGAATTTAATATCAAGGAATAATTGAAAAACTTCAAGTGATTATAGTGAGTGGAACAAAAAAGAAAATGTCAAGTCAATTTCAAAATAACATTACCAAATCATTATTGTTTACCTTGGATTTAAATCATTGTAGATAAACGCTCAGACGTGTCCGCTGAAAGCTTTTGGTTGAAAAGGAGTAGATCTAGAATTATAAAAATAAAGAAGCGTCAATTAATTAAAGTCTTAGATTAAGAGCTGTATAACTTTAATCTGAATGTAAGTAAAATGATTACTCCAATCTCTATTTGTTTTCAAAATGAATGTGAAGAATTTCCGCAGACCATTTATGGAACATGTTTTCGCGACCCGATAATTCACTGGCCCTAATTCACTTTCTCTTTCAAATAATCTGATTATTATACATAATGTTAGTTTGGTTACTTGTTACAATTTTATTCAACTCGTTCAATAAATTGAGTATTTAACCTACACTCATTCAATATCCTTTATATCAATAAAAAGTACATTTGTACTGTCTATAGTTTACATTTGTTTACTCATTGCATGATCAATAGGCAATACTGAAATATTAGACATATGTTATTGTTAATGTTTGCACGCCAAACTGTGCTTGTCAAGAATTATGAATATTACAATGTCATAGACTTTTAATAACTAGTGACATTACGTTTCAGTCTTAACAGCTACTCCTTATTAGTCTATCGTAATCATTTCACCCGTTTAACAGGGCTTGACATTTGTTCAGTTCTGCCCAAAACCTACAGAAGGTACTCACTGACTTCAAAGAACCAACAGATCTAGCATGGCTTTTGCTTTAGTTGTAGACTTGTAGCCCTTTATCATTTAAAATGTTGGTGTGTGTGCAAGTTATTGACTTGGAATTTCATGCATGTCTTCATAATTATAATTGTCAGTCCATTTCCAACACTTATTCTGTCATGAATGAAATCTCTCTATTGTTAATTCCAACATTCCTACATCCTGACTCTTTTAATACATCAAACACTGATAGAAGTTGAGTGAGCAGATCTTGTAATGGTAAACTATGACAATAGAAATAAATGCAACATACATGATATATATATATATATATATTATACCTCATTTGCATACGCCCTTTTATATTTAATATGACGTCATGCGGGTCTATAAACCGCATACAGACTGGGGGCGGTCCATAATTCTTATATGGACCGGATGACGTCATATTAAATGTAGAAGGGCGCATGCAAATGAGGTATAATATTTTATTTTGTTGTTAAATGATTCTTTTTACTAAATGTATTGTTTTGTTTCAAATAAATTTATTACATGTCGATCAAAAGTCATGATTTGTCTTTAAATTGATTATAAATTTTATTTATACAGTTTGTGAAAGTCTGAAAGTTCGAGGTTTTTTTTTTTGCCTGTTTAATTTCATTAACAAAAATTGAATAACAAAAAAAGAGCATGATTTTTTTTGCTGTATCGCTTAAAAATAATAAAAAATTCAACTAGGTTTGAGATATTTCACACACTGAACAAATAATTTATTATATGAAAGCAAATTATAGTAAAAATGACAGCAACAAAAGGGATGAAAGAATTTAGATTCGGTATAGTATAACAAATAAAACATGGCCTTTCGGGCAAAATGCATGTTCACGGACTGGTTGGTCAGACCTCGGGCCATATACCTTCCTCAGTCTGACCAACCAGTCCGTAAACTTGCATATTGCCCTCAAGGCCATGTTTTATTTGTTAAATAT
This sequence comes from Ruditapes philippinarum, assembly GCF_026571515.1. Lineage (NCBI taxonomy): Eukaryota > Metazoa > Mollusca > Bivalvia > Venerida > Veneridae > Ruditapes > Ruditapes philippinarum. Next base: position 352,183 of record NW_026859460.1, read on the forward strand.
ATAACACTGTTCTTGAAAACTTAAATAATTTGATTGTGTAACCAAGACTTTGGATACTATAATTAATGACAAAGAACATTTTAACGTGACATTTATAAACAGCAGAGAAGAGGTTGTTTAAAACAATATCTTAAAAGAACAAAAATATGAACAGATTAAAATGAGATAAAGAAAGGGAGTAATGGAATTTGATATGTGAGGAAGCTGCCTAACAGCCTAGTATGCCCTTAAAAGGTCATTGGTTTACTGGTTCTACTCAGGCCCCGTGTTCACTAAGAAAAGATCAGGATCAGGATCAAGTGATCCTGATTTTATTTTCATTGTTTAATGTTACTAAAATTATTTGTGTTTTGTTGAATTAAATTGTAAATATTCAAATTGTAAAAATATGCTGATTTGCAAAGAAAACAAACTATTTTGGGATAAAATCAACAAATAACAAAACAAATACAAAAATATTTGGATCAAAATAAGGATCAATTTTAGGATCAGGATCAATATTTGGATCAACTGTAAAATGCCCATATCTTGCAAAATTAACAATTAATTTATTCTAAAATTTCATATACTTGCTATTTCAGGTCCAGTTTTATCAAATTTATAATTAGATATTTATCTATGAGGATACACAATGAAGAATATTAGGGTTTTTAAATTTGATCCTGATCTTGATCCTGATCCTTAAATCTTTGTGAACACGGGGCCAGGAGTCTACATTAATCAATAAATGTAATTGTTATAATAATTATAATAATGTAATTTTAATGCTCAAATGGATCCAAAGGTCTTATTCTCCCATTTAAGTTCTGAAGTTTCCATATGAAATTCACTGAATTTGAAAATTTTAATCCTAAAGAAAAAAACAAACATTTTAACTTGATTTGCTAGACTTATAACTACTAGCCAATGTTTTATTAGTCTTTACTAGTTTGCATGTCTTCAAGTTTCCAATTGACTTTGTTTTTGTAACTAAGCATAAAACCTATTCTAACACAGTTATACTAACTTGTTTATACATGTACTTTTTCAGGACAAGCTGAGTCTATGTAACATACATCTGCATATACATGAAGGTAAAAAAATCAACACATTTAAGGAAAGTCAGGTATTTAGATATTTCAAAATGTAGAACATCTTTTGATTTAACAAATACAGTATTTTTATTTCATTCTTTCCAGTGTTTTATTGTAATATATCAGATGATTATATTCTGATAAACCACTAGTGAAATTTATGAAATATAATTTTCACTGTAGCCGGACTATATCTGAATGCGGATGAAAAGAAAATTAAACTAAATGGAATAACAGGCAGAAATAAATGCCGTCATACGTAAATTTTGCTTCTTTAGGAAAAATAAGTCAATGTCACCATACATCATGTTAAACATGTAACAAAATTAGAGAAATTTAACAGAACTATATTTCAAAATTGATGATGTGATGTCATGATGTGATGACGTCACAAAGGAGAATGCGCGACGTTACGCGGCAAAATCAGTAAAAAATACTTAGTCACTTAAAAGCATGAAATAAAAAGAAAATTTATTTGCATTACATATAAGATTGAAATATATTTCATTCGTGAACACCAGCTATTATATTTTCACTCGTGGCTACGCCACTCATGAAAATATTGCATCTGGTGTTCACTCAGTGAAATTATATTTCAGTCTTACATGCAAAACAAATAAATATCCTCTGTATTATAACAATGATGCTTGGTGTGTTTCATGATGCCAAATTGGTCTGATTTTAAATTAACGATCTAATGTTGTGAATACTAGATGCATTTTAACATTGCATATTCCACAAGTGTATATAGAGCTATTGACTACTTGATTCCAGTATTTAAATCCCCTAAATTAACAATGGATGGTATTATGCATTTTTTTTAGCTCACCTGTCACAAAGTGACAGGGTGAGCTTTTGTGATCGCTTTACGTCCGGCGTCCGTCCGGCGTCCGTCCGTAAACTTTTACTTTAAATGACATCTCCTCATAAACCACTAAGCCAATTTCATCCAAACTTCACAGGAATGTTCCTTTGGTGGTCACCTTTAAAAATTGTTCAAAGAATTTAATTCCATGCAGAACTCTGGTTGCCATGGCAACCAAAAGAAAAAACTGTAAATATCTTCTTTTAAAAAACCATAAGAGCTAGAGCTTTGATATTTGGCATGAAACATCTTCTAGTGAGTGTCTACCAAGTTTGTTCAAATAAAAGCCCTGGGGTCAAAATTGGCCCCGCCCCAGGGGGTCATTGATTTTCCCTATATGCATATAGTAAAAACTTAAAAAATCTTCTTTTAAAGAACCCAAAGAGCTAGAGCTAAGATATTTAGCATGAAACATGTTCTAATGGGTGTCTACCAAGTTTGTTCAAATAAAAGCCCATGGGTCAAAATTGGCCCCGCCCCGGGGGGTCAGTGATTTTCCCTATATGCATATAGTAAAAACTTAAAAAATCTTCTTTTAAAGAACTCAAAGAGCTATGGCAATGATATTGAGCATCAAACATGTTCTAATAGGTGTCTACTAAGTTGTTCAAATAAAAGCCCTGGGGTCAAAATTGGCCCCGCCCCAGGGGGTCATTGATTTTCCCTATATGCATATAGTAAAAACTTAAAAAATCTTCTTTTAAAGAACCCAAAGAGTTAGAGCTAAGATATTTAGCATGAAACATGTTCTAATAAGTGTATACCAAGTTTGTTCAAATAAAAGCCCTGGGGTCAAAATTGGCCCTGCCCCGGGGGGTCATTGATTTTCCCTATATGCATATAGTAAAAGCTTAAAAAATCTTCTTTTAAAGAACTCAAAGAGCTATGGGTAAGATATTTAGCATCAAACATGTTCTAATAGGTGTCTACCAAGTTTGTTCAAATAAAAGCCCTGGGGTCAAAATTGGCACCACCCCGGGGGTCATTGATTTTCCTTATATGTGTATAGCAAAAACTTAAAAATCTTCTTTGAAAAAACCCAAATAGCTAGAGTTAAGATATTAAGCATGAAACATCTTTTAGTGAGTGTCTACAAAGTTTGTTCAAATAAAAGACCTGGGGTCAAAATTGGCCCCGCCCCAGGGGGTCATTGATTTTCCTTATATGTGTATAGCAAAAACTTTAAATCTTCTTTGAAAAAACCCAAATAGCTAGAGTTTAGATATTAAGCATGAAACATCTTCTAGTTAGTGTCTACAAAGTTTGTTCAAATAAAAGCCCTGGGGTCAAAACTGGCCCGGCCCCAGGGGTGTCATTGTTTTTACCTATATGTGTAAAGTAAAAACTTAAAAAAAATCTTCTTTTAAAAAGCCCAATGAGCTAGAGCTTAGATGTTTAGCATGAAACATCTTCTTATGGGTGTCTACCAAGTTTGTGCAAATAAAAGCCCTTGGGTTAAAATTGGCCCTGCAACGTTGGGGGCGGGGGGGGGGGGTGGGGGGCCTATATACAGGTGAGCGACCTCAGGGCCATCATGGCCCTCTTGTTTAGCAATGTTATAACCATGACCCAATCTCACACAGAAAAAATTACCCTGTAAATAGGAAATGACTGATGCTAGCATATGAAATACATCAAGTTTAGTACAAATATTTAATGCACAATTTTTCAAGTGTTGTACATATTTACATAATTTGCATTGTTATGACTCAGATGTAACTCAAGTGGTGTTAATATTTCAGATCACCAAAATGGTTTCTGACACATTACATGTATCATAATACAAGGGGTTATCAAAAGTGAAGTCACTGCATTGATTAATCATCTAGTAGGAGCAGTGTAACAACCAAAGTTGGTTTACATATGGACAAAATTAATATATGATAAATTGTCATTGTTAAGTTTAGTGTTCAGAAACCAAATGGTTGATCAACAACTGATAAATACATAAGTAATACCAGCACCCAGCACAACACACATTGTCAGTGCTGTCTCATTAAAAGCAGATCATCATTTTCGCTCCGTTACTCTTTGCTAGGAAGCGAAGAGTAGTGGAGCAACAGTTAGGATATGATTTAAATGAGAATGTCAGTGCTGTTACATTGCTATCACATTGTCACAATGTCTCTCCTGAAAATATTGTTCAGCATACTCATAACTTACTTCAGGAATACATCATCCAACCACTCAAAATGGAGTCATGATAGTATGCAGTTCTTCATCTAAACAATTAGTTGTTCTCTGTCTGTAGTCCATGCAGCTTCTCTAACAGATAACCTGCTCTTAAAAAAAGTTAATCAGGTAAATAATGTTTAAAGTGCTTGTGTGTGGTTTCTAAAAACTATAAACATATTGATAACAAGGCTTTAAGGTTTAAAAATGTATTGCTATGGAAAGTATTATAATAGTTATTTCGAACAAACCTAATAATTTGAAATATTGGTGTGCAGCTGTTTGCCTACAAAGTAAACTTTTAAATTATCAAAAAAGTTATTTTTGAGTGCTATTATAGTTGAACTTATAGTATAAATACTTAATATAATTGAAATCATATTTTATTATTAATATATTATACAAATGTAGTAAAAATAAACTGGTCATAAGTTTTTGTGTAATCAAGACAGTGAAACAACTTTTAGATCACCCCTTGTATATTGGTGCTTGTGATAGTTTCTCATTATATACTCATCTAACTATATATTTACTCACAGGTTCTGCTTCTGTGTTGGGAAAGTACTTTAGTTCAATAGTAAGCCTTGCTTTATGTACTTGTACTTGAATGGTAGCATTTGGATATACATTATTGCTGTTATAAACTAATAAACATTGCATGCAGTATAGTTTAAATAATAAAAAAAATATTTCTGTAACATACCAAAATATTGAAAACAAGTAGTTAGAATCAAAGTGGTATAATCTATAAATTAGTTGGTTATACATGTATTATTAGTTATAAAGAGTTTTTAAAGGTTATATATGGCACTTTTTCATTGCAAGGACATTGTTTCTTTGAGCAAGAAACTTTACACTCATTGCTCAATACTGGTTGGTTCCAGGAACAGATTCAAGAGTGTGTCTATAAGCTTTAAGCTTCCTACACACAAACTAAAATATAAAACTTATTAAATGGAATACACTAAACTTTAAGTCATATTAATTCTTAAACAATGAGTAAAGTTTAAAAGCCAATCCAATATACTGGTTTATAAACCACAAATCTACAGAATTAGAAATCACTCATAGATGGTTATAACAGCATATTTCCTGTTTTAAAGTATCAATCTTAACTTGTAGTCTGCCAATATAGTCTTTTATATCATTACATTATATGCATTAAGTCTACTTATGTTTTATCTACTTGATGATCTGTAGTAGAATATGGCATTGTTTTTCTGCCATTGACAATTTGTTATACAGTAATAATCTTTAATTATGTACAAGTAATTTCCCACATAACTACCTTTTTGTGTCGCCTCTACGGAGTAGTGGCGACGTATAGGGATCACTTCTCCGTCATCTGTCTGTCTGTCCGTCACAAAACTTGTCCGGACTACTCCTCATAAACTACTGGTGCAATTTCATCCAAACTTTACAGGAATGATCAGTACCAAGTTTAGTTGTGCATATTGTCAGCATTTTCTGGTTCAATGATTTTTGTATGAGTTATGGCCCTTTAATCATATTTATTTTTAAAATGTGTGTCCGGACTACTTCTCTTATACCACTAACGCAATTTCAATGAAACTTTACAGGATTGATCTGTAGCTCAAGTCCTTGCGCATATTGCACGGGTTTTTCGGTTGAATGATTTTTGGCCGAGTTATGGCCCTTTGATAAAAAGGTGTTTTTTTCTGTGTGTTGCCAGATACACAAAAGCTTGTCAGCATTACTCCTCATAAACTACTGGTGCAATTTCATCCAAACTTTACAGGAATGATCAGTACCAAGTCTAGTTGTGCACTGTCTGTCTGTCTGTGTCCGTCTTTCACAAAACTTGTCCCATGAAATTGGCCATCATGAGGCGAAACATGTGATCACTGATCGCTCATGTTAAGAATTTCTTACTAGTATTGTGAGTATTGTAGGTCAAAATAATGTTTGTTTTGTATTTGGTAATTGCCCACTGAATATTTTTCTCAAAGTTATGAGCCCATTCATTTTAAAAATTTAAATTTTATATGATGGTTTCCTGCATTACTTTTGAGAACCTTTATTGGTTGCAATAGTATTTCCCCAATCAGCACAGTTGGTTTTTTGTTACCTATACACAAACATTATAACCTTAAGAATTAACTTAAGTATGCTGTTTTGAACAGTATGGTTATATTAATTTACTGTTCTAATATTTGATAAAAGGTGACTTATAAAATTCAATTTAGAGAGCAAAGGAATTATGTTAAATTAGAAAAGTATTGGTTAATTAATTAAGGACAAACAAAGAATTATATACATATATTCAAAAATGTTTTATTGATGAATATTAATTTTTATTTTTACAGAAGATAGAAGGTTACGTTTGTAAGATTTATCTACATGAATGTAGTATTTACATATTATACCTTCTTCTTTTCTCAGTATGACTATTTTATGCATCATGGCTTTAACAATGTAAGTTAAGACTTTTCCTTACACCTTAATGGTTCTTAGATAATCTTCCTTTAAACATTTTGTATTGTGTACACCTATATATAGATAATCAATCAATAGACAACTTGTATGTAAAACTTTTCAATCTTTCAAATATTGTGAGCTTAGTACAAAATGGTCTTATCTCTTTTATTTTCATTTAGAATAATTTAAATTGATTGTTTTGTGGATAAGTCTGGCAATTTCCACATCTAAAGGACAGTATCTCCATGACCAACTGTTTCACATTACGATTCCTAAATTTTACTAAACAAAACTTGAAGTTTATGTGCTTAATTTGGTGGATATTGATAATTAGCTTATACATTAAAATAGGAAACAGGTCTGACTTACGATGCAAATATGGTCTCCACAAAATATTTACATGTACATTTGCATGTCAATCATTTTGATTGATTATATTACAAGATATGACTCAAATTATGTTGTTGTCTATTCTAAGTTGAGTTAATTTCCTTTTTTGTTTGCTTTGATGTACTTTTATTTTTATTTGTGCTTTGAAGAACTTGCTTGCAGTAGAACAGAGTTAACATGGCTCAAAGGAGAGGCCATCATCAGCCCCCTGAACATGAATGGTACCTACATAGACTCCAACCTGGATACTCCCCCTATCATCCTACAAATGATGCAAGGCTGTATACACAAAACAATACAGAATTTTGTAGAGATTTAAACATTGGTGATCGTGATCATGACATATTCTACCATGAAGGTACAGTTAGTGAAAGATATTACAAGGATGATTATAGAGATTACTCTAGTACTGGTCATAACCAGTTTCAACCTGAACCTGTTGAATATACTGGTCATGACAGGTATCAACCACATTCTGACATCAGGTACCAACCTCATCCTAATGAATATGCTGGTCACAAGAGGTACCAACCTGACCCTGTTGAATATACTGGTCAGGACAGGTATCAACCACACCCTGATGAATATTCTAGGTACATCAGGTGCCAGCCTCATCATAATGAATATACTGGTCATGACAGGTACCAACCTGACCCTGTTGAATATACTGATCACGACAGGTACCAACCTGACCCTGTTGAATATACTGGTCACGACAGGTACCAACCTGACCCTGTTGAATATACTGGTCATGACAGGTATCAACCACACCCTGATAGATATGCTAGTGACATCAGGTACCAACCTGACCCTAATGAATATACTGGTCAAAAGAGTTACCAACCTGACCCTAATGAATATACCGGTCATAAACAGTACCAACCTTACTTTGATGAATATACTGCACTTAATCATGATCAGTTTACTAGTTACAAAAAGCATCAGCCTAACTCTGATGAATATATTGACCATAACAGAAGCCAGTTCCAATCTGTTAAAGATACTGGTCTTAACAGATTTGAAAGAATTCAGAGTGGGCCCTTGTCATATGCAAGTACATCAAATAATAGACAAATACCTTCTTTAACTGGCCGAGGTTCTTATCGGTCACCATCTAAAAAATGGAACAGTCCAAAGAGAAGCTCTGGTAGTGCTAACAAAATTGTTTACAATACAATTTCAAAACCTGGATCGAAACAAGTCACTACTCCGCCACAAACAAGTCCTAGTCTTCTTGTTGAAGTAAAGAGAAATCATGAGTCTGCTCCAGCTGAAACAGCAATGCGTGAGCTGCCAAAGTTTGATAAACCTGGGCAGATTGATTCTATGAAAAGCCAGACTATAAACTTTGAAAATCAGACCTCATATAAAGAACCCAAGGTAGATTTGCCATTAAACTCAAGTCTACAAGTAATTGATTCTGAAGATGAATTGAGCAAACAATCAGATAAAAAGTCTAGTGAAATCCCAGTTCCTGGTTCTCCTGCTGCTAAATTATGTCAGAAACAGATCTTACCAAGAAAGGAAGTAGATATAGATAATCAAGAAAACAGCATTACAGAAAATCTAACAGAAGACAAACTTATTGAAGAAATTAAGGAAGAGAATTCAGACACAGCAACTTGTAATGTTAAGGAATTAAGTAACGAATCCCAGAATTTCAGTGAGGTTGAACTAGTGAATAAATTAAAAAGTGTTGATCTTGGCACAAGTATCAAAGGAAAGGACAGCAGGCAAGAGAAGTTAGCAAATGCACAAAGCACTGCTAAAACTGCAGATGTTAATGTTAAAGCTAAATCAAGTGCTGTAGCTGGAGTTGAAAAAGTTGATAAGACTGAAAAAAGTGACAATGTCATGGATATTTCTTGCTCAAGGAAAGATTCTGTAACTAATGAACAAGAGCCTGAGAAATTAGAAGATGAAATGCATGTAAAGTTGAACTTTGCTTCACAGGAAGTTGTACATAAAGAAATAGATGACAAAAATAAGGAAGATGAAAAAAACAATTCATTAAAACAAGCTGATGATAACTTTAATGAACATGTCAATCCTTCAAATGAAAATGTGGATGAAACTTCAAAATCTTGTGGCAAAATTGAACAAGATAATGATGTTGAAGATACATCTCATAGAAATAAGAGTGTATTGCACTCACTTAATGTATCAGAACCTGATTATAGCAAGATCAGAGATGATTTGACAAAATATGCAAAAGAAAGTGATATAAAAGAATTGCAAACAAATGAAGATTTGAATGGTAAATGTATAGATCAAGGAGGTGAAGTATTATCTGATGATTGGAAAAGTAAAAAAATTAATGATTTCCACAAGAGGGTGCTTGGTAAGTTGTCAGTAAAAACTTCTTTGGTACAGAAGATCAATAATCGTTCATTGGAGATACTCAAGAAAGAAAAAGACCTAAATACAAGTGGAAGTTCACTTGAATTATGTAGTCATGAAGAATCCATGGAAATTGATGAAAGTTTAGACCTTATTACAGACACAGATACTTCAGTTGATTTAGAATCAAACATTGATCATGAATTCATCAATATCAATGATCCAAACGTAGATTCAAGATCAAAAAATGAAAAATACAAAGTTCATATCAATCAGCCAAAGGAGGGTGAAATTGAGGCATGTCTTGACAGTTCAAGTAAAGAGAACAGCATGGACATGTTCAAGACACTCACAAATACTGAACAGGAAGTAGTAGTTGACCGAGATGAAGAGATGATAAGTGAGTATTTAGGGTGTGAAGGTTTTAATCAGGTGAAGGGTTCTGAAATAGATCTTGTTAATGACATGTCTGATGTGAGCATGCATTTTATTGACAATGTTGAACTTAATCTTAAAAAGGTTTATAACAATGGGAATGTTTTTGAATTGAACACTGGTGGCACTAATAACACTGATAATGCTAAATTTGAAAATTCTGGTAATGCTGTGGTTGTTTTTGATGGTGATTTAGGAGGCTTGAATACTAATAATAGTCTTGCTGTGGTTGACGTGGTAACAGATTACTTTAATAACAGTGAAAATGCTAATGAATTACAAAACATCAATACATTAGAAACAGGTGATGCCAAACATATGAATAATAAGGACATTGTTAAAATAATTGATGGTAATATCATTGAAAGTAAGGATAATGGTAGTAATGTTGGGACAGAAATTGTAGATATTTCTGCATATGATGATGAGACTTTTGGTGAATCTGAAAATAGAATTGTTGATTTTGATGTAACTATGAAAACTGGAGATCACGATGTGGTTTATGATAAAGGAAATCTAGCTGTGGAAGTTGGAAGTGATACGGTAGCAAATTGCAGTGGTAAAGATGGTAAGATACATGCCTCAAATCTGCATCATTTATAAACAGAATTCTCTCCTTTGCCTGTTGCTGAAGCATGTGCTGATCACCTAACTTACCATACTTACACATATACCATCATACTTTTACCTTATATATATTAATTGCATTTTTTTGCTGTGGAAAAATTCTTGCATAACTTGTTCATTTAGTTTGATTGAATGCTTCTGAATTCTTAGCTTTACTTTTGATTGTATGCTAGTATTCTTCATGTACATTATTTTTCTATAAATTTTTATACAAATTGTATTCATATTATGAAATACAAATGCATCAACTGTAGCTGAATGGATGTAACTTGATGTAAGAATTTGATGATGTTTTGAAATGCTGTCTCCCACCCCAGGACCCCATTGCTCTTCCAATATTTATAGTCAATCCCAGACTCTAAATGCAATGTGTATAAGTCACTACTTTCATATCTTTAAATGAACTGCACAAAAGTCATACCCATGTTCATGTATGTGTCAGTTAGAAGCCATTCTATAGTTTGATGCTAGTTACTTAATCAGTTTTTAACTGTAGTATGATTGTGCACAATGGATAAGCAAATCTACTTCCTGTTATCACAAAATGGTACAAGTTAAAGGGACTCCACTGACGCTTTTTGGCATGACATTACTTGAAATGATTTTTCGATATTAATGTTCCATTCTATGTAGGTCTAGACCAATAACTTGTGTGAAAATTTTCAGATCATTTTCTCAGAATAATTATATTAATTGTGAAAAATAACCTAAAATCAGTCTTAGAATAACACAAAAATTTTATTTTCACTTAGATTCAATGTATAAGTTATCTTTTGTATATTTTTCTGTTTTAAGTGTTCCCGATAATCTATGTAAGACATTTACATTTTATGTTTTTAGGCTTCCAGGACCTCAGTAGAGTTCCTTTAATTTATAAATAAAGGTTTAAAAAAAAGTTCAGTTATCTGAAGTAGAAGGTGCTATAATAATTGGTACGCATTGATTACATAAAGATTGTAAGACATGGTATGAAATGTACAGTGATTATGAAAACATGGATTGCATTATGGGATCACCCCTGAGAGATAGGCAGGTTTTAAGGGTCATCCAAAATGTTTCAACTTTTAAGAAAAATTGAACTGTTTTGTCTTGTTTCATTAAAGTAGCAACAGGTTATGTGAACAAAATAACACATGTATAAAACTATTAAAGAGTCGTATTTAAGATTATTTCTTTACTTTTTAAATTGCTCATTTTCCAAAATGAGGCATATTTTACCAAATTTAAGCCAGAGTCTTTTACTAATTTTTAAAAATAACTTTAAAAGACCCAGCTTTTCCATCACTGAAGCTAAAATGTTACCATATAACCTTGACAATGCCAGTGTGGCTTCAAAACTTAATTAATGAAAAGCTTTGTTAAAAATACAATAACTTTTGTAATAATACTTGTAGCTACTTGTTTGAATCATGCAGAGTGGAAAGTTGGGTTTGTATTTAATATTGTATTTTCACTGTTGTAGTGTTTGCTGCACAGTTGCTGCTTCATGTTGAAAATTGAACAGGGTGTATAATTGTCAGCTTTATGTGACAGCATGATAAAATCATCATTGTTACTATCACTGACCTCAAATTAACACATCCATCATTGCTGACTTTAAATCATTTGTTAATTTTGAACACTCTGGGTTTGAATCCCATAGAAACATTGGATAATTCTTTCATTAGGGTCCTGAGCTATACTAATCTTGCTTATGGTGCGTTAGTGGTTCTACTCCAGTGCCTGCTTGTGCCTGAAATAATGGACAGATGGATACAGTATTGCTAATGTAAAGTTGACGTTTGACCTTTACTGCGTCTTTAAATAGCAACAATGAGAGGAATTATCAGATTTGATGCAAACATTTGGCATACATGTACTTCCCCTTTTCTAAGGTTGTTGTCAAAGTAATATCAATAAGGGTTATATATATATGTCTAGAAACTGAAAAATAATTCTTACATCAAATAAATATAACATATTTAGATCTGTACATGAATTAAGATCACTTCTTCCCCGTCTGTCTGTACTTCCATCACAAAATGTCCCACTTTATGGGTGATTGTAAAAAAACCCTCTGGTTTTGTTCAATTTTAGATAGATGCAATAATATTATACCTAAATATCACCAATAATTTAACATAAAATATTGTGATAAAGTGTTGTAATGTTAAATCTTGTAAATAAATTACTGCCCTCTCTCTTCCTCTGACAAGACTTGATTGTGATTTGTTAGATACTTAAATGTATTGAAGGATCTGGCAGGATTTTTTACCAGTAAATGTGTCCTTGAGTCATAATAAAACCAAGTAAACAAACTGTGCAGTTTTTAATTCAAGCTGTTTTAACTGTTCTAAAGTTGGCCTAGGAAAAATGAGGTATTTTTTTCTACAATTTTGTGTACAATCTTCAAATCTCTTTTGTTTTTGTTTTAAAAAAAAGAGATTTGCATGATACATACATGCATGTGTAATATGTAGAAAATATTTGTTTGTTTTAATGTAAGAATGTAATTTTACTTCATTGAGCGAGCTTCAAAATCGATTTTCTCAATTGTAGCAGAAGTGTCCTTACTGGTTATAAAAGATCAAATATGGCAGAACACTTTTTGGTTATATTGCATGTACAATTATACATCAAGTGGAAATATTAGTTATATTACATAAAAATCAAGTGGGACATGATACTGGTAATATTACATGTACATTAAATAGGATTACATGTACATTAAATAGGACATAATACTTAATGGTTAAATTACATTTACATCAAGTGGGCATATTACATACTGGTTATATAGCATGTAGGCCCCTACATTAAGTGGGGAATATTACTGGTTATATTACATACTATATCAAGACATAATATGTACTGGTTGTATTACATATACATTAAGTTTTATTACATGTACATTAAGTGGGCCATAATACTAATTGGTTATATTACAGGTATATCAAGTGGGCATAATACCTACTGACTATTGGTTATATTACATTTACATCAAGTGGGGCATTATACTAATTGGTTATATTACAGGTATATCAAAGTGGGCATAATACCTACATACTAATTGGTTATATTGCATGTATATCAAGTTTTATTACATGTACATTAAGTGGGCCATAATACTAATTGGTTATATTACAGGTATATCAAGTGGGCATAATACCTACTGACTATTGGTTATATTACATTTACATCAAGTGGGGCATTATACTAATTGGTTATATTACAGGTATATCAAGTGGGCATAATACCTACATACTAATTGGTTATATTGCATGTATATCAAGTGAGGCATAATATTAACATGTTATATTACAGTAAGCATGGCAGAATTCTTAAAAGCTATATTTATAAACATATATGGCCTTGTCTGCCTTTCCTATTTAACTTGAGTCAGTATAAAGAGTATTGTCTTAATTTGACAAACTCTGGGATAATGCTAATAATACAAATATATAAACTTCAAGTCAAGCACATTGATATTGCTCGTATGTTTTGTCTCCAACAGAAATCATGGTGAATAGCTACATTCATTAGTTATTTGATGAAAACCTTAATTTAGAATTTGATCTGGTAAATTGACCAGTTTTTAGCACACCTCAGAGCACATATTGCGAAAAGGTGAGCTTATTTAAGATTCAAAGGGTGAAAATTTAGCCTGCCCTTGCTGAGGGCATCATTAAGTTGTGGATAACACATTTAATCTTCTTGTATAAATATCCATGTAGGTATTTAGCAATTCATTTAACATTGCATAGTGGACTTTTCCTTAAACTATAATGATGACCCTATTTATAAAGTGACTCCTAAGTGTGACTCAATGATTAAGAATTCAGGCCATTTCTAGCAGTAGAACTCAGGTGAGTGATCAAGGGCCATTATGACACAACTGCTTACCTCAAGCATTTACATGGAAATCTATATAATGTTCAATTTAATATTAAGATTGCATTGACGTAGGATTCAGTGTGTATGATACTGTACATTGTTTTTTTTGTGTTGTTTTGCATGAGTTGCATGAATGTAGTTACTTCTTTCAATGCTAACACATTTATTCATTTTTAATAAACAGTTTTTAGCTCGACTATACGAAGTATATGGAGAGCTGTCCTACTCGCCCCGGCGTCGGCGTCCAGATTTTAGATTAAAGTTTTGGTGCAGTAAAATATTTTTCACTATAACTTTCTCATTTCTTAAGGTATCAACTTCAAACTTCAAATATATGTTCCTTATCATCAACCACATCTTATGTGACAAGGTTCATGACTCTAGCACCAATTTTTTCAGATTTATCTCCCCTTGAACTTAGAATTTTCCTTAAAAAATACTATTTTTTACTGTTACTTCTTTATTTCTTAAGGGATCAACCTCATACTTCAAATATATTTACGTTATCATCATCCCATCTTATGTGACAAGGTTTATAACTCTAGCACCAATATTTTCAGATTTATCTCCCTTTGAACTTAGAATTTTCCATAAAAAATATTATTTTTTACTGTTACTTATTTATTTCTAAAGGGATCAACTTCATACTTCAAATGTATTTACGTTATCATCATCCACATCTTATGTGACAAGGTTCATAACTCTAGCACCAATATTGCAAGAATTATCTCCCCATAAACTTAGATTATTTTACTAGAAAAATGTTATTTTTTATTACAACTTTTTTATTTTTAAAGGTATCTACCTCAAACTTCAAATACTTATTCCTTATCATCAATTACATTTTATGTGACAATGTTCATAACTTTTGAAGCAATATTTACACATTTATCTCTCTTTGAACTTAGGATTTTCTTTAAGAAATATGATAACTTCTTTACTTTTTAAGGTATCTACTTCAAACTTCAAATATATATTTCTTATCATTACACAAATGTTGTGTGACAAGGTCCATAACTCTAGCATGACTATTTCTAGAATTATTCCCCTTGATAAAATCATCAAAGTTTGGTTCATAATGAAGAGGAATCAATGTGCTGCATGTAAACATACACATCCCTTTCCATGCATGTTATATTCAGACTTTGTTGTACATGTATACACATTTATACAGATTATTATTTTTACATAGTTTTAATCACCAATACCTTTCAGTTATAATTAATAGTTATTAATTTTATAGAGTACTTGTATAATGAAAATTTTAACTTTTATAACAATCATCTGTATACTGTTGATATTAAAATTAAAAAAATCTTAACACTTTTATTTTAAGTAAGCTGTCATATTTATTTCTTGAGAACATGCTTGGACAAAAAATAGTCAGTATACATTAAATGTATACTTATTTTTGTAAGTATACAAAATACCACCTCAGTTGAGCAATACACTGTAAATAACATCTACTAGGGAACCAACACCACTCACAAAATTCAATATTATAATGTCGGCTGAAGGGAGTTGTTTTGCTGAGGTTGAACTGTTACTTTACTTTTGGAGTAAAATAATTTCAATATTTAATGATATTAATCTTGATCTTAGCAATTTTACCATTTGATGAGAAATGATTATATGTTTGTCAGTTTTATTATTTGGTTAACACTGATCTGACATGTGATAAATGTATTTATTTTTTTATTTATTTAACTCACTGCCACCGATTCTTACATTTTTTATTCATTGTCATATTATTATATTGTTGTGAAGAGATGAATTAGACGTTCTAACGTGCATTTCGGCAGGGGGAAAGGTCCGATGTCCGGTATATACCAGAATACAGTATTTAGTGTGGACGTGCTCCAACACTTTTTTTAGTCTCACTCATTTTTTTCTCCAAATTGCATTTAAGAGTGATGTTGAGAACTTCCTGTTATTACTATAAATCTGTTTTTAAAATGATTTAATCTAAAAAAAAAAGCAAATAACTATTTTTGTCAAGTATCATCTATTAACACTACATTGTAAGAATGCATAATAAATTTCCTTGTGCTCTCACTTCTACTACTTCACTTAGTTTAAACTACCATGTTATATACTAAATCATGTAATGTATAGCTTTATAAGTGTTATGTTTCTTGCATAAGTAAAAATAGATTTTATTCTGTGAATGCTTCAAAATAACTTTTTACTAGGAAAACACTTATAAACTTAATATTGTTCCTTAATGTAATGTAAATGTGAACCTAACATTATTTTCCTTTTTGATTTATTTTTGCATGTGTCAGATCACGTATTACCAAGATTTGGTATTTATATTTATTATAGATTTCCTTTTGGTTAATTAATATACTTTTGTTTTCTTTGCGGTACAGTGCTGCAGGATTTAGCATTAAAGCAGAAATTTAAGATCAGAGAATCATTCATCCCTCTGGACAAAGTTGATTGTCATGGATATAAGGTATGTATGCCATGAGGGGAACATAAGATTTTAATTTCAATTTTGTTAACGTGATGTTCATATTAATGCGAACAGACAGGGAACTATGAAATGTGAGGTCATAAACTAACAGGCTATTTTTATGCTCCTACCACTTTTTGAATAATCATTTGATCAATAGATAGTGTAGGCATATGGGGTCAAAGGTAAAGTACAGTTCAACATGACCAAAATATAAACTGTTATAAAATAGACATACTTCAATTCAAAACATAATAAGTGAATGACTTTCTTGAGATCTACACACCATACTTTCAGGTCACAGTTAAAGGTCATGTTCATCCAACTATTAACTATGACTATACTTTAAATTGTCATCTTGATAACCCTAGAATTCATGATGGACAATTTAAGAAATGGAAGCCAGACAATTCAGCTTAAGGAAATAAAAGTTTTTGATGAGCTGTTATATGCATTGATTATATTTATTAATTTTTGATAAATTTGAAATATAACTCTAGAACTGCTTGTTGTATAATAGTTGTTGTTGCTACTTGTAGGGAAATCCGAGTGTGAAGCAAAGCAGCAAATATATTGAAACAGAAACTGAGGACACTGAAGGCAATACTGAAGAAACTATAGGCAATACCGAAGATATATCTATAAACAAGAGTTGTAATGACCAGCAACACAACAAGCCTATGGATACTCAAAGTGTAGAAACAGACAGTTTAACTGCTTCTGAAATGCATTCTTTGACTGATTTGAACAAAGGTGACACCCAAGAAAAGTCTTCAGAATCATCCAATGGTGGGTTGAAAAAGGTTATTCCACTGAGTGAACGTTTTGGTCAGCTGACTAACAGACCAGGAGAAACAGATCATGATAGTGAGGAAACTGAGTTTAAAGCAGAGTATGAAAATATTGTTAATAGATTAAAAACATCTGATCAGAAAAGTGGGCCACATGAGCAGACAACCTCTAACACTGAACAATATAAGGAAATGGAAGTGGATGAACCAACAGGTGAAAATGAAGAGAAGGTATCAGAAATGGCAAATGAAGTTAATGATAAAGTAATAAAATATAATGATAGGAAAGAAGTGGCTGAACAATCAAACAAAGAAAATCTAAGACAGTCTATGTCAAATGGAGATGCCAACAATGACAATGGGATGTCAGAAGTTAAGAAAGATGTGAAACCAATGGGAACAAGTCCAGGTAAGTTTTGATCAATATTGACCAAGTTCTAAGCAATATGTAAAATGATTAATCGTAAGTTTAAAATGCAAGTAAAAGTAGGACTTAATTGGTGTTAATTTCTGAAGTTTCTGTTTTGCCAACATACGGTGCGCAATATTTAAGGTTTAAGTCATGTTGAAGTTGAGATTAATTTTAATCAACATCATTTAACCTTGAAGTACACTTAATAATCAGGAAATGGATTTCTTTGTTGTGGGTTTAAGCCTTTCTTGTGTCCCTCATACCACACCAGTACTGGTAAGTTCCAGGAAGCCGACTTGAGGATGCTTCATATAATTGTCAAGCTTTCCTTTCTTAAAAATAAAACTTTCAAAATTAAAACTTAGATACATTATAATGTTAAATTGTATGTGACTGAAAACCTAATTAAAAGAAATATTCATGATGTATATATCTTCTAAGTATCTTTATATTTCAAGTGTCATTCTTGGACTATAGTGATGAATCAGATGATGAATTACTGGTTACACCATCAGCTTTCCTCAGATCTATAGAGGAAATTAAGTAAGTTCACTGTACCTTTCTCTACAATATATTGAATAAATCCTATCTTATCTAATAAATGAAGCCTTGAAGCCGTTGAGTAAGAAAAACACATTAAAAAAAAGTTGTTTATTGAAATATATTTGTTAAGATAACATAATACTGTGCCACAAATGTAGAGTATTTTTACATGATGTACTTCTGTCATTGTGATAAATGTTGTGACAGGCCCTTGGCTATATTGAAATATGGACTCTTACTCCTAAATGAACAGAATTTTTTTAAAGATCAAATCTTTTTATTAAAGAAATTTTTATCATCACTTATTTTATTAATTGATGTTGTAGTACAGGGCATGGCGTGTATTGGTGTACAGCATTTGTGTTTAATGAAAATGACTTGTTTTGTGATATTATGATATCATATTACAAACATATGAAATGAAACATATGAAATGAAATTATGTACCAAAGTACTATAAATTATGTACCAAAGTACTATAAATTATGAACCAAAGTACTATAAATTATGAACCAAAGTACTATAAATTATGTACCAAAGTACTATAAATTATGAACCAAAGTACTATAAATTATGTACCAAAGTACTATAAATTATGTACCAAAGTACTATAAATTATAAACCAAAGTACTATAAATTATGTACCAAAGTACTGTAAATTATGGTACCAAAGTACTATAAATTAATCATTTAATGTACCAAAGTACTATAAATTATGTACCAAAGTACCATAAATTATGTACCAAAGTACTATAAATTACGTACTAAAGTACTTTAAATGTACATTTTACAGTAACATGAAAGATAGGACATATGACATTATATAATAAAGTGTAAAACTAATTAAATAAAAAAAAAATGAAAAAAATTAATGTTATGTTTCAGTGGTCGCCCTTTAGTTATCACACCTACTAAAGTGATTGACTCCAGTCAGAACAGTAATACTACCTCCAGCAGTAGTGATGTAAATATGCTTTAACTCCTACCAACCTTATATCTGAAATGAACCTGTCTGTCTTTCAATCTGGACAAAACCATTCTGGCATACCAGACTGGCGTTTCCATTAGTTTTACCCATGCCGGAAATTTCATCTTGCATGGGGGTGCCAGATGAGTCGCGTGCTGTATAATGGCACGCTTAGGATGACATAATTTTACTGTTATGAATGAAGTTGTAATTTAATACGCTGTTGTAAAAAAAATTGGTTATTAGGTGTAATGCCATACTCTACCATGGAAATTGTTTTATTAAGGTAGTGATTTTAAAATATAATAGAATATGCAAGAAAAAATATCTGACATATGTTTGCGGTTCGGAATATCCGTCCCTCAGGAACCCACCCATTGGGTACGGAGGTTTGTCGAGGGTCCCCCTCTAGAGAGATAGTCCAATCAGAACCGCAACATATGACAGATATTATTATTCATCATTTTTTAGAAAATTTTCAAATTATTTATTGACCTTTAGTTTAGAAGCTTTTGATTTCTTTATATAGGTCTTGCTGTTTTATGTCATAATTCTATTTTCACATAATCTCCTTGCTTATGGTCCTATGTTAAATTTTAGTTATTACTTTGTTTATCAAAAGGAGAACATAACCTTTTACACTTTCTTGTGAAAACATGTTTTAGTTGTCTCCCCTGAAACCAGTTGCACAAAGACCTGGATTAAAAAACAAGTTTACACTAGATGGGCTGTTAGCTGACCATGAAGAAAAGGTAAATTATTATTAATATTTAATATTAATATTATTATTATTATTATTTTTATTATTATTATTATTATTATTATTATTATCATTATTTTATTTCTTCAGTACACAAATATTTTATTTTGATAGTGGTTTGATAGTGCAATTAATCACAAGAGCTGTCAGAGGAGACAGACTCGCTCTCCTAATTAAATACTTGATGCAGTAAAGGAAGAAGAAAAATTATGATATAGATATATTTTCTGTATCAGTATCAAGAAAGCACTCAAATGTTTAATATCTTTGCAGAACATAATATGCATGTGACCTTGTCAATGAAAGTTAAACAGATATCCCTGAAGCAATAAAGAAGTTATTAAAGAAATAATAAGGAAAATTTAATTCAACGGGAAGATAATAAAGAAATTATTGACCCTAGAGTTATGAATCTTATCATTTAATTATTGTATGGAAGTTGATATGAAACTTAAACGTAAAGTACAAAGTAAATCCTTTACAAAAATAAAGAAGTTAAGGCAAAAAATAACAAAATTTGTATTTTTATAACTTTTAAGTTGTTGCCCATTGGCAAAAATACAAAGTAAGCATGTTGACTAGGTATCATTATTTGAGTATCAAGGTGAATGACCTTGTCTAGATTACGAACAATTGTTGTACTACAGTAATTGTCTAGTATTTATGATGAAGGACTGTCAGACAAATAATGAGCTTGCTAATCTATAGATGATGTACTTTAACACAATGCACTTGCTATTTGTGTCTAGACATTACTTCTTAACATGGTTTTATAAGTGTTTTTAGGTATCACTCATGTTGTGGTAATAAAATACTTACCTAAAGTGCATTAATTAATGACAATTTGAAAAACTTACAATTTAGATGATTTCTTTTATATGATTTTTACTTCATAAAAATGTGTTTTTTTCACACTTCTGAAATGTTTTCAGTGGAGCATAGACAGTTTGTAATACCATCTATTTCTAATAGCAACTTTATTTATGTTAGATATGGTGACATTTTGATACCTATTATAAAACTGTTACGTTGAGTTTCAAATCATCTTTGTCACAGCTACATCAGTACACATAGAGCCGCGCCATGACAAAACCAACATAATGGATGTGCAACCAGCATGGATCCAGACTAGCCTGCACATCCGCACAGTCTGATCAGGATCAAGGCTGATCGATATCAGTTGCTCTACTTGTTATATGGTTTGTAAGCAAACAGCATGGATCCTGAGCAGGCTGGTCTGGATATGCTGGTTGCAAACACATTATGTTGGTTTTGTCATGGCGCGGCTCATTTATATTGTTGATTGCCATGGTTTTACAATTAATCAGTAAAAGATTGTTCAGGTTATAAAGCAGATAAAGTAAGCCTCAAAGAATTTTTAAGACAACACATTCATATTTACTTATAGTAAATTTGTGTTTATATGTATGCTTGAAATAGTATGAGTGTGTATTTGTAGCATTCTGTGTATATATAAGTTTATATGTATTGTATAAATAAGATTATATACGATGTTGTATTTATAAGATTATAAGTATATATGTTGCTGTATATGTAAGTTTATATATGTTGTTGTATATGTAAGTTTATATATATGTTGTTGTATATGTAAGTTTTTATATGTTGTTGTATATGTAAGTTTATATATGTTGTTGTATATGTTAGTTTATATATGTTGTTGTAAATGTAAGTTTTTATATGTTGTTGTATATGTAAGTTTATATATGTTGTTGTATATGTAAGTTTAATATATATGTTGTTGTATATGTAAGTTTATATATGTTGTTGTATATGTAAGTTTATATATGTTGTTGTATATGTAAGTTTATATATGTGTTGTATATACAAGATTATAAGTTTATATATGTTGTTGTAAATGTAAGTTTATATATGTTGTTGTATATATAAGATTATAAGTTTATATATGTTGTTGTATATGTAAGTTTATATATGTTGTTGTATATACAAGATTATAAGTTTATTTATGTTGTTGTAAATGTAAGTTTATATATGTTGTTGTATATACAAGATTATAAGTTTATTTATGTTGTTGTAAATGTAAGTTTATATATGTTGTTGTATATACATGTATAAGGTTATATATGTTGTTTTATATACACTGTATAAGGTTATATATGATGTTGTATATATAAGATTATAAATTTATATATGTTGCTGTTGTATATTTAAGTTTATAATTTTATATACGTTGTTGTATATATATAAGTTTATATATATATATATATATATATATATATATATATATATATATATATATATATATATATATGCTGTTGTATATATATTTTTCAGGCTGATCATGTTAAAGAGATGAACGAGATTGATAAAGAACTTCAGGTTTATTTTACTTATGTTTGTTTTCTCAGAATTAAAAAAGAAAAAAAGACCATTTTCCATGGAGCTAAAGTATTGTTCCTGTATAAAACAAGAGTGCAATTTAACTCATCAGAATAAGATAACACTAAAGGTACATTATGCCTCAGAAATCAATATTTTTTTCTTTAGAAATGTCAGACATGTATTTCATAGGGTTGAAATAATGGATTTAGAGCATGTTAGATGTTTAGCAACTGAAGAAAGTAGTGCTGAACGTTCTTGTAATGTGTCGTAATGGTAGCAATATATAAACAAAATGGTATTTTGACTTCCAACAGAGCTGTACTTGCAAAGGATAGTACATGTATATGGCAAATTAGTATTACTTTGAAAACTGTGACAAGATACCTAGATATAAAAGTTTTGTGAGAAATAAACTTGGTAGCATTTCTGAGGCATAATGGGTATTTTAGTGAGCTGTTTGATTGCTCTATGTCCTGTTTCATTATTTCATCTTACACTCTAGTGGTCACGAATACACACCACTCATCTAGGATGTGTTTGATATTCGGTAACTTTGGTTTGAAAGCTAGGTCTTCGGGTTAGCCCTAAAAATATCATTTAAGAGTTTGCTATTTAAGATTTGACCTAAACTTTATGCAGCATAATATCTGTAATGTTTTTGATAATTTGTCAATAGGTCAGAAATTAAGGTCCCTGGCTGACAAAGGAACTTGCTTGAGCTGTCTAAAGTCAGTATGACACTCCCTGTTTATTGTGACGTTAAGGTTGTACGTGTATATGCATTCAAGAATATAAACAAATTGAATAAAGGATATGAGCCGCGTCATGACAAAACCAACATAGTGCGTCTGCGACCAGCATGGATCCAGACCTGCCTGTGCATCCGCGCAGTCTGATCAGGATCCATGCTGTTCGCTTACAAATCCTATAACAAGTAGAGAAACTGATAGCGAACAGCGTGGATCCTGATCAGACTGCGGGGATGCGCAGGCTGGTCTGGATCCATGCTAGTCGCAAACCAATTATGTTGGTTTTGTCATGATGCGGCTCATATATTATTAACCTTCGAAATTACTGATTTTAATGGAACATGTGTATTACATATAGTAATTTATGTTTATCGATAGAAGTTATCATATAACTTTGATATTTTTTAGAATGAAATCAAACAAGGTGGATTTGTGAATATTTTGAATAAAGAAGATGCCGAAATTGCAGGTATGTGCCATTAAGATACATGTATAATAATTATGTAATGCTTCATATGCACTGGTATGAAAACATCTTATATTTGTTTTATACTGTTGACAATGTTTTCCTATGTAGAGACTTTGTAATCTGAACCCTGTATGATTTGGACTTCATCGCAAACAGGACAATTTTTGAAGTCCAAATATGCTGTTCTTTACCTTGTATGAAAATAAACTCTGGATTCTTGCCAGAAACCAGATGAAAATTTCATCACTTTTACTTTAATTTAAACTATGTATATGTTAGTGTTCGTCCATGCTGTTTTACAGAAATTAGAAACTTCGACAGGAGCGATACTGACCAGACAATGTTTCTTATTTCTTTAGAACAGCTTTCGGTGTCTAGTTTTATTTGGCTTCATTAATATTCACTTTATTACGTAACTACCTGTCTGTTTTTACTAATAGTAACATCTGTTCTTCTATGAAAATTAGCACCATTTTTTAAAGAAATACAGCATGTTCATTGGTTGACAAATAAAGCTGGACACTTAGTTTTAAAGAAGAAAAAATCAATTTTCTAGAATCAACATAATTTTAACATTTCACCATGTCTGGAGATTAGAAAGTTTTTCTTTAGTGTATTCACATATATATTGACAGAGGCTTTAAATGTCATATTACAATTAAATTAATCTGTTAGTTTTTAATCAAAATTAAAATGAAGGTATATATTGATGAGGGTATGGTGAAACTTAAAGTTCATCATAATCCTTAGGTGTCTTAGTTATGTCCCTAAGAGGCTTTAATTAAATGATTTAAATTATACAGATACAAAAAATTTGCTAGTTTCATTAGAAATTTTAAAAATTTATTACAGCTAGATAGAACACAGGTATTTTCCCTAGTAAATTTAAATGAAGTTTGGGTTTTTTAAAATTTTTCATTTTTAAAGATTCCCTATAACTGTTTAAACCCAAAAAGGAAAAAATTTGGGGAAAAATTTAAAAGTGGGAGGAGCCCTCTTTATATGTAAAGATCGTCCGGGGATATTTGTGTTTGAACGTGAAAACTACCAGTGCTTGTTCACAGAAAATTTTAGTCCACTGTTTTGGTGGCAAATACTTTTAAAAAGAAAAGGGGGATCGCCCCTAGAAAAACTTTTAAAGAACCCTCTTACCCCGGGTTTAAGGGGAAGTTATTTAGGCAAAGAAAACACAAAAAAATAAAACTTCCCAAAATGGGCCCAAAATTTAAATTTTTTTGAACCCGTTTTTTTACAGACAGTCAAAAGGGCCAAAAATATTCTAACTAAATGTAAAATCACCCAAAAATAAAAAGTATATCATTTTTACCCAATTTAACTTTCCAGGGGTATTGCCTATTTGATGGCTTTGCCCCATGCCGT
Source organism: Ruditapes philippinarum (assembly GCF_026571515.1). Lineage (NCBI taxonomy): Eukaryota > Metazoa > Mollusca > Bivalvia > Venerida > Veneridae > Ruditapes > Ruditapes philippinarum. Next base: position 377,287 of record NW_026859460.1, read on the forward strand.
CATTATAGTCTACTTTCTATATACTTTTAGAGGTTAATGCTTACAAAACACTTTTGTTTTTTATCCACAAATTTATCCTTTAATAAATAAAAATTGTCAATGATTATACAATATTTCATTTTTCAACAACGAAAGACTGGATTTGAAAACAAATTAAAGTGCTTAACCTTTACATTTAAATGGTTAAGTTAACCAGTGCATCTATTTGTATTTCAACTAAAACAAAATATTTTAGTATGGTAATTATTGAAAAATTTGTTTTGATGCATTGCCATGTTTCTAAATTCTTGATAAAATGTGTCTGTTATTTTGGGACACATTTAAGATATTTGTAGATAGAAGACTTTAAAAGTGTTAATTAACATGTTTTTGTTTGTTTGTTTTTTCATCTGAAAAAATTGGAACACACAAAATTAAAGTTATTTGTTTGATTTTTGCAGCCCAGTACAAGAGGGTAATAACTAGTGGTATAATCTCACAGTGTTTTACCAAGATAACTCATCAAACACCAGTCATGAGATGGCTTTTCTTATTAAGTAAGTTCTCTCATAATCTCTCATACTAACAGATTAATACATGGCAGAGTAGAGCTGGAAGGTGATAATTGGCCCGCAAAATGAATTATGGCCAAATAAAGCTGTGTTTGTAGAAATTAGGCTTAAATTCTAATTATAAAATCAAGCTATTCTTGCTTCAATCCTACTTTCACTTTTACAGCTAACTGTTTTGAGGACGTAAAATGTGATGAAGACTCAGTTTGATTGAGTCTGTACATGAGTATATATGTATTTATTTTCTTACCACACAAACAAATTCCTGTATTTTTAGAAAGAAAAAAAAACTTGTCTTCTAAGTATTGCATTAATCTGTAGTTAATATGATGAAATAATTGTTACAATGAATGGAAATCATCTTTTCTGTCCAGTTTGTTTGCCTTGGTATTTTCAAGAAAAAAATCACCAATGTTCTGTTCTGTCCAGGTTGTTTGCAGTGAATACACATGTACTAGTTATTTGAATTACTGATGTGAAACAAGTAGTAATTCTTAATTAAGGTATAAGGTATAATTATAACAGTGCCATCTGCTTACCTTTCTTTATTACTGTAGGGATCATGAAAATTCTTTCTAGGAATTTCAATTTCTGCTTTTGTTTTCTGAAGTTCTTATTTTGTTTTGATCTGAGTTTGAAGAACTTTATCAGGGAAATGTGTTGAATAAAACTTTGACTTGATTTCACATATATCATAAATAAATTATGACTTGTTTAAAGTACACTTTAGATACATGATTTTTCTAGCAATAAATAATATTGCTATGATTATCAGGTGTTGTTACTTAACTCTAAGGTGATTAAATTTCTTGTTTATTATGTGTGCTTAAAATTGTTCTATTCATTTATTCTCACCTGAGGATACAAGTACTTCAGCAGTATATCAGGTGTTGTAAAGGTGTGTTCTACATTTAGTTTCATATAGGCAAAAAGGTAGATTGGAAAAAAAACTGTATGATAGAATTTATTTAAACTCAGCATGGTCTTGGATTGGGTAATAGAGATAGTTTAAACAGTTTGTCAGACTTGTCTTACATATTTGACCTTGAAATAGCCTGAAAACTCAAATTCAAGGGCATTTATTACATGTTTTTCGATGGTTTATGGAAATATCAGTGAAATATAAAACTGATATTTCACTGTTTGAAACTGTTACCATACACACCTATAACTGATAATATTGGTCGTTGATAAATCTTCTAGAAAACTTTAATTCTGAAAAATACATAATATTATTCTGGCAATATGTGTAGGTTACACTTATTAAATATGATATAATTTCTTCACTTTTTTCATTTTTTTTTCAATTTTAGCTAAGAAAATTTCAGTGAAAAAAGGAATTAAGGTTGATGGCCTTTATTATATCCCTTTCAATATAAATTGTAAATCATTAACACACAAAACTTTAATTAAACATATAAAATATGTTTAGAATGGCTTATTGTAAAGCTAGGTACTTTTAAATTTGGAATAGTAACTGAATTTCTACTGGTTGTTTATATGTTATTGATTAAAAATTGTTTTATTCATTAATTCCCACCTGAGACTGTTATTACAGGTATATATCAATATTTGTGTGGGTTTATGATGATTGCAAGGTTAAAAAACAACTTTGATTGTTATACTTATAGATATATACAGTATGAAGTAATAATGGGTTACATTAACCTTTTTATACCCCCACCACAAAATGTGGGGGGGGGCTATAATGGATTCGCTTTGTCGCGTCGGTCGGTCCGTCCGTCGGTCGGTCCGTCCGTCTCCATTTTCGTGTCCGCTCTATAACTCCTATACCAATTGAAGGATTTTCTTCAAACTTGGCTCAAATGTTCATCTCAACAAGGGGATGTGCAGAACCCATGTTGCCCATGTGTCAGCTCAAGGTCAAGGTCACAATTCAAGGTCAAATATCAAACACTATCAAATATTACACAGTATGTCGTGTCCGCTCTGTAAGTCCTACACTACTTGAAAGATTTTCTTCAAACTTGGCTCAAATGTTCACCTCAACAAGGGGATGTGCAGAACCCATGTCGCCCATGTGTCAGTTCAAGGTCAAGGTCACAATTGAAGGTCAATTATCAAACAATTAAATATTACACAGTATGTCGTGTCCGCTCTGTAAGTCCTACACTACTTGAAAGATTTTCTTCAAACTTGGCTCAAATATTCCCTCAACAAGGGGATGTGCAGAACCCATGTTGCCCATGTGTCAGCTCTAGGTCAAGGTCACAATTGAAGGTCAAATATCAAAACGATTAAATATTACACAGTATGTCGTGTCCGCTCTGTAAGTCCTACACTACTTGAAAGATTTTCTTTAAACTTGGCTCAAAATGTTCACCTCAACAAGGGGATGTGCAGAACCCATGTTGCCCATGTGCCAGCTCAAGGTCAAGGTCATAATTGAAGGTCAAATATCAAACAGTCAAATATTACACAGTATGTTGTGTCCGCTCTGTAAGTCCTACACTAATTGAAAGATTTTCTTCAAACTTTGCTCAAATATTCCCTTCAACAAGGGGATGTGTAGAACCCATGTTGCCCATGTGTCAGCTCAAGGTCAAGGTCACAATTGAAGGTCAAATATCAAGCAATCTAATATTACACATTATGTCATGTCTGCTCTGTAAGTCCAACACTACTTGAAAGATTTTCTTCAATCTTGGCTCAAATGTTCATCTCAAACCAGGGGATGTGCAGAACTTATGTCACTCTTTTGCTGGCTTAAGGTCAAGGTCACACTTGAAGGTCAAACTTGACTTAGAAAAAATTCTTAAATTTTAACATTTATTTGAATATTCTAAATATAGAAAAGGTATTTGCTTGATACTTAAAATGTTTTTGAAGGGTCACAAATACGATATGCTGTTCAAGTTTCATAACTCTGTATTGCATTTAAACAAAGTTATGCCCCTTTTTAAATTTACATACAATCAAATATTAGACAATATGTTGTGTCCGCTCTATAAATCCTATACCAATGGAAGAATTTCCTTCAAACTTTACTCAAATGTTCACCTTAACAAGGTTATGTGCAGAATCCATGTCACCTTTGTACCGGCTAAAGGTCAAGGTCACACTTGAAGGTCAAAAAATTGACTTAGAAAATGTTCTTAAATTTTAACATGTACTTGAATAATTCTGAAACTAGCTCAGGCATTTGCTTGAAACTTAAAAGATATATGAGATGTGGCAAATAAGATATGCAGGTCAAGTTTCATTACTCTGTATTGCATTTTGACAAAGTTATCCCCTTTTTAAGTCTTCAAATTTACATACAACCAATACTAGACAATATATTGTGTCTACTCTATAAATTCTATACTGATGGAAGGATTTTCTTTCAAACTTTACCCAAATGTTCACCCCAAAATGGGTGATGTGCAAAACCCATCTTACCCTTGTGCCAGATTAAGGTCAAGGCCACACTTGAAGGTCAAAAATTGACTTATAAATAAAATGTTTTAATGCATTGGGAAAATGAAAGGTTATTTGTAACTGTTTCGAACAGTTTTGATAATATATATTTTATACTATTACCTGTACAATTAGTCTTTTTTTCACCAGAGATAATTTCTTTTTATGTATTTGTGCCACATAAATTATTCCCTTAACCACCTTTCTAAGTGGTCTTCTGTCAAGGACATTGGTGGGGGTATGAATCGCATTCAGCGATAGTTCTAGTTATGAAGTGTGTACTTTTTTGGTGACAGACTGCTCATTATTAGCCTGACTTTTGAGGAGTAAGGGAGAGCTATAATTGTAATCACCATCATACACTGGTTAAGTTTTTGCACAAAAGTTGGTATCTCCAAAACTACTAAAGGGAATGTGTTGAAAAAATTCAGTCACTTATTTGAGAGCATAATAGGAGGTCACTGTCAAAGGCCTATAACTTTAACATGGATTTTTACAGAAATATTGCCTTTTTTACATTTAATCTTAGAAATTTTACATTATAAACAGGCTCTTATAATGCACAAAGCATTTTAAGTTGTTTGTTGTTTGCAGTGTCTGTAAATGAGGATCATCAGGTACAGAATGGATGTAAGAAGATGCTGCTGGAAATTCTTCATTACCAACTCATGGACGGACAACAAAAATGGGCACCAAGACTTGTTGATATTCTTTCAGTCCTGCACAATTATGGTATATACAGTTCTTCTGTTTAAGAGTGTTTATCATACTGTATGCTTAGTGCACAATTTCACATACTTAAACATATATATGCAGAACTCATCAGAAGTAATCTGCTGTCAAATTCTTCATACATACAAAAATGAATTAAAATTTGATGGTCTCTTTAGAAAAAATGTATTCATTTTGTTTGCACATTATGTCACTTACATTTACTGCATTTTTGACAAAGAATGATTCCAAAGTACTGTATGAAAGAAATATGTTCGAATTTTTCCATTACAGTGAATGGCATATGTATGACATCATTGCTAAACAGTTAACCCGCTTTCAAAAATTGTAGCATAATATTTTGTTCTGGAACATTAAATTCTGTTTACATACAATATTTAAGTGTATTCATTTAAATAACAGAGACATTCTATGTTACAAGTCTTTTGAGAATCTACGGTTATATTATGAAAACAACTTTATTTTACCGTTTATAAATTTTACAAAAATATCTCATTAGATGTATTAAATAGAAAAATATCGTGATGTGAACAAAGAAAATAATTTACACATTGAAAACAGCACTTACAACCCAAGTAAATTACCAAATATGGTCAAAATATGCAAAATTAACTTTTAGTAACGCAGTAGAAATATGGTAAAAAATATTTCAAAATCGGTCATTTATTGCAAATTACATGGACACTATTACTTTTATCTTAAATCTTTTTACTTTTCTAAAAATCTCAGTACAATTTTCTGAAATATGATTTTCTTGAAATATTTTGGCTTATCTGCAGGCAGGCAGCTTTAATGGATTTCAGTGTCAATTTCATATGTCTGAAATAATGATTACCATCAGTTGTAATTCCAATATAATAATGTTAATGAAATATTTTAATGATGTATTTGTTTTCAGGTGCAGCTTTAGAATCACTAATACCTTGTAACTCAAGTACCTTAGAGATAATACGGTAATACACAAGTTGTACTAATAAAATCATAAGATTTGTCTATTTGTTACATTTGTTTTATCAATTAAAGTTGTGATTTAAAAAAAACATGTTGAAACATGTGTATGCTAAATATTTGATATGGGTTTTTTTTTTCACCATTAGCACGTAGTGCTCAGGTGAGCAATTTTGATCCCCCACCGTCCGTCGTAGTGCATCGTGTGTCGTCAACTATTTTTTTAAACAACATCTCCTCAGAAACCAATGACTGCACAGCAACCAAACTTTACAGGAATGATCCTTGGGTGGTCCCCTGCAAAATTTGTTCAAATGGTTCCGGTCTGTTTGATAAGTAGGTCACAGGACCAGAAAAGGAGTTTAAAAAATGCAAAATTAAAAAATCACCTTGTCTGAAAGTACAAGGCCTAGAGCTTTGATATTTGGTATATGATATCACCTATAGGTTCTCTACCAAAGTTGTTTAAATTATAGCCCTGGGGTCAAAATTGGCCCCGCCCCAGGGGGTCATAGATTTTCCTTATATGTATATAGTAAAAACTTAAAAATTCTTCTTGTTTAAAGGTACAAGGCTTAGAGCTTAGATATTTGGTACATAATATTATCTTTAGGTCCTCTACCAAAGTTGTTCAAATTATAGCCCTTGGGTCAAAATTTGCCCCGCCCGGGGGTCATAGGTTTTCCTTATATGTATATAATAAAAACTTTAAAAAAAATTCTTGTTTGAAGGTACAAGGCTTAGAGCTTAGATATTTGGTATATAATATTATCTTTAGGTCCTCTACCAAAGTTGTTCAAATTATAGCCCTAGGGTCAAAATTGGCCCCGCCCCAGGGGGTCATAGGTTTTCCTTATATGTATATAGTAAAAACTTAAAAATCTTTACCTCTGAATTGACAAAGGCTAAAGGTTAGATATTTGGCATGAGGTATTGTGTAGTGGAACTCTTAAAATAACCAAGATTGTTCAAATTATAGCCCTAGGGTCAAAATTTAATTTAAGACCTGGTAACTTAACTTTTGTATATCAATTGCATTTAGTACTCAGGTGAGCGCATTGGGACCAATGGCCCCCTTGTTTGAAGTTGACAAATAATAGTGAAATAATAGTAGTAATATTCTTGTATTCAGCCAGGCATTAGTACACTTGATGATTTTATCGGTCCTTGCAAATTGTGTACATTAGTTATAAAACAGTTTGTATAGATTAATAAAGAAAGCAACCTCCTTTATTGTATTAAATATCATTTAACATTCAAGTTCTTAGAATGTTTAATAAAAAAGTGATTACTCTGGATTAATTAAAGAAGGGTATATAATATTTTCAGAGGTAAACTGGTAAAAGAGCCGGGACATATACATCAACCAGGTGCAGGGAATATTGGGATGAAAACAGAAAACTTGATACTTGTTTTACAGATTCTAGCTCAATGTTTGAATGGACCAAGGTAAGTGCTAAATTGACTGTATTCATGTATTTTAATTGGTAAATAAAAGGGTTAGGGAAGAACTATACGTTCAGATACAAAGTTGTGTGATAAAAATTTAAGTATACTTTTTGCTTTCTTGCATATCAGACAGGATTATCTACTGTTTACACTGGTGCTAGAAAAACCTGTCTCACACCCCCATGTAAGACAAGTCGCGTGCTTTAAATGACGTCATTGCCACGCGCCTTTTATGAATGAATTGCGTTCTTAAGATGACGTCATTTTACCGTTATGAATGAAGTTTTAAGTTCATACGCTACTATAAGAAAAATGTGCGTAATGAGAATATCAGTTGTAGTAATATCTGTTCTGAAAATAATTGATATGTAATATGCAAGAAAAAGAATCAAACACCGGCTGTCGGTACAGACGGGAATATCTAGCTCTCGGGTAACTGTTTAGCGGAAACTCGGCAGAGCCTCGTTACCGCCGTAAACAGTTACCCTCGAGCTAGATATTCCTGTCTGTACCGGCAACCAGTGTAAGATTCTTATATTCTTGCATCTCAGACAGGATTATCTACCGTTTACACCGGTGCTAGAAAACTCTGTCTTACACCCCCCATGTAAGACAAGTCGCGTGCTTTAAATGACGTCATTGATGCGCGCCTTTTATGAATGAATCGCGTTCTTAAGATGACGTCATTTTTCCGTTATGAATGAAGTTGTATGTTCATACGCTACTATAAGAAAAAAGAGCGTAATGAGAATATCAGTTTTCATATTTTCTGTTCTGAAAATAATTGACATGTAATATGCAAGAAAAAGAATCAAACACCGGCTGTCGCTACAGACGGGAATATCTAGCTCTCGGGTAACTGTTTAGCAGAAACTCGGCAGAGCCTCGTTACCGCCGTAAACAGTTACCCTCGAGCTAGATATTTCGGTCTGTACCGGCAACCAGTGTAAGATTCTTATAATCTACAACACCTGTGTCAGGTTTATAACTTGTAGATATTAGTAATGAGCATTTTTTTTATTATTGGTATGTTTATTAAAAATTTTAATGGATTTATATTAAATTTGAAAGTGAAAAGTAACGTTTAGAAATAGGGAGTACCTGTAAAAAGTTAAGGTATTCATTTTTGAACAAAAGGTTTAACCATCTTTCTCTGTTTTCTTTTCTTACCTAATATATATTTTTTTTAAAAGTAAGGATTTTACGATAACCTTTGAAAGTATCATCAGCGTTTGATGTTTGAATTTCCCACCTGTACAGCTTAAAATTTCTTTTTTACCATATTTCTTTTCATTGTCAATAATTGATCTGGATAAAAATTTGCATATTTATTTATAGCTGCATAATGTACAGCAATGTGCAGCAAAGTTTGAGTACAATCTGTGAAATACATCAAGCAATGTATTGAGCATTAAGAGGTAAAGAGAGTAGGGTGGGAATGTGAGAATCCACCCGCAAAATGAATAATGACCCCAATGGGATTATTCATTTTAGGGCCGATTATCACCTTCTGGCCCGTCTTTGATGTGTATTAATGTCTTTGATACACTTGATAGATCTAATAGCATTTTCGAAAATTGTAAATGTAAAAGTAATATTGGCCTTTTAAAAGGCTTGGAAGTAGCTTGAATAAAGTCAAACATTCATGGACCAATTATTTATTAAACATTGGACATTATATTATTTGGGTTATAGTGTAATGCTTTTGAAGAGACTTACAAAATGTTATTGTATTTCTAGTGGGAGATACAGTCCAAATGATCTCAGTTTACTATGTGTAGCTCTGTGTAAAGCATCTTTAGACACATCAATAAAACAGTAAGTATTTAACTGCATTTTTATGAGGTGATGTTAGCAATTTGTAATAAATAAATTTATCTAAATTTTAAATAAGATTTAAAGAGACTTCAAATGCCCATTTTGATAAGCTGACATATATTTTAACAATTACTATTTATTAGGCTTTATATACCTGTCTGAATTTTTTTTTACCATTCAAAATATGTTCTGATAAATAAAATTTTATATACATTCTTTTCTTGTATGTTCAACAAAATTGTGTTTTCATTTTTTTTTTTGTGTTCAAGAAATATGTTTTCATTTGGGGTAACTAATAAAACCAAACATTTGTGTTATAGTTTTTGTGCAAAAGGAGCATTTCAAAATTGTATTACCATGGTGATTAGACAGTACTTGGATGCCGATTGGCTAAAAGAGGTAGTGTATTTTTTATGCCCCCGCCATATAATGGCCGGGGCATATAGTGTTACCCTGTTCCGTCCTTCCATTCTTCCGTCATTCCGTTGTCATCAGTTTCGGTTCATAATCTTAGTAACGGTTGCACATATTCAACTCAAACTTGACATATGGATATGTCATGAGAAAATACAGGTCAAGTATGAATTTAGTCATGGTTCGATGATTTTGGCAGAGTTATGCCCCTTTTACTTTGAAAATAATATGAAATTTTCAGTTTCTGTTCATTATATCCCCAACGGTACAACACATTCAACTCAAATTTGACATATAGATACGTCAAAGAAATGCGCAGGTCAGGTTTGAATTTTGTCATGGTTAATGATTTTTGGCAGAGTTATGCCCCTTAAACTTTGAAAAAAAGGAAATTTTCAGTTCCCATTTATTATCTCCCCAACGGTTGTGCATAATTATTCAACTCAAATTAAAGATATGGATATGTCATAAGAATGCATTGGTCAATTTTGAATTTGGTCATGGTTTGATGATAGCTGACAGAGTTTGTAGGATAACGGTAATTAGCCGGTAATTAGTTAACAGTATGCATAGGCGGATATATTAATTTAATGAGCTGTCACGAAAACTATGCTTAATTTAGTTAATTAATAGACCTGTCAGCACTAAAACGGGAAGTGTACCTTTTGTACTTTAGATCGTGCAAACATAATGGGTTATTTAATTGTTTAGCTGTCCACAAATGCATATATACTCTATGAATTATTAAGTTATTAAATCTTAGGCGTAAAGTAGTTTAGTATATAAGGGGAGCGAAATATTTGATTATTCAGTGTAGTTTTTGATGTTAAAGCAGACTCACTCACTTAAGGTTAAATGATGCTAAATACGCAATTGGCATTAATTCTTATTGTTTTAAGTATTGTATAAGAATTGTAAAGTTGTTAAAGACATTGTTAAAGCAATTGTGTTGTATTAGTGAACAGTATTTCATATAAAATAAATACATATATATGACGTTTATAAACTTTATATTGTGTTGACTTGTTCATATTGAGTTTATTCAGATCTGAGCGTTACACTACAAGTTATTCCTCTTGAACTTTGAAAAAAAATCAGAAATTTTAAGTTTCCGTTCATTATCTCCCCAATGGTTGTACACATTCAACTCAAATTTAACATATAGATACATCTTAGGAATAAGCAGTGCAAGTTTGAATTTGGTCATGGTTCAATGATTTTGGACAAATTTATCTTTCATGAATGTTGGCAAAATTTTGAATTTTCAGTTTCAGCGCTCATACTTTTATGGAAATGTATGTAGCCATTATTTTGGCTACAAATATGCAATATGCATTTTACAAAAGGTTAAGACTGAATGATTTCAGTGCCTTTAACATTGTATAAAATGGTTTGTGTTAACATTGAAAAGTTTTAAGGGCTTTGAACTTAAAATGAAAAAAATAATTTGTGCAAACAAATTTGGAACTTAATATTATAACATCTTAAATTTTGGCTGCATGCGGGGGCATCCGTGGCATGATGACACATTTCTAGTTTTTTAAAGATTTATGTCTCATCTTAGATATTTGATGTCTTTTAGAAAAGCTAAAGTTATGAGAAATGGTCAGAATGCCATATATATATCCTCAGCCATTGTAACATCCTATATTTTCTTGTAAGTAAACAAAAGTGCCATTGTCATATAAAGAATATTTATTTTGGCATTAACATAACATTTTCATTGTCATTTACAAAACTTTTACATTGGCATAAACAGAACATGGAGACTTTGGCATTTACATAACTTATTTTATATCAATATACATTGTCATTTACAGAAACATTTACATTGGCATTTACATAACTTTAACATTGGCATTTGCATAATTTTTATATTGGCATTTACATAATTATCTTTTACATTGACATTTTGTCATGGCGTGGCTCAATTATTATTTCAGAGATTAAAGTTGACGAGAATGTTAGTAGGAATTACAGACCATCACCATAATAATGCACATATAGCAGAGTTACTTCCCCCTGGTGCTAGAGGCATGTTTATTCAGAGAGGATTTTGTTATTTAGTTCTCAGTGAAATATTACTGGACAGAACAAATGTGTCTGATGAATTACTGAATTCTATAAAGGTAGGTGATGTTCATTTACTAACTTTGTTTTAGTAACCTTTAAAAGAGACAGTATGTGAACAATCAGTGCCTGTTAGAATACAGTCAGACATGACATTTTCTAACTGAAAAGATACTTTTTTTTATGACTATGATGTCTAAGATAGCCTTTTATCCAAGCTGATAATGCTTTAATGCAAAACAGCTTGAAATTCTGCTTTTTTACAGTTTTTTTTATGACAAACCTTAATTCTTGTTAGTCTTTTTCATTATAAAGGTTGCTTAAAAAATAGAATTTACTGTATAGAAACTTATAAAGTCTATGAGAAATAACTATTTAAATGTATTTTATTAATTCTTGACAATTTTTTGTACATCAGATGTTTTGCTAATAAATTGTTCTGCTTGCTTAGCCCAGTAGGTAGTGCATTGGATTTGATGTCCAGGGTCGCTGATTCAATCTTCTTGTAAGACGAAATTTTCTCCATGACAGTTGGTCCCAGACATTAAGTCTAATGGTGATTTGTCTGTTACAGCTGATTGGGAAATCATGTCAGATTAAGTAGTCAGTCTATAGGGGAGAAATTGGTAATAACTGGTTGATTATCCGGTGAATCAACAGCTGAGATATGATAAAAAATATGTAAAAATTGGCATAGAACCAACCAAACGAAATCACTTGAGACATTCTGGTCAAATATGCTTTTTATCATTCACAGATAAAGGACATGGAGAAATTTATTCCAAAGTTAAAGGATGTGTTAGAGATAGATTCATACAAATTATCAAGTGTAGTGACATTGATTGACAAATGCGTTGGTGTTAATATGACCTTGAATTCTGAGGAAAGGGTAAGAAGTGTGATATTTGAAGTTTTGTTTTATTACAGAAATTTATTTACATTTATTTTTTTTTTAAAGAAAATTTTTATCAAGAAAAAAAGGTTATGCTAAATACATATGCTGCATGTTTGTTACATGGTTTCTTGTTAGTGAAAGTTTCTTTATATCCCTGTAAACAAAGTTGTAAACCATGTTTGAAGGAGGTATACTGGAGTCAGCTTGTTTGGTTTATCTTTGTGGTAAAAAAATTTAATTTTTTCTTTCATTTTCTTATATATATCAACATCTATCAAAATGTAAATATATGGTAATAAATTTGTTTTAAGAAAGTGTCATAGCTGTTATTCAGATATAAGTTTAATACAAATAATAAAAGTTTTAAATGCAAAAGAATCATTTTTCATTGAGGTGCGCATGTCTAACATTTAGCATGTCTTTTACACCATGTTTGTTAAACACAAATTATGTCATGTCAAAGTATATGCATGTCCATGCAATACCATTTTTACTGAGTCGCAAAATGGGCACAAGTATGTAATAAAGCCATTTAATGAAAACGCAATTACACTTGTTTTATAACACTTTGATGTGACAGCATTTGTGTTATATACAAACAGTGTTAGAGCATGCCAGAGACTCTCATAATATGATTTTATTCTACTCATTCAATAAATTAGTAATAAACCTCAATAAATTTAGTATTAAATCTACACTCATTCAATATCCTCTCTAGCAAATTTTAAACATCTTGATGATATGAGTTTTGACAACGAGACATTTGTTGTATTGTAGGGGCAGCTTAAATGTTTGTTAGAGAAGGTGAGATGTGTAAGAGTTCGAGATAATGTCAGTATGCTTGACAGAACAAGGGTACGTAATGCTGATATTTGTAATTAATAACTAAGTATTGCAAAGGGAATAATGAAAGGTCCTTGGGCAAAATAGAAATGTGGAAGGTGTAAATAGACAAATAGCAGATTGAAAACTACACCGATTTTATTTAAGCTTTGCATTATAACAGAAACATTTTAAGGGAAATAAAGAATTTGGGGTCAATGGTCAGGTTTTCAAGTCACCTGTACTTGAATTTGAAAATTTAGCTTGTTTAGTACAGTTTCATTGTGCTTTTATGTCAGCATATACCTCTTTTAACATGTTTATGAACTGAAAACACCCATTTTGGAAAAATCTTACTCTTCCATTTACTTTACACAATATTTCTATTAGAAATGGTGCACCATATAAATAACTCAGTCGTTATACTTGAGGTATACGACTTTCAATGTATTGCAGAATCATGTGAATGAAATAAGTCATTTAAAATCACTCCTACTTTATTCTTTCCCCCCCCCCCCCAAAAAAAAACCAGAAACAAAAGCGTTACAGATTGCTTCTGGCTAAAGTGTTACAGAATTACTTTATTACTCATTTTCAGTGCAATGTTTCTTGCCATGAAATTTCATTCTGATACAATAAACTTAGTTTTTCAGACAAAATCTATTAGTGTTTTACATATTCCATGTGTGGAAGTCTGTTACTTACAGCAGTATCTATTTTGTAGTCACGCTGAAATAATAATAATAATGATTTTATTTAAAAGAGATGTTTTTAAATCATTCAGTTTATGTTTTCTAAGCAGTCGTAATAATTGTACTAATGATAATATATTAATACATGCTGTTTTAGATATATTTATTCCTTGTGGAAACATATATAATAGTTGCATTAACCTGTAATACTGTGAAATCTGTGGATTGTCTGTTTTTGCAAAAAAGTAAAATGCAAGTACAGTTGACTCTCAATAAGTCAAAATCGCTTTACTCAAAATTCCGCCTTAGTCGAATAATTTCTAAAGTCCCGTCAAATTTCCTTCTTTATCTTTGTATTTTAACTCCGCTTAGGTCAAATTTTGACTTACCGAGACTCCTGTTTAGTCGAAAAGAAAATTTGGTCCCGTCAATTAAAGTCCACATATTTTCATCTCAATTAGTCGAAGTGTGAAAACAGCCGACTGATCAAAGGTCGGCGACATCAAGGTGAGATGTTGTCACTCGTGATTTACACGTTTCATAGTAATTTTTAATTGCCGGTCATCATGTATTATTAACACGTCGTAAAAGTGTCTTTAATCCGTTTCACGACTTAATTGGTTTTAACAGTTAGATAACTAAATTAAAATTTAATTACATTTCTTTAAAAAAATTGACTCGTGCCAGTCTGATGGGTGTTAGTCAAATAACAGCCTAGTCAAATAACAGCATAGGTATTGATGTGTATTATCAACGTAAATGATATTTGTATAATTAATGTTCCGTCATATTGCATACATTAATTTGTACTTCCGGTTCACGATAGTTGCTAATTTCGTTTTCGTCCGACTATCAATTAAATCAAATATAATTGTGTGTTTATGTTTCACTATTAATATACATGTATTAGATTTTGAATGATATATTTTTGTTCATTTATAATTTGTAGTTGAAAGTGATTTACCGTCATTTCAATGGTTAAATATTGCAGCATTGCCGCTAACAACATTAAGAAACCTACTTCTTTGCACATTCAATCAGGTACATGTATATACATGTACGAAGTCAACGTAATGGCGGTAGTTCCACGTTACTCAAATTCCGTTTCTCTCGAAGTAAAATACCTAGTCCCTTGGATTTCGAGTTACCGAGAGTCAACTGTACATGTAATGTACAGTAATAAAAATAATTGTATATCAGAGGAAATAAAAATTTTGTTGCATCTTTAATTTGCAGATTGACCGATCCACGAAAACCAAGAAAACTTGTGCCCAATATATATTAATGATTTTGTGATTTTCAATTAGAAATTCGATAACTATGAAATTGGAGTCTTGTAACAAACATGCCAGATAGGAAAAGTTAAAGGATAGTTTACTGAAAATAAGTGATTCTTGATTCTCATTTAAGTTAGATATTTTTTTACGTGAAATTCTCATCTCAAGTGTATCATATTTCTTATAGAACATTTGTATCAAGTATAGTATAAAAAATGAAAATTAAGAAGGCATTTACCTGTGACATTCTTATAATTAAAAAGTAATTCATATTTGTTATAACTTATTTGTGATTATTCTTTTTTAAATTTTTTTCCAGCTGTCTTTTAATTTAAAATAGAAGAAGAAAAAACAACAAGATCATAAATGATCCTGATATAATAAAGGGTTGATAGTGTATTAAATGTCTTGATATTAGCACATGTGTATGTACCTCATGTTACAAACATGTTTCTTGATGTATTTGTAACAAGATATTTAGATAAAGTTCATTTTTTAGGGGTAGTAATAGCTTATCAAAACTGTAAAGATTTTATTAAACCTTTTTTTTTTGTTCTCTTGTTTTTATGTTGTGAACATCTGAGTATTAACAAGTCACATGATATCATTAACGAGGCACATGCTCCATTATTACGTATGTGGGCTTTACTCTTGTAACATGTGGCTAGGGACAATTGAAGGGAAGGGAAGTCAATATATATATAGTTACATTTAGAAATGTGTTTTAAGTTTGATAAAGTTAATTTATGAGGAACACCTTGTATAGACAAGTTTAAATGTATATCTGTTTAAATGCTCAATAGTTTGAAAAACATCATCATCTGGGTCTTATATTCATGGAATGCAGTGTATCCAGTAAATACAAATGTTGAAATTAAACAAAAAGTGCAAACATGGATTTTTTTAATTAAGAAGATTCTATATTATCGAGCCTCCTGTTTTACTGTCCAGCACTGAGAATATTCAAGCATGCTGTTCTACTGACAGCTATTGTTAACAGAATAAGTACTAGTTATTGAGAACTCCCTATTGAATGAAAAGGACATTGTATTTAACTCATGAATTTTTAGATGTTTTAAGCTGGCATTGTGTGTTACTGTTGCTTTTTAGCTCACCAGAGCCGAAGGCTCAGGGTGAGCTATAAGTATCAAAGGGGGATACTCCGGCGTCCGTGCGTCAACAATCGTCTTCTTCTCTGAAACTGCTGGGCAGATTTACTTCAAATTTGGTCTGTAGCATCCTTGTGACAGTCACACTTGAATTTGCTCATGTCATTTCAATTGGCCCCTTTTAGGGGTCAACAGAGCTAAAAATAGAAAAATCTTTAAACATCTTCTACTACAGAACTAATTGATGGATAATCACCAAACTTTGTCTGTAGCATTCTTTGGTAGTCTTTTATCAAATTTGCTCATATAAATTTGATTAGCCCCTTTTAGGGGTCTCTAGGGCTAAAAATAGAAAAACCTTTTAAACATCTTCTTCTACAGAACTAATTGATGGATGATCACCAAACTTTGTCTGTAGCATTCTTGGGTAGTCTTTTACCAAGTTTGCTCATATTAATTTGATTGGCCCCTTTTAGGGGTCTCTAGGGCTAAAAATAGAAAAACCTCTAGACATCTTCTTCTATAGAACTAATTGATGGATGATCACCAAACTTTGTCTGTAGCATTCTTGGGTAGTCTTTTATCAAATTTGCTCATATTAATTTGATTGGCCCCTTTTAGGGGTCACTAGGGCTAAAAATAGAAAAACTTTTAGACATCTTCTTCTACAGAACTAATTGATGGATGATCACCAAACTTTGTCTGTAGCATTCTTGGGTAGTCTTTTATCAAAGTTGCTCATATTAATTTGATTAGCCCCTTTTAGGGGTCTCTAGAGCTAAAAATAGAAAAACCTTTAGACATCTTCTTCTTCAGAACTAATGGACGGATGATCACCAAACTTTGTCTGTAGCATTCTTGGGTAGTATTTTACCAAGTTTGCTCATATTAATTTGATTGGCCCCTTTTAGGGGTCTCTAGGGCTAAAAATAGAAAAACCTTCAGACATCTTCTTCTACAGAACTAATTGATGGATGATCACCAAACTTTGTCTGTAGCATTCTTGGGTAGTCTTTTATCAAAGTTGCTCATATTAATTTGATTGGGCCCTTTTATGGGTCTCTAGGGCTAAAAATAGAAAAACCTTCAGACATCTTCTTCTACAGAACTAATTGATGGATGATCACCAAACTTTGTCGGTAGCATTCTTGGGTAGTCTTTTATCAAGTTTGCTCATATTAATTTGATTGGCCCCTTTTAGGGGTCACTAGGGCTAAAAATAGAAAAACCTTTAGACATCTTCTTCTACAGAACTAATTGATGGATGATCACCAAACTTTGTCTGTAGCATTCTTGGGTAGTCTTTTATCAAAGTTGCTCATATTAATTTGATTGGGCCCTTTTAGGGGTCTCTAGTCTCTAGATTGGCCCCTTTAAGGGGGCCGCTAAAGCTAAAAATAGAAATACCTTTAAACGTCTATATCTAGAGAACTAATAGATGGATGATCACCAAACTTTGTCTGTAGCATTTTTGGGTAGTCTTTTATCAAATTTGCTCATATTAATTTGATTGGCCCCTTTTAGGGGTCTCTAGGGCTTAAATAGAAAAACCTTTTGACATCTTCTTCTACAGAACTAATAGATGGATGATCACCAAACTTTGCCTGTAGCATTCTTGGGTAGTCTTTTATCAAGTTTGCTCATATTAATTTGATTGGCCCCTTTTAGGGGCTGCTAAAGCTAAAAATAGAAATACCTTTAAACATCTATATCTAGAACTTATAGATGGATGATCACCAAACTTTGTCTGTAGCATTTTTGTGTAGTCTTTTATCAAATTTGCTCATATTAATTTGATTGGCCCCTTTTAGGGGTCTCTAGGGTTAAAAATAGAAAAACCTTTAAATGTCTTCTTCTACAGAACTAATTGATGGATGATCACCAAACTTTGTCTGTAGCATTCTTGGGTAGTCTTTTATCAAGTTTGCTCATATTAATGTGATTGACTCCTTTTAAGGGCAGCTAAAGCTAAAAATAGAAATACCTTTAAATGTCTATTTCTACAGAACTAATGGATGGATGATCACCAAACTTTGTCTATAGCATTCTTGGGTAGTCTTTTATCAAGATTGATCATATTAATTTGATTGGCCCCTTTTAGGGGTCTCTAGAGTTAAAAATAGAAAAACCTTTAAACATCTTCTTCTATGGAACTAATTGATAAATGATCACCAAATTTTGTCTATAGCATTCTTATGTACACTTTTATCAAGTTTGCTCATATTAATTTGATTGGCCCCTTTTAGGGGCCACTAAAGCCAAAAATATAAAAACCTTTGAACATTTCCTACTGAAATATCATTGATAGATGATCACCAAACTTTGTAGCATTATTAGGTAGTCTTTTATCAAGTTTGCTCATATTAATTTAATTGGCGCCGTTTAAGCTAAAGCCTAAATGCCACAGGTCATGGCATTTCTTCAAATAATTGTTTAAACATATTCTATGCTCAAATTAAATATCAGAAAATATTGGCAATGGATAATTTCCAACCCTGAAAAGCAGTTGTTTCTGGTGAGCGACTCATGGCCATCATTGCCCTCTTGTCATTTTTTTATTGTTGGTTTTAAATCAGTTTGCTACTTGGTAACGAAATTTCAAAATCTAGATCACATTACCTTACTTTGGAATGTAAAGACAAATTTGACTTTGGACTCTGTTAAGATTAAGCAGTACTAAAATAGAGAAATATTTGACAGCCTTAGCAGCATTGATTGTGTGAAGTGATGTAAGGCCATCCTTGCCTTTTGTTATAAAGGTAAATAAGGACACAGTAATAAATAAGTAAAAATGTAATTATTGTATTTACAAAATGATGATACTGAAAAAGGTTTTTGTAAGATACTGTAGAAAATTTGTTATATGATATTATTTATTGTCTGAATATCTTACATCTGTATTATAATTGTTATTGAATTGTTGACACATATTTTGATGTATAGATATATGAGCCACGTCCTGACTAAACCAACATAATGGGTTTGCAACCAGCATGGATCCAGACCAACCTGCGCTTCTGCGCAGTCTGATCAGGATCCATGCTGTTCGCTTATCAACCCTATTACAAGTAGGGAAACTGATAGCAAACAGCATAGATCCTGATAAGACTGCGCAGGCTGGTCTGGATCCATGCTGGTCGCAAACCCATAATGTTGGTTTTGTCGTGGCGCAGCTCATATTTCTTTAACAGATACACTATTGTTGTCTATTACTTACTTGAAATGAAAAACTGTAACATTTCAATTTGGAAGCAAACTAGATTATCTATTACCATTTCTGCAATTCTTAATATGTTATTGTACTACTTAATGTTTTGCCTCAAAGTTTATTTACTGAGAATGTGAAATTATTTTGCCTGGTTAAAATGGTTTTTTATTTTCAAGGTCATTTATGTTATAATGACATTGAAGAAGGGCAATATTAATGATGTTTTTTCATTCAGTGATTCTTATTTATATACTTTCCAATACCACTAACCACCATTCAAAACACAGTCTTTTAATTTTTGTCTCGCTTAGTGATTATTCCAAAAGCAAGTCTCATCTTATATTCTAAAATTGCATTAAGACTTCATCCAACCTTTACACAAGTAAGTACATGTACTAATAATCTTCTGCATATCAGTTGAATGTTCCACTACCATTTACTGTTTAAAGTAACAGTAGTGTGTTCAGTTAGCTGTCAAGGAAACATATAGAAATACATCTGTTCTCAATAATCTGATTACTTTTTCCTAGAAAATATGTTATACAGTGAAACTTGTGCAGAACAGATCTCTATAGAACAATTACTTTATTACAACAACAGTACTGATTTATCTCAAGATTTCACAAAATATTTAACCCCTCTAGAGAAATACCTCTCTGCAACAACCAAAATCTTGGTCCTCTAAATCATAGGTGCCTGACTTCTAACACACACCCACTATCCTCATGATCCTAGCCCTTTTTATGTGAGAAACACATTGATTATAGATATAAGAAGGTATGGAGGGGATATTAAATGTTGGGCACTGTTGCTCAGCAGTTGCTGTACAGTGACTATATGTAATAAATATACATGTACAGTAGCTTCATATTTTTGAAATTTTCAAGCATATTTTGATATTATTATTTGCTATTATTACATGACCAAAAATAAAATAGACAAAAACAGAATCCCCAAGGAACGTCCAAAACAACAATTTTGAAAATGTTCTAGGCTCGGTTTAATTGAGCCTGCTGGAAAATACAAGTCACAGTCCACGCCCCCTAACAGCCACTGGCTTAAGCAGAATTCACCATTTAACCATGACAACAGTTATAGACTGTGTTTTGGGTGGTGGTTTGTTAGTCGTAGTACTGGAAGATGTATTCCTACCAATACTCATGTTTACCTAAAAAAACACATTACACAAAATACAGGAATAGAAATAATACACTAAGAAAACTACATATATGTTTTATATATTTACAGGTAAAGGATATGATTGTGAGAATGACCAGTAAATGGGCTTTAGATATACAAACAATGAAAGGAAAACAGGTAAAATATTGATATGGCAGATATTGATGAAGAAACTTTTGCTTTTGACCTTTCACATTGAATTTTTTTTACAAAAATCTACATTTTCAGATATTATACAAACATTATTAGTATAATATAAAATATATATAAATCATGGTTCAATGATCAAAAACGGCTTTAAATTTCCCTGGGGGTCACTTTGTTAACATAGACTTGTGTAGGAGTATTCGTGTGTAAAAAAATACACTGTTCAGAACTGATATAGTAATCATGAAACATTTTAAAAAATCATACAGCTGAGATCAAACATGAAAAACCAATGTGATCATATTACTTACTTCTGTATTAAACAGTTGGTGACAATTTATAGCATTTGATCTCAGGTGAATGATCTGGGATCTCTTGTTTCTGTATTAATATTTCAAAAGACCAATGAACATTTTGTAGAAAAGTAGGTTGACATTTATAAAAAAAAAGAGTGAATGTTGTAACTTTATAAGGTCATAAAACCCTTTCCAGTAGATGGTAATAGTCATATGAGCCGCGTCACGACAAAACCAACATAGTGCGTGTGCGACCATGCTGTTCGCTCTCAGTTACTCTACTTGTAATAGGGTTGGTAAGCGAACAGCATGGATCCTGATCAGACTGCGCGGATGCGCAGGCTGGTCTGGATCCATGCTGGTCGCAAACACATTATGTTGGTTTTGTTGTGACCCGGCTCATTTATTATGTAGTTTGCCATTTTTTTTGTTCTTTTCAGACAAAGATTTTTGAATATGCAAGTCCAGTCAAAATGCATGTAGAACAAGTGCAAGCAACACAGTCAAGTGGTGAAGATGATGAGCAGTCTGATAGTGATGATGATCTACCGTGTAAAATACAAAAAATCTCACCTCAAATAAATACTTGACTTTACAAATCAATAGATAATGCATTTGGAAATATTGTTGTATGGTTGTAAGTTGACTAAAGGAGCACATGCAAGACAATTTGGTAGCAATACTATTTTCATATAAAAAGCTTAGTCAAATTTTGTTTAATTACCAGACAAGAATTTATTTACCTATACTCACCAGCTTACTGTTAAGCAGGAAGTACATGTAGGCTTCATGACTACATTGGTAAACAACAATGTGTGTGATTTCAAGGTGTACAGATGTTATTACAGTTAGAAAATCTACTTCAGCAGAAAACCTTACTTCAGCATATACATACATATATATACTTATTTAATTATTTGCCATTAAATTTGTTAAGTTTTGTAAACAATAATTCAAGATCATACTGGTTGTTAATCTCTTGTAAGGAAGGTACAGTGCTTTTGCTGTGGATAAATTTTCTAAGTGGATACATTCTTTCTCCTGCCCATTTGGGTCTTTTAATGTTACCACTTTCTCAAGTTTTTTTTCCATAGGTTTTTTTTAAGATACGCATTTCAGATATTTTAATTTTTTGTTATTTACTTTTAAATATGGGATATAGTTAGCATTAGAGACATAATTTTCATACGCAAATATCCTGGTAAAATGTGGGAAGTGTTTAGTTTGTATTAATTGACATAAAATTCTTGTTTAATATTTTTGTCATATATATTGACATATTTTTAGACCTGTTGTGATTTCATTTGAATTGCATTATTTTGACTGAATGCATGATACTCACATCAGTGAGGCTTATGGAAGGAGATAAAAAAAATTGTAGTAATTTGCAAACAACAATGATATACGGTTTTTATAGTCTGAAAAAACTTGTGGGAAAATGTCATAATTCTGTCTTATAAATAATTATTACAGTGTTTCCTTGTATCATATACAATATATTGTACGATCTAAGAATTATTGTGTTCAGAAAAAAAACTGATTTATTCTCTTTCTAGAGGATGCAATATACAGGGCAAAATTTATAACATAGATATGCCTCTCTTCATGACGGATAAAGTAGTTAAAAAGAGTTTCTTACAGCCGTAAAACCATGTATCATGTTAATTTTTCTTATATACTATCTTTAGTAAAGCATTATACAGGAGAAAAACTTATATATCTTTATAAATCTCTGATCACCGTTTAAATGAACTGAGAAACGATGAATATGTAATACATGTACATGTTTTACTATATAAAAATATCAGGTCCTGTAATATGTGAACATTTATATATGTTTATGTACCCAAAAACTGATTTTACAAAAAAATGTCTAAAACATAGTTGAATACCTTGAATAATTGATATATTGTTGAACAACTTTTCAATTTATATTGTAAATGACATCTTCACACTAATACTGTTTTTGCTAGTTTGTCATTAAACAATATTCATGGAGGTGAATAACTTATTATTTGAAAGACATTACTCGCCTTTAAGTGCAATAAAATATTTTAAATATGTCTAATTGTTTTAGTTATTTTCAATTTCCAGACTGCTTGTTGTGAAGTGGTTGTATTTTTTTTACCTGGATCATACAAAGTAAATTTAGAGTTTTCTGCCCTTTGTCGGTATGGAGAAAAATACGTTTTGCTCTTAGTAAAGATAAAATATATCTTTACTATCATCATCCATATCATATAAGACAATGCACATACCTCTTTCGCCAATATTTTTGGAATTATTTTCCCTTAAATCTTGGAATGTTCATGAACATTTTTTTTATTTCAACTTTCTTATATAGGGTTAACGCACGTTTTTCCGTGTTATAACGTCTGCAGAGTCCCGAGGAACGGTTGGTGCCCGAGCCCGGTAGGGCGAGGGCTCCAACAGTTTCGAGGGACTCTGCAGACTTTATAACACGAAATAAACGTGCGTTGACGCTATTATAGCATAATATTTTCAAACAGATTCGTGATGTATAGTTTATACAAAACACAATTACATTAAATTCTTGTGCTTCCAATTCTATGTTTTACGTATGCGTTTCATTTTTCCGGGGCCAACAACTTGGAAATTCTCGGAACCGAACGAAATTTTGAATTTTAATTGATTTAACAAAGCTTGGCCTTTGGAGATTTATTATCTCAAGAAAAAAACGTTACATTATGCTACCCTCTACCAAAGACAAAACATGACCCTCAGAAATTCTTAGAATGATTTCAGATTGACGGTAGAAAAAATCAGTGACATCAGGCACTTAGCATTATTCTCTCAAAGAAATATAAAGAGCATTTATCAACATAAACATAAATAAAAAACATTTTCTCATATTAATTTTGTGTTATCTAGTTTTGTAAGTTAATCGGAGAACTGAATAACAGGTAGACTCTACTGTATTTGTTTACATTGACAACTGTCCGTTTCTTAGAAAGGGCGACAACCAAGATTAGCACCGATGTCTATACGCCGTTTTTCCGGCATAATTACTTGAATATGCGACTGAGGCCCTCGAATCAATAAATTTCAATATAACAAGAGCGCATGACTCTTCGGCAAACAGGCCAAATCGTCATTTTTTGTTTGTTTGTTTACTGGGCCCTGTATGTATTGCGCATAGGTGAAACCGGGCTATAACAAGAGCGCGTGACTATGTTAACACATGGTTTTGGTCCCGTTATAACATGGGCAAAAGAGGGAAAAATAGCCGATTTTATGCTATAATTTCTAAAATAATTTACTTCAAAAATGTATTCCTTGTTACCAGCCTTATAAATACAATGTTTATTACTGTTGCCAGTATAGATAAATAGTGACTTGGTAAAGTGCAGAGTGAAAGAACCATAACCTAATGGTACCATTCTTTAAATTATCTCCTTTTTGCACTTTCTTGTGAAGAGTATTTAACTATTCAAGAGATTGACAAACATGCATTTATTCCGAAATGTTGGCTGAATAGGACAGCTGGGCTTGTATTGCCATTTGGTAACAGCCAACAGTTACGTGTATACCACAGATGAAATTTACAAAGATATAAATCGGACAATTTTGATTTTGTATTTATTCGTACATTGTCTCTTCTGTTAGCTCAACATTGTTACATAACTACGATATTAAATAGGTCTTTTGTGGTAATTCTTACCTCTTGATACGACCGGAAACGTACACAAAACATATGTACATCATTATAATTCGTTCCAGTTTGTTATTGTAATCTGTCCAACTAACTGTAGTTATAAAAGGTTCTGGAGTAATTAGTCTCCAGGCTTCCTGGAACATTATTAACTACATGTATATACATGTAAATAGGTCTCATTAGTATAAAACTTGTATTTATCCAAGTTAAAAGACAGAAACATCGTACATAGTCTTCTCTTCTCTGTGAATTTTATTAAATTGATGAAAAAGTTAGCCTAATTGAAATTAAAAAAGAATATGAAAGAATTATCTATGGTGAAATAGAAAGAAAGATCTTTATAATAATACAGAATTTAAAACTTTTTTCAGCCGAAACATTGGTATATTAAAGGGAATAATAGAATTTGCAGTTGACTTCTTATTTTTTACTATTTAAACCTTTTTTTCGAAATTTGCGATATTAGACAAGTTGTTTCTTTCATGCAAATTGTTGTTCTCGGCTAACATATGCCAATTATTTGTTGCGAATATGATCTAGTTATTATCATAGAATAAATGTCATCTTGAATGTGAACGAAGCTGCACACTCTCGGAGTAAATAAATTATATGATTGGTTTACCATAAATGATATTATTCCTTGATCATCAATGCTTTATCTGTATCGCAACTTTCAATAATTAAACACAACTTGACAATAGAATTGTTAAATTACGCTTGATTACTACATCCATGGACATATGAAACTTTTGAAAAATAAAACATTAGTCTCATTACACGATATATTGTAATTATGGTATAATATCAGAAAACAACCACTTTTTGGTAATGTAACTCCTGGTTCCAACATATGGAATTAATGGCAATCATTGTTTGACATTTCATTTATAGAATGCTAAGCATAGCGTGGTCGTAACATAGTTTAAATGAACTCAAGTGTAAAAACAAAAAGGTCAATTCCTACACATGACCCTTATATTTTCAAGGACAGAACGGCTTGTCCCCTTAATGATATGACATATTTAATGTATTAATATGTCTTTAACGCAACCTTATTGTTAAGTAGGACATTTATTATTACAACTAACTCTCTCGCATAAGTCACTCTACTTATTATTGTGGTTGGCCGTCTTTCTGTTTATTGGCGAGTACCATCATCATGTCAGTTGTAACTTGCTAGCTTTTCAGTTATTGCTAAGACATTTTCATGGGATAATTGGATCGAGGGCAGTATTATTTGGCTATCATAAATTGTTGAGTGCATTACTGAGATCTTTTGGACAGGATTTTCTTCCTTCATACACAATAATGATTTTATATGGATGTTTAGAAAAGAGACTTATTTGATTAAATCCAATTAGACTGTATAATGAAAGATCACGTGGTTCAATCTCTTCTTGAATTTCATTGTTTACCATTCATAAATTGCGAAATAAGGCAATCTGTGTATGCTATAAAACATTCAGTATAGATAAGCAAAATCTACGTACTAAAATCGTTGAATCATACTATCTTATCATATTCGATCAATGTTAACTTGAATTTTGCAATTCAAAAAATTAGATAAAAGAATACTAAAATTATTACTGTTTGTAATTCTTCGACAACACGAAAAACAGCATTCAACAAAAAAATACATAAAAAACCCAGCATACAACAGTACGGTACAGAAAATCAACATGAAACAATACAAAACAGAACAACAACATAAAGAAAAACAAAAATGACAAACAACATAAAACAATGCGATACAAAAACAACATACAACCATACAATAAACCAAAACAACATACAACAGTACAATACAGAAAAACAACTTGCAACAATACAATACAGAAAAACAACTTGCAACAATACAATACAGAAAAACAACTTACAACAATACAGAAAAATAACTTACAAAAATACAATACAGAAAAACAACTTACAACAAGACAATACAGAAAAACAACTTACAACAATACATTATGGAAAAGCAGCTTATAACAAGACAACACAATGATGTTCTACGTTACAGAATCTTAATTGTGTTCATACTTTCACTCTAATCTAAATATGATTGTAGCCCCCTAAAACTTGTATTTATATTTAATTTAATTGAAAATATGAAAAATAGAATATAGACCCAGTTGTGTATGTTCTTCTTCTACATATCTGTCGAACAGAATTATTACCATTTTATTTAGTACAGATTAAACATAATACAGTAACATTCGTGAATATAGAAATAATTTGTATTTGCTTTACTGCAGACACAAAAACGCACCTTCTTCATTTCTAAAGATCTTTTTGGCTCTTATCATACATCAAATGCCACCTAAATATGTTTTCATATAAAAGACGAAGTCTCCTGTTTCTGAAAAAAGATAATAGTCCATAAAATATAAAAAGAAATGTCTTCGTGGTGTTTTAAGAAAAATATTTAGGCCAAGGTAAAGGTCAATGCTACATATTCTGTGACATTCATTTATAGGATACCAAGGTTTCTTTCATAGGTGAAATTTCTATTAACTTATAACTTATCATCGACAGCTAACGTAAAAAACAAATGAATCTGATCAATTATTTTATTTCAAAATGCTTCAACTCAACATGATAAGACGCCACATATTTTCACTCGCCGTCCCGGCTCGTGTAAATATATGGCATTTTATCACATTTCATGAAAATATATTCCATATTTCACTCAAACGAAAAAATATCCTCTTAATAGTTTGAACGCTTACTGCACATGATTTCAATAAAAACATTCATCCATGACGGATTGTATCTGAAGCCACAAGGTTACGCCTCTTATTCTGTCATCAAGTCATATATGATAATCAAATGTCTTTATTATGGGAGAACAATATTACTGTTAACAATATGATATGAAAAAATAACTGATGCAATTATGTTAAGCCTTTTTAAGCATCTATGACGCATTTCTGGTTCCAGTTTGTAGGGTGAAATTTATGATATCGTGGGCAGATATTCTTTATTCACACATATTTTTCATACAATTATCACCGTGAATCAATGACAATGTTTAGTATAATATGTGTTTCCATTGAAAATAGTGAGAAAAAAATGGTGAGATAAAATTACATGCAAACATTATTGATTTACCATAAACCACTTGTCGTTAAAGATATTACTAATATTTTGTGATAGAATGTCATAAATGCGTCGTATAAATCAACATTCTATTACAATTTACTTTATTATATTATACTCGTATATAACCAATCTGCATATCTAACGTTTCAAATATTTGAAGTCTTCTGGTGGAAATGCTACAGCAAAAGAAGGAAATCTCTAAATTGGACAGAAGATACTGTTAGTATTTGGTTTAAACAGATTTTACTTTAGTTTGACTTTGTACGAAACTATAAGGTTACAGACACACTTTCGAATCCGTTCCTGGAAACAACCAGTACCGAGCAGTGGGTGTAAAATTTCTTGCTCAAGGAAACAATGCCTGGTCCCTGACGAGGTTTTAATCCACACAGCTAGCGATCCTTAGATTATTAGTCTGATTCGTTAACCACTTGGTCATGCCGCCATTGTTATTATTTGCATATATTCGTACATATTATTATACCACAATCAAATGAAAATAACCATAACTTTTATCGGAGTGATATGATATGTAAAGATGTTTAAATAAATGCTGAGAATACGTTATAGAAAATAAATACGAGGTGTTCGTACATGATATATTTTTTATTCCCAATTATGCTTTTTACTACTATTGATAACACCTTATTTAACGGTGGCCTACATTCAACAAATAGAAATTGCACTATCTCATCGTGTTGGGTGTCCTTCATTTCTTCAATAGTTAAACTTGTCGATAATTTATACATTCTTTGATTGTACCCTCCATTTAATCTTCTAAGAAATGTATCAATTATAACATATTCTTATTTGACATTGAAGTCAACCTTGTTTATACTTCATAAATTCAGAAACTCTTAGAATTTTAATAATCGATCGGAAAGAATTATTCGATTTGACGGTGTAGTTTTTTGTGTGCATGCCAAAACGATTTTTGTGTGAAATGTATGTTAATTATAGGACACATCTCGGAACAACATGGAAATTGCATAATTTCTTATCGAAAGTGTTAATCGATGTGTTTTGTATCAACGATGTCAAATAAATTAAAATCTGGTAATGCCACTGCAAATTGTGAGGGTATAAAGTTAATGAGTACATTTGCAATACCTACTTTACTGTAAAATCATTAAAAGCCAGATATTAAAATAACATAAGCAGCTCCCTTTCCATTCGTTTGTTTTAAAGTATTTTTGTTGTGAAATGTTTCTCACAGATTTTAAGACAAAGTGCTCTGGGCAATTTTTATGATAATAAAATTCTTTATGAAAAGTGTTGTTTTGTGAAAATTAAGGTAAAAAAGATATAAAAGAAATCATTTCAAACTTATGCGGGGAGAAGCATCTGCTATATTTATTCCCTTTCTACAAACATTATTATATCAAAAGGAAATATATAAAGACAACGTATCTTATTTCGTCATGTATTGATTACATTAGACGTTATTTACTTCAAGCATCGTGTCATGTTAATTGTTAAATAAAGGTCATCTGAAATGTCAGAGAACTACGATCCCTGAAACAAGTTACTAGTATATGTGTCAATTGTATTATCCTTGTAGGATATTGCACTATTGTTTATAACTATTCTTAATCAGAGCCAGCTTGAATAATTTATATGTATTTAAGGTGGAGTAACAATAAGATGTCAACGAGTTCCTTGTATACGTATTTTTAGTAAGTTTATTATAAACTCATTGGTATTATACTCATACAAACATTATTTAAGGAAATGATGCAACAAGATGAAATAAGATAATGAATTTTTGATGGTTTCAATAAATTCAAGAGTTAATATATGGTATATGATTAGTTTCTCACGAATTTATTACATTGATTTTGATGTGCTGAAAGAGAAATTAACTTTTATAATATCTTCCAGTGGATAAACTTTTCATTACCGGATAAATGATAAGTGCTACTACTACAACAAACCCCAAAAGGGACACATAAAGAAGATTTGCTACAATAGTCCGAGTATTAAATCAATGTTACTTTGTCGAAATGATCAAATGAGAGAATGATAATTTTATGCACAACAAGGTCATTTGTTTACCATCACCATACCTATCTCTGCTTTGCGAAGTTGTCTTTATTTAATCAAATGAAAGGCATAAATCATACGTGATCTTATTTCCTTAAAAAAAGAAGAACTGCCTTTAGCTCACGATTTGATTTACTAATTAGGTGACATGGAGTGAAACAAATTTACTTTAGATTGAAAAAACAAGGTAAATTACCAGAACATGTCTGCGAAGAACAATAAAGCTAAATGCTTTACTCCGTAGCCAATTTATATCATTCGTACTGATATTTCATTGAAATCTTTACAAAACATTCTACTAGTAATCATATCAAATAATCAAATTGTTGTAATTCAAAATCAAGAACTTCTATAAACGGAGAAGTAAATAATACTTTTTTCACATAAAGAAGATAAGCTACAATAGTCCGAGTACTAATTAAATCAATGCTACTTAGTTAGAGAATGATCATTTTATGGCACAGCAAGGTCATTTGTTTACCATCACCATACATACCTATCTCTTAATAAAAATAAAATAAAAGGCATAAGGTATCAATGATTTTAATAAATAACAGATATAAATTATATAATACTTGTATAAAAATCTTTAATATATTAAGAATCCCTTAAAATTTACGGACTTGTACATGAATTTGGATAACTTGACCTCATTAATTTTATATAACTGAAAGGAAAATGAGTGCTAAAAGTTTAGTATTCAAATTGTAAATCAGACGATAATTACGAATGATAAATCAGCGGATGTGATTAAGATGCCAATAACCATAGGTCTCCTTTATATTTTAAAGATGTTGTAGTAAACATTTCTTTAAAAAGGCGTTTGATTTATATAATTATCGTAATCTTCAGAGTTTATTTCTATCATAATCCCTTATTTAACGAGAAATATTGTTATCCTATTTCCCTGAAGAGATACACAATCAAATTTATTGCAAGATGGGCATTATTTTTTTTCATTTTACAGCACGCTCGAGCTCTATTTAAAATTATGTAAGTATTTTAGCAACATCGATATCATGACAACCGACACAGCCTATTTACAACTACTTTTATATGATAACAAAACATTTAACCGAATCCAAGATTGCTTGAAGTTTTCCTTTAACCTAAGATAGTTTTATTTTTGTCTGAGTTCAGAATTATAAGATCATAAATCGATACTTTTATGTTCTGAGAAGTATAAGAATCTCTTAACTGCTGCGTTTCTTAAAACAATAGTTTTCTCAGTCATTGAATAGTTTTTGATTTGCTGTGATATGTGGTATGCTACAACTCTGTACAATTCGCAAGTGAAAGGGCAGTACTGACAAACAGAAAAAGAAACAGGCATGCTCTTTAGAAGTTGGTAAGTTGATACATTGATTTTCGTTACAACCAAACGTTTGAAATTTAAAACATTTTAAGGTTTTTGACAAACACATTTGTCAGGATTTGAACGTAAGTTTATCTATACTGTAACAGTAGCATTTCAATCTGTATTAGATTAATTCATTTAATTAAAATATAGAATGTCTTTCATTGCATGAATTACATATAGTTAGTGTCATCTAAGATATTAATAGAACGGTTGTAACAGCCGTCGTTTATCGGTATCTACCGAAATAGCTTACAAATACAACAAACGCACCATTAATGTAAATCAGCTAAAACAGTAACACTTGTTCTGTTATATAAACAAATAAACGAATATAATAATAAGATAACATTATTACATTACATATTCAAACTGGGACAAATTGCATTCATTCACAAAACATGTTGCTCTAATGCAGCAGTTTGATATACCACAAGGAATTTCTTTAAAAGTATTACATAGTTGCTATTTAATGTTGCTCTGTAGTATATTTTGGCAAGATAAAGGATATAAATGCTTTATTTATGAAAATTATATACATGACTTGTACAACATTCGTCTATGTTCTGAAGTAACCTATATAGCAAATGAAGATATTTTATCAAACCAACATATTTGTTTTCCTTTTGATAATTACTCAGTTAAGTTTTCAGATTGATTGTTACAGTTTTGGAACGATTGGCTAGTATTTGTACTGAGAATAAGTGTACGAAATTCTTCAAACACATTTATTTGATTTAATACGACCAAACGTCAATGTGTAACCGATTAATTAAGTATTCGCATCAATTGTAATAAAAGTCCATATAATAATTGTTAAATTATCATACTTTATACATTTATAAAGTTTTAAACAAAAAATTTCATTTAACTTGTTCCTTTTCCATTTCTTAGTGATGAATTCTGATTCCATTCTTTGATCTGTATCAGGCTAGGAACATAAAAAAGTTAAACTGACGAAAATTTGATTTTAAATGAAAATTTCGTTTGTCATACTTCAGAATACAACTATTTTGATTACATCTACATTGAATAAACAAAACAGGCGAAAATAGTCTTCTTCGAATCATAACAAATGTTTTTTTCATGTTAAATAATAACTATTATATACGTTTATAAATTAAAATTATAAATTATATAGGAAAGCCGCACATCAAATCATTAAGTCAGATATGACAATCGAATGTGAAAAGTACTTATTGTTGGAGAACAAGATTAATATGAATACTATGTGTTATGAGTAAGATAAATATTTGAAGCAATAAGGTACGTGTTCTTCTAAGTATTCTTTTTAGCATTTATAACAAATTTTCAATTCCATTTTGTCGGATGAAATTTATGACATCGTAGACAGTCGTGAGCAGATATTTTTCAATCAAATGTATTTTTCACAAATCACCGTGTATCTGTGCTAACGTTTAGTATAACATCTGAAATCATAGATGAGAAAATTGTGAGATGAGTGTTCATGCAAATACCATTGATTTACCATAAACAACATAACGTAAAAGATATTACTAATATCTTGTGGTAGAATGCCATAAATATGTCGTATAAATCAACATTCTATTTCATTATTTTATCAATATGCATTTTTTATTGTTCAAATATTAGAGGCCTTCTGCTTGGAATTCTACTACAAAAAGGAGAAAATCTTGAATCTGGACTGGACAAACACATTTGAAATCATTTGTTGCATATATTCAAACATACTCGTACCATAGACAAATAAAAAAACATAATATTGTTACTGGGACCAAAATGTAACGAATGTATATTAATGCAGATATCTAGATGCAAATTCCCTCCTTATTTCGTGTAAAAGAAAAATAAAGGATAATTTATTAGTCAGAATCAATGATACTCCTGTAATTGTTTGAATAGAAATATTTATTTCCTGATTTGTGTCCTAATGTGTTGTTCATTAAGATAAAAAATATGCAGTATCACTTATGTTTTAGTAAATATTTTAAAATGGCAAATGGTTTCTATGTGCAAATTATGCTTTTTATTAATAGTTGTAATGATAAAATGACAAATCAACTTAACTTAAGTTAACCAAGACAAAGTTGTCTCTTTTTTGTGCATCATGTAGAAATAACACCACATGGGTAATACATGTGATTTACTGCAAATATAAAGTAATGACTATTGTGATGTATAAGCCATCTTAAATGAGAAGAAAGAAATAATGGAATCAAGTTATTAGTAAAAATTGTTTGCTTTTTTGTAGTCACGGTAGCTCGCCTTTGCACACGTTTAATGATTATCCCCAATAAGAGTCAGCTTGAATAATTAATATGTATTGATAGTAGGACATTAATATGATCTCTTAACGAGTTCCTTTCTGTAGGTATATTTTTTACTTGTCACATTTTATTAATAAATTCTTTACTATGATCTCTCAACGAGTTCCTTTCTGTAGGTGCTTTTTGTTTTACTTGTCATATTTTATTAATAAATTCTTGGCTATTATCCTTACAAACATTGTGTCATGAAATGCCACAACCAGATTAAATTATTAGTTATCTCATATTTGATTACAAATTACTTTTGGCTTTGACACATTCTTTCAAGAGTAATGGCGTATATTTTTATTTACTTTCAGCAAGTTTTTGAATTTTAATAAAATGTTTTCGTATTTCATTAGAATAAATTATTTGATTTGACGGTGTAGTTGTTTTGTAATTATAGGAGAACACATGTCCCAACTTGAAACAACATAGAAATGTATAAATTCTTACCAAAAGTTTTAATCAGTGTGCTTTGTGTCAACAATGTCAAATAATTAAAATGTTAATTGTGAGGGTATTAAGTAAATAAGTATATTTGCAATTATATCTTCTGTACTGTAAAAGGTCAATCTAATCAATTGTTTCTTAATCTTATATATATTTAACAACTTAACCAACATAAGCTGCTCCAGTTTTAATTTTTTTTTGTAAAAGGTTTGAAACAGGTACTCTGACAAAATGTACAGGCCCTCTTTATGATTATAAGTTTTTCCATGACTAGTGGTCTCTTTTTCGGTGAAAATTAGGGTAAAAATATTTATTGAAACATTTGCGGGGCTGTTCAATACTTCCAAACATCTGCTACGTTTTTCTTCGCCTATACAAACGCTATCTTATAAAGAGTAATACAGCAACGTGTCTCTTCTTTTCGTCATGTTGTTATTACAATAGACATATAATGCATGTTATTTTCTCCAAGCATAATGTCATGATAATTGTAAAATAAAGGTCATCTTAAATGAGAAGAACGATAAGATATCTGAAACAAGTTATTACATGTAGTATACATTATTTGTTCTTTGTAGAATGTTGTACAATTTTATAATTATCATCAATAAGAGACAGTTTGAATAATTAATATGTATTGAAGGTTGAGCACTAATAAGACGCCAACGAGTTCCTTTCTGTAGGAATATTTTACGTGTGTTTGTTTATCTATTAACACATTGATTTTATACTATTACAAACATTGTTGAATGAAATGCAACAACCAGATGAAGTAAGTTTTATTTTGATGATTATTATTTTTTTGGCTACAATGATTGAAAAAAGAGTTAAGATATCGTATATTTATAGTCTCTAAAATGAATTAATAACATTTATTTTGATGTGCTGAAAGTGAAATTAACTCAGTTAATATCTTCAAGTGAAATGATTAGCAATCCTAATACAACAAACAACAATTTAGACACACAAACAGGATTAGCTACAATATTCTAAGTACTAAATGAATGCTACTTAAATTACTCGGACATATCAAATTAAAGAATGATCATTTTATACACAACAAGGTCATTTGTTTACCATCACCATACCTATATCTGCATTGCGAAGTTGTTTTTATTTACATAGATTAAAATTCATAAGGCATCAGTGATCTTATTTCCTCATAAGTTACTGCAAAAAGAATACCTGCTTTCATCTCATGCTTTTATTTATCAATTAGGTAACACCAATTTGCGTTGAACTGACAAGGACCAGATAAATTTATACACAGCTCTCATCCTTTTAACAGAGTTGTTAAAGTAATATATCAATGATCAGATAAATAAACTAACACACGTTAAAAATTAAGATTACACAAATGTTGCATTACCTGAACATGTCTGCGAAGAAAATTACAACTAAACCCTTTGCTCAGAAGCAAAATCATATTATGTGATAATATTTAATTGCAAGTTAAAAAAACATTGTACTGGTATTCATATCAAATAATTTTCATTTTGGTGAAATTCAAAATCAGGCATTTCTGAAAACAGAGAAGAAAATAATACTTATTATTATTTCAAGTAACTTAATGAAAATCATTTTTCTTGAAAAATATCTCGAGCTATACATTCAGCTGCAACAAACAAAGTTGAAAGTCTTATATAGAACATGGAAATGTTATAAAAACATTTGAAGACATGCATAGTTATTTTACGTTTGGCTTTTATCTTGTTCCTTGGTTATATTAAAATGAAGCTCTGAAACATATATATGAGCAACACAAACACGGCCATATTGTACGTGATGCTTTGATAGCTACTTACTTCAATTTAAAAAGTGTCTAAGCAAAAATAACAGTAATGAAACTATTGAGATGGTAGCAATATTCTCACTTAATGTGATAATATCTGTAGGAACATAGGTCAATGACCGATAAAATGTTGATAATTATATGGACTATAAAAGAATATAATAATATGTTGATAAGTTTGTCATTTTGTCTTTTTTTTAACCAAATATTAATATAAAGAATATTTAGTCATTTTAAATTGATCTTACTTGCACGAAGGTTTAGTTTTCATGTTGAATTCTGCTTAAGTCGCTGAAGAGGATTGGGGTGGGGCATTGACGAAACCTTACACATTTTAGTACTATACATGAACAGGTTCTATAAAACTGAGCCAGCACCATTTTCAATTTTGTCGTTTTAAGCGTTCTCGTGGATTCTGTTTTTCTCTCCTTTCAGTTATATAACGATTTAAAAATCAAGCCATGAAGTGATTTATACAAGTACATGTATGTGAAACAGAATAAAAAGTGCCATACCTTTAACTCCATGCCATTATTTTAATTCAATATTGTTACACTAGTCAACCTATTTTTTGGTCTACGTACGCAGAGAAACCAGACTTTTGAAACCGTCAATTTATTGTTAATTAAAGGCTCAGTATAGTAACCGTTTGATGACACATATTGATCAAGACATCTCTTAAGTGGCAATTTAGTAGCACACATCTGACTCGCTAAACTGAGTTTAAAAGAGTTATATGACACATTTTTTGTCATTTTAGTTCAAGAAGATGTGTATTTCAACAATTTCTGTATAAAATTATATAAAAGGACAGTTTTTGAGGAACATAAGATAGAATATATACATTTTTCATGTAAATGTAAAATATTTTTTATGTAAAAGGTTAAGATATTAAGAATCTCGTTAATACACACAAACAAACAAACAAAACGTACGTACTTGTATTTGTACTTGGATAATTTGACCTCATTAGTTTCATTTTACTGAAAGGAAAATGAGTGTTATAACTTATGTAAGTAAATAAATTCATTTTATGCTTTTCAGTGGATTACTGATTTATCCGTGAAAATTATATTTGATAATTTTACAGTGAAAATTATCAAAATATAATTTCACACTTTTCAATGACGAAACTACTTTTTTAAGATTTTCCCCATGTGGTACCTCAATTTTATTTTTGCTGACTATTCCGACAATGTCAGGCTGCTTATAGAAAAGAAAAGCTGAAATTGATAAATAACTTACATATCAAAATTAATTAAAAGAAGAAAACTTACAGTATGTCACTTCTATTCATTCAAATTACCAATTCAAATCACCAAATATCGTCCTTTAATTTTTTGTTTCTTTTTTACAGTCTGAAAAATACATTCCTTCCCCATGCAAAACTGCTCTTGATGACATTCGGGAATATTTAAGTATCCTACGAGCAATAACTGCCGTATTGGCAGCTTTCACTCAAAGAATATGTAAACAACCCAGCGTTCGTAAAGCTTCCAAGTTTTCCAATTTCCTATCCACTTTTTTGAATGTTTACACATCTGTCAACACTTATTTATTGTCTGTTACAATCCTCAAATAAGTTTTCTTTCTTTTAAAAAGGTGTATGACTAACAAATCCAAATGATATCCCTCTGAATCAAACACAATTATTTTCCTCCAGTGAAATACACAACTTTAAAAATGGCGGCCGTTTACATTTAACAAAGCCAGGTCTAATATAAATTCGCAGTCAGTAACAGAAATATGGATGGATGGTTGGACCTTTTCTCCTACTAGAATAGTTTGTTTTTATTATTAAAACAAGCGATCAGACATATTTTTTTTTAATAAAATGTATACTATCACTACCTTTTTACATTGATTGTGGAACTTATTTTTCAGCCCGTGACTTCTTGTATTTAATGAGAAATTCGACTTTTTTGAGGCTCTCAATGGGGAAAACAGATTTTAATATTAACTAAAATATTAAGGTAATTTCGTTTTAACCTGTTTTGAGCATAAAATAAAAAGAAAATTTGTTTGTTTGTTGTGTAAGATGTAATTTTATTTCATCTCGTGAACTTTAAAAACAGTATTCTCACTCGTGGCTACGCCACTCGTGAGAATACTGTTTTTAAAGCCCACTCGATGAAATAAAATTTCATCTTACACACAAACAAACAAATATCCTCTATATATTTGCAATTATATCTACTAAACTGCAAAAGGTCAATCTAATCAATTGTTTTTTTAATCTTGTATATACATGTATTTGACAACTTAACTAACATAAGCTGCTCCAGTTTTAAAATTATTTTTTTGTTGTAAAAGGTATGTCACAGGTACCCTGACAAAATGCACTGCTCTTTTTATGATAATAAATTTCTCCATGACTAGTGGTCTCTTTTTCGGTGAAAATTAGGGTAAAAATGGTATTGAAACATTTGCGGGGAGTTCAATACTTCCAAACATCTGCTACGTTTTTCTTCTCTTATATAAACGCTATCTTATAAAGAGTAATAAGGCAACATGTCTCTTTTTTCATCTTGTTTTTATTACAATAGACATATAATGCATGTTATTTTCTCCAAGCATAATGTCATGATGATTGTAAAATAAAGGTCATCTTAAATGAGAAGAACGATACGATATCTGAAACAAGTTATTAGTATACATTACTTGTTCTTTGTAGAATGTTGTACAATTTTATAATTATCATCAATAAGAGACAGTTTGAATAATTAATATGTATTGAAGGTTGAACACTAATAAGACGTCAACGAGTTCCTTTCTGTAGGAATATTTTACGTGTGTTAGTTTATTTATAAACTCATTTATATTATTCTATTACAAACATTGTTGAATGAAATGCAACAACCAGATGAAGTAAGTTTTATTTTGATGATTATTATTTTTAGGGTACATTGATTTAAAAAAAGAGTTAGTATAGCGTATATTTATAGTCTCTAAAACGAATTAATAACATTGATTTTGATGTGCTGAAAGTGAAATTAACTCATTTAATATCTTCAAGTGAAATGATTAGCACTCCTAATACAACAAACAACAATTGAGACACACAAACAGGATAAGCTACAATATTCTAAGTACTAAATCAATGCTACTTAAATTACTCGGACATATCAAATTAAAGAATGACCATTTTATACACAACAAGGTCATTTGTTTACCATCACCATACCTATATCTGCATTGCGAAGTTGTTTTTATTTACATAGATTAAAATTCACAAGGCATCAGTGATCTTATTTCCTTATAAGTGATTGCAAAAAAGAACAACTGCCTTAAGCTCATGATTTTATTTATCAATTAGGTAACACCAATTTGCGTTGAATTGACAATGACAATATAGATTTATATATAGCTTTTATTTTTTTAAACAGTGTTTGTTACAGTAAAATATCAATGGTTTATAAATAAACTAACACAATAATAATATTTCATTAAAAGTTTTAAAAACATTGTACTGGTATTCATATCAAATAATTTTCTTTTTGGTGTAATTCAAAATCGGGCATTTCTGAAAACAGAGAAGAAAATAAAACTTATTTTTATTTCAAGTAACTTATTGAAAATCATTTTCCTTGACAAGTATCTCGAGCTATACATTCAGCTGCAACGAACAAAGTTAAAAGTTCAATATAGAACATGGATATGCTATAAAACATTTGAAGACATGCATTGTATTTATTGTTTATGACGTTTGGCTTTTATTTTGTTCCTTAGTTTTATCAAAATGAAGCTCTGAAA
This sequence comes from Ruditapes philippinarum, assembly GCF_026571515.1. Classification (NCBI taxonomy): domain Eukaryota; kingdom Metazoa; phylum Mollusca; class Bivalvia; order Venerida; family Veneridae; genus Ruditapes; species Ruditapes philippinarum. The sequence continues at coordinate 416,775 of NW_026859460.1, forward strand.
CATATATATGAACAACACAAACACCGCGGATTGTACGTGATGCCTTGACAGCTAGTTACTTCAATTAAAAAAGGTCTAAGTAAAATAACAGTAATGAAACTTGTGAGATGGTAGCAATGTTCTCGCTTAATGTGATAATAACAGTATGAACATAGGTCAATGACCAATAAAATTTTCATAATTATATGAGCTATAAAAGGACATAATTAGATGTTGATAAGTTTTTTTAACCAAATAAAAATATATAGTATATTTAGTCATTTAGAAATTGATCTTACATGCCGGAAGGTTTTGTTTTAATGTTAAATTCTGCTTAAGCCACTACAGGGGATTGAGGTTGGGCATTGACGAAAACTTACACATTTTAGTACTATACATAAAAAGACTCCTGCAACATATTCTATTTTGTCGTTTCAGTGGTTCTTCAGCGATTCTGATTTTCTCATTTTTTTGTGTGTATATACAAAGAAATGTTTCGCCATATTGATATCTGTTATCTGATTCGAAAGAAAAATATGTTACACACCATTTACTTATTTAATAATTTTAGAAATCAAACTTTGAAGTGATTAATTCAAGTATGTGTAACAGATATAAAAAGCGTCATACTTTAAATTCCATGCAATTGTTTAAATATCGTAACACTAGTCAACCTATTGTTTGGTTCTGCGCGGTGAAACTAGACTTTAACTTAGTTTTGCCATGTGCCCTATATGCTTTTGTTTTCGTGTCCTGCTAGGCTCCTTAAATTGCTGCCTATGTTGCTGGGCCGTGTGGAGGTTGCGTTCATTGTGCGCCGCCCTTCCTTGATGATCTTGTTTTTCATATTTGAAACATTTAATTTATTGTTAATTATAGCACCGTGTATATCCAGTAACGCCGGAATGTGAAAATAACACACGATTCGTGCAAAACGTAACGCGGAATTGTGCATTAAATGGCGGATACCTGGCAAGATTTCCACCGCAGTAAATAAACTGGTGAATATATTCTTTATTTAAGAAAACTGAAAAACGAATTGCCGCATACGGCTGCGAAGACATTATACTTAATCTCTCATCAAGATTATTTCCACAAAAGTGCTTACTTTTTAAGATCGGCTTGACCAACGTTTTGAGTGTGATTTCGGCTTTTTGTCGACTCTTATTTCTAAAACAATGCATGTAATACCGTATAATTTCGATTTTTGGTAGGCACATGACATTTACTAAACTTTTAGTGTCATTGAAAATTGAAAATAAGCTGATAAAATGTGATTCAAGTCGTTTTATATGGTTGCGCCGATGTACGTGAATATTTCTTCGCGTTAATTCAGGAAAATATGATTTTTTCATATATGGTACATAATTATTACACAGGTTTTACGCCTTTTATCGGCGAGTATGAGCAGTTTTCAAATATATTTTTGTGGGGAAATTTTATTCATTTCATTCAGAATTTATTTTAGTCTGATTGCGTAGAAAATATAGACATCGAATTCGTCCACGAAAACTTCGTAATATGTCTTTGTTAAATGAGTACGAAGCAATGCGTGAACAATTTCTTACTCAAGGAAATATCGGGATTTGAACCGTTATTATAAAATAGCGATTTCTCAATATCTTTGGAGATGGTAGTTATGAAGGTGTGCTTTGTTTATTTATAGAGAATGATCTTGAAAAGTAAACAATTTCGTGGAAATAATCTTGTTGAGGGATAAAGTATAATGTCTTCGCAACCGTATACCGTAATCTTGATTACAAATTACTTTTTGCTTCGATGAATTCATTCAAAAGGAATGGCGTATACTTTTAGTTGTAAATACTTCATGCAAGTTTTTGAATTTCAGTAAAATGTATGCGTATTTCATTAGAATAAATTATTTGAATTGACGATGTAGTTGTTTTGAGAACACATTTCTCAACTCGAAACAACATGGAAAATGTATAAATTCTTACCAAATGTTTTAATCAGTATGCAATTACTTGTATTACAGGTCGGGTAATTGACAGACACAACAAATGCAAATCTGAAATATCAAAGATATTTATCAAAGAATATATTTACACAATATAAATATATAACACAAATATAACATGTAATGGTCAGAAATAAAGTGCAATGGAGCATCATCACACAACATACCCGAACAAAGCATATCAAGTATACGGGTGAAAGCTTAGTAACAGCGAGAGATAAGAATAATAAAAAATATAGAGAGATATAGATAGATACAGAATCATGGGTCCAATTACATGTGTCAACAATGTAAATAAGTATATTTGCAATATATCTACTGTACTGTAAACTGTTAATCTAATCAATTGTTACTTAATCTTGAATATATTTGACAATTTAAACAACATAAGCTGCTGCAATTTTAAAATAATTTTGTTGTGAAGGATTTGTCACAGGTACCATGACAAAGTGCACTGGCCCTTTTTATGATAATAAATTTCTCCATGACTAGTGTTTTTTTGCGAGAAAATAGGCTAAAATGGTTTTTGAAACATTTGCGGGGAGTTCAATACCTAAAACTTCTGCTACGTTTTTCTTCTCTTATACAAACGCTATCAAATAAAGAGTAATAAAGCAGCCTGACTCTTCTTTTCGCCATGTTGTTATTACAATAGACTGATAATGCATGTTATTTTCTCAAAGCATAATGTCATGAAAATTGTAAAATAAAAGTCATCTTAAGAAGGATACGATATCTGAAACAATTTATTAGTATTCATTATTTGTTTTTTGTAGAATGTTTTACAATTTTTCTAATTATCATCAATAAGAGACAGTTTAAATAATTAATATATATTGAAGGTTGAACACTAATAAGACGCCAACGAGTTCCTCCTTTCTGCTGGACTACTTAAACGTTAGTGAGTTTATTTATAAACTCATTGATATTTTACTATTGCAAACATTGTTGAATAAAATGAAACAGCCAGATTAAGTAAGTTATTTTTTGATGATTATTTTTTTGATTGAATACGAGTAACGTCTCTAAAACGAATCCATAACATTGATTTTGGTGTTCTGAAAGTACAATTAACTCATTTGATATCTTCTAGTGGATAAACTTTTCATTACCGGAGAAATGATAAGTACTCCTACTACAACAAACTACAAAGGAGACACACAAATAGGATTAACTGCACTATTCCGAGTATTAAATCAATGCTACTTAAGTTACTCGAATATATCAAATTAGAGAATGATCATTTTATACATACCAAGGTTTTTTTTTCCATTACCATACCTATATCTGCATTGCGAAATTATCTTCGAAGAAAGACATAACACATCAGTGATATTTATTTCGTTGAAATTGCAAAAAGAACAACTGCCTTCAGCTCAGGTAGCATGCATTAACACCAATTCCCATTACATTGATAAGCAATGAAACATCTACAGAGCTATGACCTTTTGCATAACCAGAACATGTGTACGAAGGAATTTATAGCTAACTGCTTTGCCCAGTAGTCAATTCAAAACATGTGATGATTTTTCATTGAAAGCTTCAAAAAACATTTCTACTAGTATTTATATCAAATAATTTTGCCTTTAGTGTAATTCAAAATCTGGCAATTCTGAAAACGGAGAAGTAAATATTACTTCTATCAGGTAACATAGTGAAAATCATGTTACATAGGTCAATGACCGATACAGTGTTTTTAATTATATGTACTATATAAAAGGATCTAATAAATGTTGATAAGTTTATCCTTTTGTCATTTTTTAACAAAATAAAAATATATAATATCAAAAGTTATTAAGAAATTGATCTTACTTGCCAGAAGGTTTTGTTTTAAAACTGAACTCTGCTTAAACCGCTGCAGGGGATTGAGGTGGGGCAAAGAAGAAACCTTACACATTTAAGTACTATATACATGAACAGGCTCAATCAATCTGAGCAGGCAACATTTTCAGTTTTGACGTTTAAGCAGTTCTCCAGGGATTCTTTTTTCTCCTTTTTTGTTTATAAAGTAAAAAAAATGTTTGACATTTGTTATTTGATTCGAATGAAAAATATATTGAACTCCTTTAAGTTATATAAAGATTTTTAAAATCAAGTCATGAAATGATTTATACAAGAACATGTATGTGAAACAAATATAAAAAACGTCATACCTTATATTCCATGCAATTTTTTAATATCGTTACACTAGTCAACCTATATTTTGGTTCTGCGCAGTGAAACCAGACATTAAGTTTTCAAACCTTAAATTTATTTTTCGTTATAGGATCAGAATAAAAGTAACCGTTTGATGACACATAATGATCAAGACAGAGCTTCTTCTCCTGTGTTAACAGGTAATTTAGTAGCACACATCTGACAGCATTATCATCTGAGAACATCGTCTGACTAAACTGAGTTTAAATGAGACATATGACATTTTTAATGTCATTTCATTTCGTGAGGATGTGTAATTTAATATTTTCTGTATAAAATTATAAAAAACAATATTTCTGTTTTGATGAACAGAAGATAAAATATATACATTTTAATATATATATAAATGTATAAAACTTTTTATGTGAAAGTATATATTAAGAATCTCGTAAAATAAACACAAACAAAGAAACAAAGCGTACGTACTTGTACATGTATTTGGACCTAATTAATTTTATTCTACTGAAAAGAAAATAATAGCTTTAAGTTATGTATTCAAATTGTAAAATTAGACGATAATTACGAATGTTCTATCAGCGGATGTGATTTAAATGCAGATTACCATAAGTCCCCTATATATTTTGAAAATGTTGAAGTTAACTTTTCTTTATAAAGGCGATTGGTTTGGATATTCATCATTATCTTCAGTGTTTATATCTGTAGAATAATCCCGACATTATCGAGACATTTCTCATAGTCTATTTCCCTAAACAAATTCACAGAAAATTTATTGCAACATGGACATTATTTAATTTTTCAAGTTACGGCACGCTCGAGCGCTGTTTAAAATAATGTAAGTATTTAAAGCGAAATCGATAAAATGACAACCTACACATCCTATTTACAACTATTTTTATATGAAAACAAACCATTCAAGCGCATCCCAGATTGCTTAAAATTTCCCTTTAACCTAAGCTAATTCTATTATAAGTCTGAGTTCAGAATTATGATCTTAAAATGATAGCATTATGGTCTGAGAAGTATAAAATCTTTTAACTGCTGTGTCTCTTAAAACAATACTTTTTTATTGAATAGTTATTGCTTTGCCTGCACATTTTGCAAGAGTAAGGGCAGTATTTTTATTTCTTCCAGACTGACAGCTAAAAGAAACAGACATGCTCGTTAGAAGTCGGTAAATTAATCAGTTCATTGTTATAACAACCAAACGTTTGAAATGTGTAACTGACAAACATATGCCAGTTCTAGGTATCACAGATGTGAACGCAAGTTCATCTATACTGGTAAAAGTAGCATTTCAAGCTGTATTAACTTAATTAATTTAAACAAAAAATACAGAATGCATGAATTACGAATTTGTAGATGACTTTTCTTTTGTCATAGATCACTTCAGATTATTACTACTAAACGAAACAGCAATTTATGGAAAACAAGCTAGGTTTTACGCACACGTTAAATGGCTGCGAAAGAATGATCAGCTGTGTACTGCATAAGTTTACATTAAGAAGGGCCGATAAAGCTCTGTGCAGTTGTTAAATTAAAGGGCAAGCGTTTTGGCACGAAATATCCATTACGTCCGTACTCGTAGTACTCCTTTTATACTGCGACAGGACCCCGTTGCCAAATCTATCCATATAATAAAACAACAAATTTGTGACCTCGCTTTACTATACAAATTGCGGCTATTTAAGTTTTTGAATCAAAGCACTATCCTAATCATCTCAAAAGAAAAACTATGAATTTCTTCAAAACGGCTGGTTTCATAGTTTCTAAGTCAACAAATGGATATATTGAAAAATTGTTTGATGTCAGGGCAATGCAACAACTTTTACACCGATGCGTTTTGTCCAAATGCGAAAAGTTCCCGTTTAGATGGAGACAACGTATTTACGCATGATTTAATTTTAGCCTGGTTCCACGATATTGAATCTCGGTAAACTTCATTGAGTTGAACAGTCATTATTTGTATACGGGAGATAAGATAACATTGTCTTTAAATTTGAAGAAAATGTAAATAAAAATATTTTGCAACAAAGCCAGAAGTTTAAAATTGATAATGTATTGTAAAGCTCATGCATGTAAATGATTTAATGTACTTGTGTTTTTTTTTTGCTTTTTTTGACGACTAGCGAAACAAATCGTGAAATTCGCAGTAAATCATGCTTATTCAAAATCATTAAGACTCGCCTGCTTTGCAAATGTAGATTTGATTAAAAATAAAAATTACGTTTGTCATATATATATTAGGATTATTAAAACTATTTACAATGTAGAAAGAAAATGGACTTTAATTGCCAAATTCTGATGCAAATGCATCGAAAAGATTTCACAGTGACTCGGATATTCATACCAAAATGATGTCAACTTCTGATCATGGGGCCAAACAATCGATTCCGTGACAAATTGGCAGAATTTGTACGTACTTATATTAATGAAGTAAATGTGCATTCAACCTTAACAAAATTATAAGTTTCTTAAGATCACCGAGAGTTATTTTGCTCTTCATTTTTCTCAGTTTTATCACAAAATTCAGAGCGAAACTAGCCTGTTTGATTTATTTTATGAAATCATAACAAATGAGTTTCATGTTAAATAATAGATATTATATACATTTATAAATTGATATTATAAATCATATAGAAATACCTCAAATCTATTCATTACTTCGTAAATGTATATGTCTTTGCTTCCAAGGGCAAAGTATTTATTGAGAAGAACAATATTAATATTGAAGAGAATATCTTATGAGAAAGATAACTTTCTAAAAAATAACGTTACGTATATTAATTGTTTTTTTAGCATCTCTCACAAAATTATTATTCCAGTTTGTATCGGGGACAGTCATGGTCAGATATTCTTCACTAATATTTTTCACGAATATAATCACTGTGTACTAGTGACAATATTTAGAAAACATCTGAAATCATAGATGAGGAAATATTGAGATATGTGTGTAAATGCAAGTACCATTGATTTACTGTAAACAACTTATCGTAAAAAGATAGTTACTAATATCTTGTTGTAGAATGTCATAATTATGTCGTATAAATCGACATTCCATTACATTATTGTATCAATATGAATGTTGAACATTTCAAATATTAGATGCATTCTGCTTTGGATACTATAACAAAAAGGAGAAACTCTTTAAATTGGACAGACATTATCATAGACACTATGATAAATTTTCCAGACGCTGTGATAACGACGTTTCCGAATAGATAAATGTTGCAAATACAAATCGTTGAACTTAATTTACACAAAAAAATACAGTATTCAAAGTACGTGAAATTTTATAAAAAAATTGTTTTTGGTTTTGAATAAAGTTACGGTATATTGAAGGCATGTTCCATTTTCGTATCAGGCACTTTGGTGTATTATAAAATTTCAACGTATGTCGCGTTCTTTGAGCTGGTCCGCTGTGGCATTACACAGCATGAAAATTATCAGAATAAAAAACAAAATCCGGATAATTTAAGATCATGATCATGAAAGAGATGGGGTTTTTGCTGCAAGTAAATTTGCTCTCCATTACTTCTACTAACAAATCGATATTTTATACCTTTTTATATATTTGATAATGAAGTCTTTTGATTCTTAGTGACAAATATATAAATATTTAATTAGAATGAAGATGTAGGTTAATTTAGCAATTTTGTGAAAAATATGTTTATTTTACAGTCATCCACTGGCAACAAACATTTGAAATATGTGAATGTGTACAGAAAGTTTCAATAGCAATACTTAATGTCCAACTTATTATAATGCAGTAATTAAATTGTGAAGATATATATGAAGTAAGTTCTTATACAGTAACAACTCTACTGTAAAATCATTAAACAATATCTGAGATGGTCAATCTGATCAATTGTCATTTGGTATTAATATCTTGTTGATATTTGACAATTTTATAACATTATATGCCCATATACTTGTAGGATTATTTTCTCACCGACGTCATTTACCTTCTTAAAGTACACTTGACCCTGAATAATGTCTTTTTGGTGAAACTGTTGTCAAAAAATAAAAGATTGTTTCAATCATTTGCAGGGATTTCAAAACGTTCAATCAAATAAACTAAAGTTAACAAAGACAAAGTTTTATTAAAAGCTATCTTAAAGGAAAAATAGGAATCGGTAATGGTAACAAAATGAGTTCATTCAAGAGATTTAGCGTATATTTTTAGTTTCTCAGGAATTCATTAAATTGATATAGATGTGCTTAAGTGAAAGTAGATTTAGAAATCTATTAATGGATGAATAATTCTTTACCAGTGAAATGATAGGTACTCACTCTTTCTACAACTTAATAGTCTAATTGAGGCGTATAAACAAGATTAGTTTCAAGTTCCCGAGTATTAAATGATTACTACTTAAGTTGCTCGAATATATTTAATTAGAAAATAATCATTTTATTTACCATCTAAATAAAAAACAAGGTCACTATGCGCTTGCACTAGGGAAGTATTTTCATTTTAAATAATTCAAAAGCAGTACTGATTTATGTCATAAGAGCGTTAGTGCAAAAAGAACAACAGTCTTTAGCCTATCATCCTACTATTATTTAACATGGAGTTACATCAATTTGCGTTGAATTGACACGACATTTAGATACTAGTAGCTCATATTTCCTATGTGATGGTAGATAAATGCACGAGTACAAATGTATCAAATATTATTCTTTTGATGCACATCTTATGCAGACATTCTAAAAGGAAGAATTAATTATATATTTGTAAGGTAACATTTCTAAAAACTTTATCTTCAAAAGTTGTAAAATGAGAGAAAAAAAAGTCCGATGTAGACCAAGAACGTGTTATGAAATAGTTTGTCTTTAATCATAACACCTGGTCATATAAAAATGAAACTCTTTATTTAAAATATTCAACAACATTTATAGGAACACAATTAAACTTGAGGTTAAGAAAACAAAATCGATGTAAAAAAAGTCTAAGGGAAAAATCAGTAATGAAACAAAAAGAATAAATGAATTGTAAGCATTGTTCGGCTGCTTTGCAGCTGAGTCATATTATTTTACTCCATTAAAACGCGAGTAAAACAATTATTTCCTTATCAAAGTCGTCAAACTGTAAATATCCTTAACAGTGATAAAACCTAATACATTCTTTACACTGAATATATAATTAATATAAAACAAGACACAAGTAGGATTATGGCTTATTATTGGTAGCATAATTATATCGACAATTCATTTCAAAATCAAGATATATCGCCTGACGTCTGTAATACTTCGTCGCTATCATGGACTAAAGAAAGCATTCGTCGAACTGGAGAATCAGCTCTATATGCACAAAAAATAAAAAACATCGAAGAACCAGAAAATGACGAAAACCACATCTATCTCTCGGAAAACATCGGATGAAGAAAAAACTGAAACGAAAAACTAATTATTAAAACTTTAACAAATCCGATCTATATATACATTGAAACAAAAAGTTAGTTATAAGCTGTTCTAATTAAGATAAATTGGGTGAGTGGGTTGGTCGGACATTCTAAACAGATATGTTTCGCTACCAATGTAAAAGCCTCGAATGGCCTAAAGCACGCCGAGTTGTACTTTTATACCCAGCACGAGAAAAACGAGCATTTTCCCGCCAATATTCATACGCTGTATGAATATGCAAAACATAAGCAGACGACATTTTACCGACTTTGAAACGAAAATAATTATATTTACTCCCTTAAAACGCGAGTAAAACAATTATTTCCTTATCAAAGTCGTCAAACTGTAAATATCCTTAACAGTGATAAAACCTAATACATTCTTTACACTGAATATATAATTAATATAAAACAAGACACAAGTAGGATTATGGCTTATTATTGGTAGCATAATTATATCGAAAAAACAAAGAAAGAATTTAAATGAATTAATATTTTGAACAATTCGTAAGAAATAAAATTTGAAAATACTTATATGAAAACAGCTGCGAATAATAAGTCAGGCATCTGCGTAAATCCAATAGAAACCCAGTTCAAACCTGAAAATTCTAATTCTGCAGCATAGATTTGATTATGTAACAAGTTTTTCTCCAGAAAAGCATAAAGCCTATGCATTAAGTCCATTGTTAATCAAAATATCATACTATCCGTAGACTTGCGGCAAATTGCCTAAAAAACACAGCCTACGGCCGCCAAAGAATTCTGCAGCCTACGGCCGACATTAATAAATCGCAGCCTACGGCCGCCAGAAATATTACAGCCTACGGCCGCCAGAAATATTACAGCCTACGGCCGCCAGAAATATTACAGCCTACGGCCGCCATATACAGTAGTAAATGTCATCCAATTCCATAACCATCATCACCACCTTTATTTAACATCTAAAATAAAACAAGTAAACAAAATATAAATGTGAACAACTTTTAATTTATAAATGTGTATACTTAAACATAACATCATAGATGCACCTTATAAATTTAATTGTTTAGACACAAACGATCTTCCATTGAGTCTTTAATATATCCATCTTTCGCAGACACGGACTTCCACCTGCCATGTCTTTGAATTAACCTATCGGAAACGTTATTATTTGCTGAAGTAGAAGCACCACCAGACCTAAACGAATGTAAACTATACTTTGTTTGATCGAAGCCAAGAGACGTTAAATTTATCAATATTTTTCAATCCAAACGAACGGGAACTTTTGTCAAAATAAATCTGTCTGAAAATGAATTCGTTTGAATCTGGTTGAATATTAGCTAGCCTTAAGTAACGTTCTAATAAACTTACAGGGCAGGAGGAAGTTCCGGTCCGGGCAATGACTACAGTATTTCCATCCCTCAGAACATCCGTTTTGGATTTTTCTACATAAATTTCACAATAAGAATCACAAATAGAAATATTACATCTCCTTATATTCAAACACTCACTAATACGAAAAAATCCTGCAAAAGATAATACAAACATACAACAGTTTCTCAAGTCTCCTAAAGAACTGTCCTCAGAAGCATATTTATCAATAAAAGTCTTAAGAATATCTACTGTGATAGGCTCTTTCTTACTAATTGGTTTAGAAATCTTTCTTAAACAACCATGAAGGCACAATTTTAACCAATCATTGCTACATGGACTAACACAATTTGAAACAATATGAGCCCAATTAATAGCATAAAAAATCAGATTCAGCTTAGAACGACTGCAAGTCGGTGATTCTCTAACTACGTGCACCAAATATAAACCGACAGTCACATGAGAAGCCGGTAAAAATTCAAAGTGAAAAGCCTCACACCACTTACTAAAATGTTTAAAAGCCAAAGCATAATTCTTGTTTGTTGATATTTCTTTTCCTCGTAAACACACTTCCTTAAGCTCTGAGAACAGTCCAAGAGAAGATAACTCTGCTTGCTCTTTAGCCTCTTGCCAAACTTTAGTATTAAACAATGCTGTAAACGATAAAATATATTTAAGTAGTAAAACGATTTTTATCTTTTCACATATAAAACAATATTCGTAATCAACATAGAAAATCAAAATCAAAATGCAATGTATAAAAATTTTCCCACGGTGTAACAAGGGACTATCTCAAAGTTATGTTTAAAGAGAAAATTAATACACCAAAATAAAAAATATTTTATACGATGAAAAGACATTTAAAACAATGAATTATCTATAAGTTTCTGATTAAACTGTTTAATTCCTACAATCTAAACGAAAAACCATAACTTTACTAGAAAATCTTTCTGAGCCAAATATAGATCCTTTATACTGGCCTTGTACATAAATCTTAGAAGCTTCCTTAAAAGTTAATATTTCTACTATGTAAGGCGCAAAAATAGAAGCGTCTGCAAATAAGAGCGGGAAAAAAAGGCTGGAAGGCAAATATGGAGCAACAACAGTACCCATAGCTTTACAAAACAGCAAAAAATTCAAAGCTTTAGACAACAAAAAAATAGGCGGAACCAACCAATTATTTTCACCTCCCCAATGTACCGAAAATGCATCTACTGCTTCTGTATCTGGCGTCCAAAACAATGAGTTATAACGAGCTAATTTTCTATTCTGATCATTTGCAAAACGATCAACACTATGAGGACCATATAATTCATCAACATACTGATAAAATTCATCACTTACACCATAGTCATCGTAATCTACTATCCTACTAAGATCGTCAGCTACAACATTATATTCTCTCTCAATCCACCTTGGTTCCAATGATATGCAAAACGAAGCACAGACAGAACCTATATCAATAGCCATACGATTAAGATCTTTTACCCTACTACCTTTTTCAATGATATGTACGCAGTTTTTACTATCAGTTCTCCAAATCACTTTTTTCCCCGACAAAATATTTCTAAATGAGCAAAGAGCAAACTTAAATGCCAATAACTCCCTGAATGTAGAACTTTGTTGTTTCTCGTCATCCGTCCAAACTTTGTGAGCAGCAGCACCTTCACATTGTATATAATCGGCTCCAGCTACTGCTGAAGCATCCGAATATACTAACACTGTAGGCAAATAATCATTGAATAAACTTTTATGAAATTCGTTACTAAATACCTTTTGCCAAAATACCAAGTTATCATAAATATCATGAACGTTAAGCTGCTTGTCCCAAGACAATCTGCTCTCTATTAAACGGAAAAATGCTTTAGTCTGAAACAAACAAACATTACCTAAAACAGGCGACATAGATATTATTTTACCCGCCAACTGTGCTTATTTCATAGCTGAACAAATAGGAAAAACAGTAAGAATCTGAGTAATAAACGCTCTGACATTACATATTCTCCGCTCTGGAATAAGAAGCCTGCCATTTTTCAAATCCCACAAAAAACCTAACCATTCTAAAGACTGCACAGGCTCAAATACTGACTTACCAATATTAACAACTAAACCAGCTTTCTTTAAAGTATTAAAGACAAATTTGGAATCTTTAAGTGCAAGTTCGAAGTTTGCATTAACACACCAACCGTCGTCAAGAAACAAAACCAATCTTAGCCCATTTTTTCTCCAATATTTGACTAGGGGTCTTAAACCTTTAGAAAAACGGTAAGGAGCCGAGCTCAAACCAAATGGTAAAACTGAAAAAACAAAATACTTTATAGTTCCATTTAAAACCCAAGAAAATCCCAAACAGGTATGATGTGTGCTTTTAATAGAAAAATGATGGTATCCTGAAGTTAGATCAAATTTAAACATATAACCATTAGGAATAAGAAATTCTTTAGCAACTTTATGATCTTCAAACTTAAATTTATCTTTATGAACATAAGTGTTCAAAACGCTAAGATCAAGAATTAATCTAAGTTTTCCCGATGCATTGTTCGTTGCTACAGACAAAGGGTTTACGTTATGAGGAATGAAAGGCACTTCATAAACACATTGGTTTTCTATAAGTGAAAAAATAGATTTCTCAACAAATGATTTATTTTTTAAAGCAGACGAATTATTATTCAGACAAAAAGAAGGAGGTTTAGTAATAAACGGTATAACATATCCATTTTCAATAATAGAAATAATGTCATCACTAGCTTCTATGGTATTTTTCCAAAAATCAATATTACTTTTTAATTTTCCTTTGACAGAACTATCTGATAAAGAACAAGAATTCTCAAAATTTTTACAAAAATTTTCCCGAAAGTCAATGCTTAGTTTCTTACAACCCCACTGAAAATGTCTGAAAATGCCCAGTACTTATCATATTCATCCTCACATTGTAAATCACTGTTTTCCGACGGAAGCGCTTCCTTGTTCAGACTTCGGGCGTGCTGCGTTCTGAGCGGCTGCATACCCAACGGTGGCTGTGGGGACAGTTCCCGGAGCCATGGATCGAAGCTTTCGACGGCAGACGTCCGGACATCCGTTAGCGAAGTGACCCTCCTCTCCGCAAGAATAGCAGACGACGACATCCCGCTGGTACCTGCGCTGGTTCGCCATGGAAGATCTTCCGGAACTGAATGCTTTAGCGTTACGGACGCTGCGAAAAGACTTAGAAGAAACACCAAGATTAATGATTAACATGTGAATAAGCTCAAGTTGCGTCAATGCTTATCTTGATAAATTGTAAAGCAAGACATGACTTTCTATACGAAATTGATAAATTCTTAGTTAAATAAAAATCACAAATACAAATTTATACGCACTCGCAAAAACAGACAGTATACTGTTATACATGTAATAGTATGTTTAACAAAGTAGAGTATAGAGATAAAAATACAATAAAAATACCGTTACAACTATCGGTGTATCACGGGTATATCTAAGGCAAAAATGAAAGTTACGTAATTATCTAAACATAACATTAAATTTAGCATCTAAACCGAATGACTTCAGGGTAAATCTCACAATTATTCACGGTAAATACTTACACTATTATCTTGATTGAAGCCAGAACTCTCCCTAGCTTTCTTTGCCCTCTCAATCTTGGAACGAGCTCGGTCCTCTGCACGGCGGATCTTTTTATCGTCATCACTGTTGCTGGCAATATCATTTTTCTCATATTCAGCGACATCAGGCCAGCCAAGTGAAGAGCTATCTGCAATTCTTATGATCTTATTTCTATGTTTGATTTTATCCTGAGCCTCTTGAATATAACCTACAGCTTTAGAAGCATTTCTTAATTCAATGGCCCTCTTAGAAGCATCCAAAATGTCGAAAATTTCAGTGTTGAAGTTGTATTGCTTCTTATTTCCAGCACTGCTAAACGAAACTAAATTGTCAGCACGTACCTTTTTACGAACACTCTCGTTGTTCCAATCAGTTTCCTCCCTGAAATCCCTTTTCAATTCTCTAAACTTTGTATCAAAAAAGTCTTTTATTTCGGTAACAATTTCATCCTTATTGAAATTATCCGAAGCATTTTCCGTGTCGGACATTCTAAACAGATATGTTTCGCTACCAATGTAAAAGCCTCGAATGGCCTAAAGCACGCCGAGTGTTGTACTTTTATACCCAGCACGAGAAAAACGAGCATTTTCCCGCTGTATGAATATGCAAAACATAAGCAGACGACATTTTACCGACTTTGAAACGAAAATAATTATATTTAAATGAGACGCATAATTTATTGCGGAATGACACGATTTATTTTGCGTGTCGTCAATAAAAACACAAGTACAAAATTAACATACATCAGCTTTACACTTCATGACAATGTCAAATTTATGGCTTTGATACAAAACATTTTATGTACATTTTGTCATTGGAAAGACAATGTTTTCTTATCTCCGTATAGATATTATGGACTGTGCAACTGTCTGTAGTTTACCGAGATTTTATACCGTGGTACCAGGCTAAATCTTGCGTAAACACCTTGTCTCCACCTAAAGGAGAACTTATCACATTTGGGCAATACGCATCGGTGTAAGAGCTGTTGCATTGCACTGTCATAAAACATCAGAATATTTTAATTCATCCTTTAGTTGACTTTTAGTTTATCTTTTAAAGCTTTGTTCTTTTCTTTTGAGATGATTTGGATACTGGGGTGCAAACATAGTTCTGGTTTCAAAAACTTAAATAGCCGCCTTGAATATAATAAATCGAGGTAACACGTGTGTTGTTTTACTTTGGTGAGATTTGGTAACGGGTCTGATGCCTTTAACGTTTTATATACTACGCTTATGTTCAAACATGTTGTTTTATCGTTGGTCATTTGCTTATTAAAAGTTTATATATCATTGAATCGGGATATAATTACTTAATGTTCAAGGCATTATGATAAACCATTACGAGCAACACTGTCTATATATAAATAAGACACATGCTATCGGATTTCTGGCACATTACGACATTGACTGAAGCATACCATGAAACGAATATTACTTGTACGGCTGTAATGGAATGTTCGTGTCGTAATGCTTCCCCTTAATTTTCAATAACTGTGCAAATGCGCAGATCTAAACAGACATTCGTCTAGGTAGCATTTTCGTCGGCTCTTCTAAAGGTAAATCTAATGTATGCTGTGCAAACAGACCATTCTTTCAAAGCCATTTGTAAAACCTCGCTTGTTCTCACTTAAAGTAATAATTACTCTAGGACCTTAGGTCAAAAACCGACAATATGTTAATATATGAAATATTAAGGATAAAAAATAAATTTAATTGTCTTTTTTACCAAATACAAAAATGTAAACTATAGTCATTAAGAAATAGAAACTTGCTTGCCAAAATATTTTTGCAAAATCAAAAAAATCTTTCCGCCACTTTGACATTTTCATCCTATTCGAAATGAAAACAAAATGAACGTCATTTTTTTAAATATCAGTCTTTATTAGACGGCGCGTGCACGCACCGTCTAGTAGATATGCATTTGTCCGTATAGCAATGGGGAAAATTTTAGACTTGATTTTGTGCATTTTATTTTGTTTTAACAAAATCACATTGTTTTCAAATTTTCTAATAAAAATAGCTTTTCTGATGTACAACATGTCACAGAGCTTTAAGGGATTAAAATAAACGTTTAACTGAAGTGATAGTGTCATGTTTGAATATCATATTCTTTTTATAATTATCTAATTTTATCTACCTAATAAATAACGTGCCAATGAGCCAGTCTATAGTCGATCGTTCTAAAACTTAACCGTTGAGAGAGGTAACGACTGAAGCAGTGTCATTCACTTCATTTGCTCCGCCTCTGTTGAAGTTCGTCTCCGACTTAAGTTGTCACCAAATTCGTTGACGTGGGTGGGGGGAAGGAACCAGGACAATTATGATCAATATAACTTGACGAATTGTTAAATTACAAGTTACAAAGCCTGAACCACGCCCACTATCAGAGAAACGGTTCTCCCTTAACCCTTAGCTCAACACAAACCCGTCTATAGTCTAATGACGGACAGAGAACAAGATGATTCACTAAAATACGCAACGCAGACTATTTTGGCGCTACGGACGCAGCGGAAATAATTTTTGCAAAACAGGCAAAACGTGTGCGACATGTAATTCATTAAAATAATTTACATTTAAGTTATAAAACTGATAAACTGACTGAAAAAGTACGTTTATTTTAAAATGTATCACAAATATTTGCAATAGGTAATTTTGAAAAATTTGTGACCGACGACTGTTCTCTTTTGACTAGATTTTTCATTACATTTTGTGGTCCCATACCTAGATGCAATCTTTTGTTTATTCAAGTAGTTTAATTTTTTATAAATAAGTACACAGTACGTAACAAAGAAATGATTATATATATCAATTTATTCATAACTATTATTTGATATTACAGAGATATTTTCGCTATTGTAAAATAACAGACAGATCGTCGTCAAAATCATTCGAACATTGTGCAATTCGCACCAATATTTAAATGGACATATTCTCGGCACATATTGTCTTTAATTTATTTTAAGTTTACCAATCATTTCAATTTCACTTGTTATCCAATTTATTTTGCTTCGAGCAGACATTTCAATCTTTGTCGCAATAGACAAACATTTCAGAATTCAGACACATACCAAGAACATGGAGAAAAAAATTAATTAGTGCTTCGGATATTCAGCTGTAATAGAGAAAGATTTTCAATTCTGATTTTGTACATAAGCTGTGACCGTTCACATCATTTGGCGACGTCTTTGATGTGCAGCATCAACATTTAACTTGTAAAGGATTAATATGTGTAACAAAAAATAAATAAAATCCATTCTTAAATTTCACGCACATGTCTTAATATCATAAGTCTAGTCAACCTATATATAGTTATGCGCGGTGAAACCAGACTTAAACTATGTTTTGAAACCTTTAATTTATTGTTTATTATAGGGTCAGTATAGTTACCATTTGATGACACATAATGATCAAGAAAGAACTTATTTGTCTCTGTTAAGTGGTAATTTAGTTCATAGATTTACAATAACAATTCCTTAAAAACAGAATTTGACTTCATGAATTTTAATTTACTGGAAGGAAAATGAGTACCTTAATTTAGTATTGACCTATAAAACAGACGAAAGTTAAAAATGATAAAATCAGCAGATGTGATTTAGGGACTGGTGACCTTTAGGGCCTTGTATATATTCAAAATGTTTTTGTTGATGTTTTTTTGAAAAAGGCGTTTGATTGATACATATAGCAGATTTAATTTTATAGTTTAATCTCAGCATTAATAAAAATAATTTAATCCTATTTCCCCACAGAAATGCGGACCAAATTTATACTAAGACGGCCATTAATCAAATACTTCATGTTACAGCACGATTCTATCTATATACATGTACTAAATAGACCTACCCCGGAATTACGAATATTTGTTTGTTTTCCTGCTAATGCAGGGTTCCACACTTTTACAGCTACAACTTTGAAAATAAGCGCAACAGGTTGACTAATCTATTGCGACTGGTAGTGCTCAAAGAAGCTATTAGATTTCGTTTTTGTAAAGTCATTGGCATTTAAAGACTTAACTTATTGCTTTAAGAATGTTTGCTACTCTATTCGAATATATATTTATATGATAAAATTCAATTTATTCCCTAAGGTACTAAACCGATATTTTAACCGATATGCTTGAAGTTTAAAAGGTGAAATAGGTGTTTATTTTAATTTTGTTTTGCGAAACAATTAATGTATGCAAAAGACAAAGGGAATATTTGTTTGTTTGTGTGTAGGATGAAATTTTAATTCATCGTGTGAGCTTTAAAAACAGTATTATCACGAGTGGCGTGAAAGTGGCATCTTATACAACAAACAGACACATTTGTTTTAAACAAAAAACAAGTTGTAATGAAAATTCGTCAATATTAACTTGAATATGAAAATCTGTTTTCGACAATGATAGCCTCAAGTTTAGACGAATTCTCACAAATACATGAAGTCTTGAGCTGAAAAATAAGTTGAAAATCAACATTAAATGGTGATGATATTATTTATTTTATTTAAAACATATGAATGATGACTTCTTTAATAATAAAAACAAACAATTCAAGTAAATGAAAAACCCTATTTCTGTTATTTTCGGCGCAAGTTTATACTAGACCAGGCTTTGTTTAAAGTGTAAACGGCCGCCAAGGTTTTTTTTTCACGGCATGTCAATGTTTATGCTGGATTCAGAGGGATTTCATTTGAATTTAAATCATACATCGAAAACGTATTTGAGAATTGTAACAGACAATTCAAAATTGTTGACAGATGTGTAAACATGCAAAAAGCGCCTAGGGATTAGGAAAACATGGAATTGATGAAAGGCTGTCTTACGAACGCTGGGTTGTTTACTTATTCTTCGGGATGGTGACTATCATTGCTTTCCATATTGCATTAGGCATTTTTTGCTCGTAGGATACTTAAATATGCCCAACTTTCATCAAGAGCATTTTGCATGTGAAAGGGAATGTATTTTTCAGACTGTAAAAATTTGTAATTTGAATGAATTAAATATGAATTAAACTATTTTATTATTTTTTAAATTTAAGTTATTTATCAATTTCAGCTTTGAATTTCTCTAAAAACAGCCCTTTCAATGTCAGAATTGTAAGCTAAAAAAATATAAAGGTACCACATGGGGAAAATCTTTATAAAGTAGTCTCGTTATTGAAAAGTGTGAAATGATATATTGATAATTTTTACTGTGAAATTATCAAATATAATTTTCACGGATAAATCAGTAATCCACTCAAAAGCATAAAATAAAATACGATAATCCTCACCAAAACCAATTTTGCGCACAGACACAGTTATTATCATAGCTTAAGGATTCAAAACCTTAATTAGAGTTCTAACTTCAGAATAATATAGTTTGGTCCTGACCTTTCCCTATACCTAAATTGACAACTTCAGGGAAAACATGCCCGCTTACGATGTAAGAGGCCCGGGGTTAGAATCCCGGTCAAACCAACAGTAAATTTCGTGTCTTGATGTTTAGTATTTTAGAATTATTCTCTAAGAATAAGCAAACATATGTAAAGAAAATTTATCACACACCCGTGCCGATTTTGCGACTCCGTAAATATGGTATTGCACGGCCGTGCATTTATTTTGACGTGACGTCATTAGCGTTATACAAACATAGTGTAAAGACGCGCTAGATCTTAGCGTTATACTATAGGCGCGTCAATGAAAAATGACTAAACGGTCTTTATTTTGGGTATGTGATAAATAGAATATTAAATTCGTGTAAGTTCATTACTATATTTATTGCACTCGTTGAATAAAACAATATTATGCTCGCCAGAGGCTCGCATTTTATTCAACTCGTGCAATAAATTCAGTATTGAACTTACACTCATTCAATATCCTCTATGTATTGCTGTGTATAAAATATTAAAAAAATGTACATAAATCTTTGAAACTCTTCGAAAACCAAAACCAAGCGAAAATTCCTAAGTATCAAACTCAAACTAGCAAAAAATCTTGATTGTAAAACTTTTTTTACATTTTCAGATATTTTCTACATATTGACATTGGTTTTAGTGTTTGGAAAGGATGTGTCATTTTTGAGGATGAGTAAATAGTGGGAGTTTATCTTTTGCGAATGCGTTAATAAAAAAATGGAAGAAAAACAAAGCAATGATGACCTGTCACTTAAAATCACTTGTAAATTGTACTGGTTCTAAATGAAAAGCAAAACATAGATAATTTCTCCAGAAGAACTTTTTCATTTGCAAAAATAATAAATCTGAATATGCCATGGTGATTGAAATTTGGACAAAATACCAATTTTCAATTTTCTTTTAATCATTGATAATTTTATTGCAATATTAAAATATTAAAATCTTGAAAAGAACCTTTTTTTTCTGAGAAGTTTTAGTATTTCTCGTCTGCCGCGTCTCATAAAAAACACTTTCTCCAATCTGCTTTGGTGTGATATATGATACAGGTTTGCACATTTCACAAGTGCATGAGCGAATTTTTCATTCCTTCCTGACAGGCAGTTCAAAGAAACAGACGAGCTCGTTAAAAGGCGGTAAGTGGATTGTCTGAACAACCGATTTCTTGATATCAAAACGTTTTAAGTTCCATGACAAGCACATATAATGTAAGTTCTTGGTATCACATATTTAAATGTAAGTTTATATATACTTGTGTCAGTTGCATATCAATCTGCTTTAACTTTATCGTAGTTAGTGTCATCTAAGCTTTTTCTTTATAATAGAACAATACTAACAACCGTCGTTGATCATAATCCACTGACATACATGTAGTTTACAACAACAAATGTATCATTAATGGAAAATACTTTAAAGTACAACGGCATCAATTGTACTGCTATATAATCAGACAAACGAAACGCTTCACCTTTAATACCGGGGAAAATTGCTTGCTTCAATTCATATAAGTTGTTGCTCAAAAGCAGTAGTTCGATACACAACGAGGTATTGTCTTATTTCAGACTGCACAAAACAGCCTTGAAAGAGTAGCAAAGTTATATACTATTGGTCTTCAATTTATTTTGACCAGGGATACCAAAGCGTTTGTTTACATTTGTCTGTGTTATGGAGTAAGCATCAACGTGCATATCTCATGAATTTATCTAGTCAAGTATTTTTCTGTGATTTTGCTATCCATAATTATTACTATTTATATAGAAATTTTCAGAATTGACAGCTGTTCCTTTAATGAAACAGTTGTCAAGTATTTGAACCTACGATAAGTTTAAGAAATCAATTCAAACACTTTTAGTCGAAAAATCAGTACAAACATCAATGTTTAACCGATAAATCATTAGCTTAAGTATCCAAAGTATTAAAATCCCACATCATAAATGTTATTTTATCATGCTATATACAAATGGTGTATTTTAGAATAGTTTATATCTAAATAGTCACAACATAATCACCAAAATCTTGAAAAGTGCCACTTCATATTTGGTTCTTTTCTCTTTTTAGTTGTTGGACACCAGAGCAAATACGAAACTTAACCAAAAATATTGCATGACCAGTTGAAATAAATACAATTATCATACGTATGTGACAACGGGAATAACTTTGAAGAACACTTATCGTCGATTTCTTTTTTGGTAGTCATAGTCACTAAACGTTCAATTAAATATCTGATTTACCCTTATACTACTGGAACCGAAAGTCATAAGCATTTGACAAAAAACATAAAGTCATGCAAGCCTGCACATCTCAACAGTCAGATCATACGCATATAAGATTTGTTGAATAATATCATGATGTTTAAGAAATTGATAAAGGACAGTTCCAAAAATGAAAGCTAGACAAGTCTGTGTATGAAATTCAGCAGGTTAATCAGCATATAACTTCATAAAATTAACATAATTATCATGGTTGACTAAACAAAGCTTATTCGTTTATTATTCATATTCATCTCTTTTCCCTCGATTGCTAGTTGAAACTAATTTAATCTGGAGTCAGCATTTATACATGTATACATCATACGTCAAGCATTACATTTGATTGCAATTAAGCCTTTGAACTTAACAAGAATATGCATGTTTAGTATCTAAAGGAAAAGTAAATGTTTGTAAAGCGACTTTATAACATCCAGATTATAAAGGTTAATTCGATATAAAGAAAAACAAGCACACGTTTTATTTAACAAAATAACAATTATATTTCTCTATTTTTCAATTAATGTTACTATTAGGAATGAACCCCTAAAAGAGCAGCTAGATCTATTTATTTATAACAATGTACCTGATTTTTGTGATAATATTCTCTTCAAGTTATTTAATAGCTAGGCGATTAAGACGTTGACCATGAAATATTTGCAATACTGTTTTTACTGCTATCAAATATCATATTAACAAAAAAATATTGTTCGAAGTTTTTTGATACATAAAATGATATCTTGGTAACAATATCTCATCTACTTTTTATGGCTTCTAAGGGGATAATTTAGCACATATTATCCAGCAATTCAAGTGTCAACATATCTAGGTACTCTCATTAATCATATTTTATTTATATCATCATTATGACACGTGACATAAAAATGATAATTTCAGAAAATGTATTACGGACATTGGAAATAAAACAATAACAAGAAGATAATACGAAACGTATAATAAACCATTTGTGACCTCAAAGGCATCCAGTAGAAAACATATTGTATTAAGTAATGGTGCTATGGCAACGACCTTTGCCTGGATATAATGAATTCAACCAATTGCAGGTTCCAAATCTTTAATCGACGGACTCAAATGTATCTTAACCAACCAAAATAATGATGAGTTTGATGGAGCAAAATAAATATTGCATCATTTTCATGCAGAAGCATTTGATATACTACCACATGTCTTCTTGAGTAGTTTTATATTTTTACCACATATTTTATTTATCTGCAATAGTATTTTTTTTTATTAATTACCATTAATCTTTTAGGACCTGACTATAGTCCTAACCAATCTGTATGACTTTAGTTAGGTGACCCTGTCAACAGTTAACTTATAACCTATAAATTATGGACACAAGGTCTGCAAATTGTTGTACTGGGTAAACTAAATCTTCATTTACCATCGTAAATATACGAGGATTCAGACGATATGATTTTGGTATGGTTACTCTCTGAACACTCATTATCGTTAATATTAGAGGCTAATCTCTATCACAAAGCACTGGGATAACCTATAAATATAAAGAGGTAAGGTATTTGGTAATTGTATGCTGATGAAGATTCTCTTTAAAGGAGGGGGTGATTTCTAATTCATGTTACTTTCGGTTTAACAATGAGAAAATCTTTTGAATTTAATTGACTGCAAGTGAAAGCATTTTGCATTTAATATAGTTTTTAGATAACAATCGAGAAATGAAGATCATTTCGAACTTCTGTAAAAAATTTTCATCCAAACTCTCTTCGGGATATTCTTTGAACAATAATTTTATACTCATATCTATAGTTAAAATGTTAATGCAAATATTTCCCAAAGCACGTGAACAAGATCTATTATAAACTTCCATAAAATAAATAAATCTTTATCTCTTAAGCGGCTCGAAAAATCGAATTAGTCGGTAATCATCACTATCTGAATACATAAAAAGGTAACGTTTCGTCTCAATTAGTATCTCTAAAATATACATACATCTATTGCAGATAAAGAGTTATAGTTGTACAGTAAAATGAGTTTTGTCATAGTTGAAGTATATATGTAATTGTTTAGGCGATTATATTCGCACTTCGAGGACTTCGCACTGTATTGTTCAGATCGTAATACCAACCAATGTTGTTGGTTCTTACATTATATAGCCAATATCTCATTTACTATAAGATAAATGTTCTCGCTGGATAAGGAAAGGCAAGTGTTATGACATGTGGTTTATAAGCAGTAAAGATTCTGCAGGTTGTCGCTATCTTTCTAGATATCGACATTTTAATTATCAAGATAACAATTATTTTACATGCTGCGAGATTTCAAAGTTATTAATACAGAGTTCATAAAGTGTTATTATATTTTGTATTGATATTTGTGTATATAACGATATTGAAACAATGCTTATATTTGTATAGTTGGTAGTAAATGATAACAAATTAGAAGAAGAAGAAGAAAAGTAAGAAGAAGAACGTTTATTTATTACTAAAACTACAAGTTTCTCGTGATTAACATATTATATACAATCATACATATGTCAGTGATTTAAATTGTACAGTTATATCAGCTTTTGCTTTCCATAGTTTTGTTTAAACAGCAACATCGTGCTTGCGTATTATTTTATTCGGATGAGTTTTTTTACTGTGTATGTTTACTTTCGGTATTGAATCGGTGTAAGTCGACAATTTCCGTCAGTGGTGTACGTACATTGTCGAGCTCATCCGTGCACTTATCACTCTTCCCTTTTTGTACTTGTCCAATTGTTTTATATGTTGTATATGTTTCTATGTGAGAAAGACATTCATTGGTTCTTTTAAATATTCTTTAACTTCTGCGCACTGTTTGTTTTTCCTGTCCCGCTCATTCTATTCTGTCACCTCTCACGAGTGGAACGTTTAGTTAATTCATTTACTATTATTTAGATCTTAGTTACTTTATTTCAATTCAAATTAAATATCTTCATTAAGAAATCATGTCATTAAATTTAGTTATTTATTGTATTTCTTATTCCGCGTCAATTGTGTATATATCGATATTGTTTTTTCATTGTATTTTGTTTTTATATGTATTGTATTTGTAAGATGTATAATAATTTTACCTTTTAAATCTTTTTTACTTGGATTTATTAACATCATCGAACCTAATCACATACTTTGGTGCTGTTCTCTGTACCAGAAATATTTAACCCTGCGATACACATATAATTAGAAATACATAATTTGCTTGAATTGTCAAAATCCCAAACATTGCATTTATTTATCACACTGACAATATTATTAATGCCTTCTAGTCTATTTTTAAAAGACAACCTAAACCTTAACTTTTACTGTAATAGCGTTGTTACGCATAAAATATAATAAATATAATTACTGATTGTAATCAGTAATTTTGTACACTGCTTATTTAATTTAAACATTTGATTAATTGCAGAAAAGAGAAAAAACAGAGTCCCTAACGAACGCCGAGAACGAAACGACAGAATAAATAATGTTGCAGACTCGGTCTGATTAAGCATGTATATGGACGGTACCGCCCTCGAACCGACTTAAGCAGAATTCAACATTTGAACATGACAATTGTGACATTTTGAATTTAGAAACATCCGGAGATTTATTCACACGACGGTCATCATGGAACTTTCAAAATGACACGTTCCATTCCGTGATGAGCGGCGTATGATCCCAAAGTAAAGAATGCGTCTTCCTTAAACGAGAAAACAATGGGTTTAACTAAAGAAAATTGAATTTTGAAAGATGATCAGAGGATATGAAGCCTGCATATCACAGATAAGACATCAAATGACTTATTTAAAAAGCAGGCAAAACTAACAGCTACGAATTCAAACATAAATGCACGCCATTGTAAAGTGTAAAATAGGGTGCACAGTAAATATTTTTAAAAAATCTGAAATAGAATATCATCTCATATTAGTATGTCATGAAAAATATAAATTTGATACTTGTACTTCTAAGAAATATAAAGTGGGTTTGTTAATCGAAATAGTTGTAGGCAATGATATTTGATAGTTACAAATACTTGAAAAAGTTTATCAAATGTAGTAATTGTTTGTGAAATTATTTCACGTATAAATGTTTCAAAACGAGGTATATTCCATTTGACTGTCATCGGAACAGTTGGGCTGTTATACGAGTGCTAAATACCTCTGAACTGTTGCGATTGACTTTGCCTGTTTGCAGTTGCTCATTGATGTATCAACGCTCACAAATATTGTTATTCAAACTGGAATTCTTAGTCGTGTTTAGTATTTTAGGTCCTTTTATTCATTACTATGAATATTGTTTTTTTTGTGTGTAAAATCCGTTTGGAAATGTGTATTTTGTGTCAGCCAATTTAAAAAAAATTATAACAGATTCAATTTTTATATTTGTGATTGTTGTTGTTGTTGTTGTTACTATTGCTATCTTTTAATTGTTTTTGTAGGATTGAATAATATGATATGAATCGTGAGTATATGAGTTACAACAGTTCATAGCATTCAGAACCTGATGGCTTTATGGAAACGAGAAAAATACATTTTTGACACAAGAAAAACCACTGCAAGTCACTACATTTCGTATGCATTTATTCAAAGTCCAAGCAAAGAAATTGCAAAATATTCTCTTAATTGAATCGTTAAACATTGTAAAATAACACATAGTTGTAGTTAGTCAAGTCACACAAAGACAATAACTCTGTAACTGTAAAGAGACTGACACACAAAATTCTAAAGAAAAAAAAACCAGTTTATAAAATTTAATTAAAAAATGAAAACAGACTGGTAGTGTGCAATTACTTTTATTATTTCTACTACTAATGTTAAGACTAGTTAATATGATGATATTATACTTGTATATTCGATGCAGCAGTCTATGGTTATTTAGAGAATAAGATAACCAGTATTGTCAATAATCTCTCTAAAAAGCTAAACAACCAATAAATTATGCATGGCTATTGGATTTTTTATACCAAAGATATCATCTTTAAGGTACTCGTGTACTACTTCCAGTGAACCAAATAAAATCTCAATAGAAAATATATAACAAGGTCAACGAGGCAGAAATGATGAGGTTGTTTAAGCTAAATAAATTGCTACTACATATGTTGAACATATTCGAGGACATTTATGTTTTGATAGGCTGATCTTTAACTGTTTCTCTCTCTCTTTTTCATTATGTTGATGACATAATTAAGAATATGGAGTTAAAGAATTGGTCTTAATTATTCAAATGAATATTATTGCTTGTCTCGATAAACATAGACTGGGTGTCATAATAAATAATTTGGAAACAAACTATTATTGGATCATAGGTGCGTTTGAGTATAAATATTCTAATAAAAAGTTTCTTATGTTTTCAAAATTTGGAAACGTGTGTCTCTGTCATTGTTTTTATGCAACATTTACGCTTGTGTTTATTCGATTTGAAAAGAAAATTGAATATTTCAGATTTTCTGCATTACAAAACGATACTGCAAATATACATGAATACAAATCAAATCAAAGATATCATTTCCGTTTTCATTATTCAAGAATACCATAAATTATTAAAATAATATGATAACGGAAATAATTGAACGTAAGATATATTTCCTGCAGTGTTTATTACATAACTAACATTTGGTAAATTAAATTAGTCCTGCACATGTTTGTTTGAGGTCATTTTTACGAACGTCCCAATGCTTTTGGTCTTATAAATTTCTTTATAAATGTGCTTTTTGAAGCTGGTAGTTACAAGAAGTTATACAAGGGAACACATGTGTTGTTTATTAATTTGTAACATAGACCAAAGCGCAGGACTGTAATCAACCCTTTTAATAAAAACGATATTACGCTATTGTAATAACACTTTACGTGACATCATTTACTTTACATACAAATATATCGTTATAGCGCGCTAATGTTAGCGTTACACTAAAGGCTCACCGGCGAAAAATGACTTTTTAACTGTTAACCATTCTTATTTTAGTTATGTGATAAGTACAATATTATATTCGTGTATATTCAATACTAAATTTATTGAACGATTTATCTCTCCCTTTTTCAAACTCGTTCAATAAACTTGTATTAAATCTACACTAATTTGATATCCTCTATACTTTAAATATACCGTCATCATGTGGAAGTGTAAATTGCGAGAACAATGTTGAATTCTTAATTACATACATTTACATTTTCTCTAGTGGCTTTCAATAGAACTTCGAATAGAAAAAAATCGTCATATATAAACCGTTCAAACACGTACGAAAAAAGATTTCAATAGCCAAATTCAAGTAGAAAAACTGTTTTAATTATCAAGATATTATCTGTTATTTAGATACGTTCTGATAATGCGATATGATACAGTGATAAGAGGACCTTTCTTAATTGGCACTTTATTTTAGAGAATAACCTCTATCTTGGTCATTATTATTACGTAGAACAAAGACTCTAAATTTAACGCAAACTTCCTTGTATTAAAGGTGTACATGTACTCTATATACTCTTATTTCATTTATCGCTTTACGAGATTCTTTTATCAAATTAAAGAAGAATGTTAAACGTTTTTTTGAAATTTTCATTTTTCTTAGTTCACACATGGGAGAATCGTTTAGATACAACGCAAAACCTGTATCAGCACCATTAACATTTCACGTTCGTTTACAAATGGTTTCGTGTGGCTTCACTCTATAAGGTGTTGTTTTTTATTAGCAAAGCGTGTACTTAAGATCCACAAGATAATGCATTAGTAATTTAAATTGTATTATCTGTATAACGCCATTAGATAGTAAAACATAAATCTCTCATAGAATACAGCAGTACAAGAGTTATATTTGTCATAAGAGTTTTGTCATAGTTTCTATGAACATTTAGTGCTCACTGATAGCGTATATGTAATTGAAAGGCGAATAGATTCGCCGCTCACTGACTTCACCTTGTATTACAGACATAATGTCAGTCCACTCAACAATCTGCTGTTTGACTTAGACAATTTGTTCTGTCTTAATATATCCATCATTTTTTATTTACATATATCACAGAATGTATCTGTCAGTGGTTAAGTAAAAACGATAAAGCCTCTGTCTGTTGCTATCCGTCGTTTATAATCAAGATAATAGTTTATTAGAAATTATTACACAGGCTGTGAGCTTTCAAGATTATTAGAGGTCATGAAGTGTTAAGATATTTTATATTAATATGACTTTGTATTATATGTCATTGAAAGAATGCGGAGACATTCATGCTTTTTCTCTGGTCGTGGTCCTTTAACTCTCACCATTCTTATTACGTAGTAAATTATTTACTTTTGTTTAAGGAAATTTAATTAAAACATCTTTTGATGTTACTGCTCTCTTGAATTGCAGAAATTGCAAATATTATTTCTTTTATCACATTGAAAATGTCAAGCCTTTCAGCCTTTTATTAGAAGATAACCTTGAACCTTGTTTGTGGATAGAACTTTTAATGTATAAACGTTGTAATATAAATATATCATGTATATATGTAATCATATGTTTTAAAGGTCCAATTTCGTAAAAATGTAACAGAAAACAAATACAAAAACAACTACAAAAACAACAACAACAACAACGCTAAAATACGCAAGTTATCGCATTCAATGACAGAGCGAGAGAAATCTTATGCAATGAAACTAAATAAGATTTAATAAGAAATAAAGTGACAAGATCACAAGGACTAGATGTGTGTGAACATCAAAGATTGACGGATTCTTTTGAAGGGTCGGCGAACTCCTATCGTGTTTAGATTTCATGTTTGTTGTTACATAATGGTAACATGATATTTATTTGTGGATGCTGTTTTGTTTTTACACACTGTGGAACGAATTTAGACAATCGGTCATTTTATTTATCTAGTAAGTACTATGTACGCACCACATTTATCAGAATAGGGATGGAAAAATCATAAGGGAAGATCGAGATCACCTTCCACACAGTAAGATATGAAAACCTTTTTCCGCCTCCGACCCTACCGTTTGTGGAGAAAATCAATAAACTAAAAGATAAAAAATGACCTTATCGGAATGCTATTGTAAGGCACCACAGAAAATGTAAATGTATGTAATTAAGAAGTAAAAAATATTGTCGTTATATCACCCCCACATATCACTCCCACAAGATAAGTGTATATTTAAAGTATATACACAAAAATAGCTTGTACAACTACTTGTAAATAAAACACCTACATTAAGGCCACACATATTGATTAGACCAGTAACATTGGAAGGTTGGTAAAAATGACGTCAAACAAACATGTACAGGACTGGTTAAATTGACAGACATGGCATATTTACAAATCATGTAATGTAATATAATAAATATTATATATAATGAATAATGTTTGTAATTATAGAAAATTTCCGTTTTCGTATTTGTTATTCATTAAGTAAAAGTATTTTTGGTACGAGACATTTGACTGGAATTGTAAGCATGTATACCCATTATCATTTTGTAATAAAGAAAAATCTGAAAGACACAGTATGTATCCATCTTATTTTGAAAATAAGATAAATTATACAAGATGAAGTGTTGCATAAAACCCTGTGACAGTGACATTTGTTTCCAAATTTTGAAAAAGGGGCCTTTGACAATAATCATGTTTGACTATTCAAGTTTTGTGCCAAAATATACTTAATATCATCAAACGCTGTCTTGATTAAAAAGATAATATACGTCCTAAGTTTACGTAGACTAATAATAACCATTACTTGAATAATAAAGACCATGCTTTCTTACGTTATTATCATAATAATAAAAAAAACAACTACAAAAACAAAACGCAAAAACAACATCAACGACAACAATAACAAAAAATAGAGACAAACAGTTAATAACCTAATCAGAGTTTATCTTATCAAAAACATAAATAACCTTGAATATATGCATCATATGTATTTGCAAGTTTTAAGTTTAAAACGACCTCATCATAATCTGCGTCGTTGACTCTGTTGTATATTTTCTATCGATAATTTGGAACATTGGAAGAAGTACACGAAAACCTTAAAGATAATATCCTTGGTAGAAATACATACACTACTCATGAATAATTAATTGGTCCTTCAGATTTTTCTTAAGTAACATTAGTGAGATTGTTGACATTTCCTCGGTAATGTTCAAGAAACCTTTATTCAGATTAATTTGGATATTGGTCTTAGTGACCATTTAGATTAATCATGTTATAATCTGACCATTATAATCATTTGCTTGTATTTCCCTATAGAAGGCAACCAACCAATTATCCTTACACACAGCTGTCGCTGATATAATACTAGTAGTTTAAAAAGGTTCATGCTATTCAATGACAGTAGGAGCATTATTATTATTATTTCAGTGTTGTTATTTTTTTCTGTTCCTTCGGGATCATTGATGCCAGCACTATTAAGTGTTGAGAATTGAGTACCGCTCAAGCCGGTGCTAGGGGACGTGAGGGATGTTGCACGTATTAATTATCACTCATGTACAGACTCAATGAAACCGAGTCTGCAATTGTCTTGTAATTTGTTGTGATTAATGCTTCCGAGGGATCACTTTGTTTTCAGATTTTAATACTTCACAACAGCAGGTGTCAAGTGCTGTGTGGCAGCTTTAGAAAGTTGCCCCGTACTTCAATTCAGTGTTGTTATATTTTTTTCTGTTCCTTCGGGATCATTGATGCAAGCACTATTGAGTGTTGAGAATTGAGTACCGCTCAAGCCGGTGCTAGGGGGCGTGAGGGATGTTGCATGTATTCATTATCCCTCATGTACAGACTCAATCAAACCGAGTCTGCAATTCTCTTGTAATTTTGTTGTGATAAAGGATTCCGAGGGATCACTTTGGTTCCAGTTTTTTATTGTTCAGATTAATTTGGATATTGGTCTTAGTGACCATTTTGTTTAATCATATCATAATCTGACCATTATAATCATTTGATTGTATTTCCCTATAGAAGGCAACCAATCAATTATCCTTCAACACAGCTGTCGCTCATATAATACTAGTAATTTAAAAAGGTTCATGATATTCAATGACACTAGGGGCAGTATTATTATTGTAAAACTTTGGCTTATTTTCTAAAACGCTGATGCATGTTATATTCATTTATAATACTATCAAACTTATAAGTCTAGTCATATAAGATTATAATAATAATGATTCCCCATTCCGAAACGATAAAACTTCCACATATTTACTGTTTGTATGAGGTTATCTTGTACTACACTCCTTTGGTCGGGTAATTTAAAAACAGTGGCGGCATTTGTCTGTCCAACACGTTGATAATTCTACATATCTACTGTTTGTTTGAGGTCATGTTATCTTGTAACAAATAATTCTTAAAAATAAAAGTTGTGTATTTGTACATAAAAAGATTTTATAACATACACTAGTAGGGAATGATCTGATTACCGTCTGGACAATAATAGTCTCTGAACTACCAAAGAAAATTGTCATGCTCGTTAGTAATTATACTGGGGAGAATTTACGTGATTTGAGAATATTTAAACTTTGACATTTAAAAATTTGGATCAAAATCGATCACAATTATCTTTGGAGAAAAAGCCTAATCCAGGAAATAAATTTTTTAGATGCTTGCTATTTTATTTGTGCTAGTAACAGTTGTTACTTTAATTTTGATTAATATCATTACATGACACAATTCACAAGTGCTTCTCAACACTTTAAGATGACTAAAATAATTTGATGCAGTTGCTTTTAATTTAGTATATTGGTATAAAGTAAACAATTGCTGATACTTGTCAAGCAGACTCAGTTTTTCTTCTACAATTTCAATTCACGAGATATTTATATGACCTTCTGATAAAAATTTATACATGATTTAAATACGAAATTTATTCACAAAGTACTTGAATACCACGCAAATGTTTTAATATCGTTAGTCTAGTCAACCTATGGTATGGTTCTGTGCGGTGAAACCAGACTTTAACTTAGTTTTTAAACCTTAAGTTTGTTAATTATCGGACCTGTATAGTAACCATTTGATGACACCCATAATGATCAAGACAGAACTTCTTTTCATCTGTTGTGTAGTAATCTTGCATAATAATTTTCTATTAGCATTTAATTTATCAGTCTTGCCAAGCTGGGTTAAAATAAGACATATTTCTTTTTTTTCAATTTTCAATAATTTCAGTTCAAAAGTATGTGCAGTGCATCATTTTTTTATATGCTTGTATGTAAAAAGCTCATATGTCTAAAATGAAAGAAGGAAAATAGTGATAATAAAAGATAAACAACAAAACCAACAATAACATAAAAAATAATAATTTACCTCATTAATTTATTATAACTGGAAGGAAAAGAGTGTGTCTAAGTTTAGGTAGTTTAGTTTAAGTATGTTTAATTTCAAATTGTAAAATCAGACAATAATTACGAATGATAAATTAGCGGATGTGATCACCATTAGTCTCTTGTCTATTTCAAGATGTTGTTGCTAACTTTTCTTTAAAAGGCGTTTGATTTATAGATTTATATAATCATCACAATCTCCAGTGTTTATTTCTATAGAACATTAACGAGAAATAACGTTTATTATATTTCCACAAGAGAATCAGAGCACTTTACATTTAAAATTTCATGTTACTGTATTCTACATGCTCTATTTATTTACTACATCATATAACATGTTTTGATAAAGTTATTGGTATAGAACGATTTGATTTTTTGTTTGTTCGTAGGTATTGATCTCCATATACGTAAATTTAAAAAAAAATATAATACTTATTTTTCTGAGAAGTATAGAAATCTCTCGACTGCTGCATCTCTAAATGCAGTACTTTTAGCAGTCTTTATGATTGCTATGATGTGATTTATGATACAAGTCTGATACAAGTCTGCACATTTCGCAAGTGCATAGGTAGTATTTTTAATTCCTCCCTGATAGACAGTAAGAAGAAACGTGCTCGTTAGAAGTCGGTTAGAATAATGTCATAACAAGCAAACTCTTGACATTCAAAATATCTTTTTACACATTTGAATGTAAATTCAAATACCCTGGCGTGATTGTATTACTGTAACCATTCTCACTGAAATTATTGAATGTCTTTAATTGCATCTAGTACACAACTTTTGTTGAACAGCAGTTATAGCCGTGTTTGGTTAATAAGCTATTGACATATTTAACAACAACAAATATAATGTTTGTCTCTTTACAGTACAAACAACATCAATAGTTATGATATATATAATCAAGTACATGTAAATGAAAAGTCCAGAACAAATAACATTCATTCAGATAAGATGTTGGTATATTGCTGTAGTAAATCTTTATTTCAGAAATTCTATGCAAAAGAAAATTATTTGAAGTTACATTTAGGCTACCGTATATTATCTCAGCATGATCAACACGCACATCTCATGAGGTTATGAACATATTTTATCAAATAAAGTTTGTTTACCGTTTTGATTATTATTCGGTAGTCATTGCTCTGAATTTTTTTTAGCATTGACAGCATTGAAATTAAAGCGTTATCGTTTTGAAACGATTGTCAAGTATATGAACCTTGAATATGTGTGTCAGTTCTTCACGCTTATAATTCATAGTCGATCAATCAGTTCCAAAGATAAATGATGAAACGCGATGAATAGTGCTTATGTAACCATATTTTTAAAATACACATATAATAAATGTTGATTTGGAATGCTATACATTTAGTCATTCAAGGATGTCTAATTATAATGAAACGTTTTAATTACTTTGTTTGTCAAACAATAGATGATCAACAAGAGCTTTTAATACCTATTAAGGTTAATATTTGTTACTTTTTTCTTTGTATTATATATTTTATTTTATTTAAGTCTCATCCATATTTAACAATTTTAAAAGACATATAAAATTACAATTACAATATGGTCATTCTAAAAAGAATTATCTGAGACTATATGTTTACATATATTTACATATACAGTAAAGTTCCACCAAAAAAAGACCACACAAAATGATGGCCCCAACAGCGGAAAGGTCCCATCAGCGAGCCACTTCAGCTCCATGACTTAAACTCTTATTCTTTATATTGCCGAAATTTGCATGATTTTGTAACATTCAAGGTGGTCTTATCAGTGGAACTCCACTGCATATACAATTAATGAACACTATACATGTATATACACTAATCCGTAATCAGCATTTGTGGAACACCGAAGTGTTAACCTTATGTTAACACTTCGTTGCTCCACCCACACCATGACTGCACATAAACCAGACATCAATATTTTCCATATAGTTAGGCAGTTAAAAAATTAATAGGACACAGTTGCTAATCCAGACATAAACTTTATCTAAATTTTTTCTAAAGACAAGCTGTCAAATAAAACACTTAAAATTCTGTCATAAGTAATGATCAGCCCTCTAAAACCAAACTTCTTTACTTAATAAGAATAGAAATGAGAACTAGATTAGCAACCATGTCTTATCATGTGATAAACAAGAAAAATATTACATACATTCGTATGTAATATAGGTACGATTGCATACTACTTTTTGTGAAGACTTTATGTTTGCTGAATTAAAGG
Organism: Ruditapes philippinarum; assembly: GCF_026571515.1. Classification (NCBI taxonomy): domain Eukaryota; kingdom Metazoa; phylum Mollusca; class Bivalvia; order Venerida; family Veneridae; genus Ruditapes; species Ruditapes philippinarum. The sequence continues at coordinate 452,334 of NW_026859460.1, forward strand.
TGTAATGTAAAATGAACAAACATGTCATGAGATATTTTATATCTTTAAACATTTTCATGGAATGTAATTAATGTATCATCATATTAAAGTTGCATGCCTTCAGATGAGAAAAATGATTTCAAGGAAATCAAAATATGAAAAGAAAATTCACGGTCAATTGACTGCTTTGAAGCATAATCACAAAATAAAATTACAGGAAATTAAAAACCTTTTTAATACACTAAAGGTAGAATTTCATTGTAAATCATAGTCAAAGATTTCAGATATGATTATTTATTCATATTAACATCATTATTGGCTATATATTGATAAAAAAACCCCGAAAATATGAAAACGGTATACGCGCAGAGATTAGCTATAATTAAAATTCCCGCGCTAAGTCGCGGTGGTGCTTGGGATAATCACTTGATACTGTAAATGGCAGCCATTTTACGATACGAATCCTCGGACAGTTTATCCTGCAAAAAATACTTGCAATTCAAAGTTTGCTGGCTACATAAAGATTATCGATTTACTCTTTGCACACTTTTTCTCTGCCTGAGTATAATAATATTGACGTGTTTTCATTGGCTTAAACCATCACGTTAATACCAATACACATGTAGGTGTGAACTAATTTCGTGTTCATTAAAATTATTCCGTTAATAGACATATAACAATCTTATTTACAAATGAATTGATAAAACAACAATCCCAGAAGCATTTAAGATAATAACAATCATTGGAAAAAAATAAATGGATATAAATTGTAAATTTGTGTTTGACAACTCAACCCCCTAAACAAAACATAATAGACTCAACCAAAACAAGCGCCTGCTTCTTCACCTAACTATGTAGTTGCATGACCATGATTAGCAATTTAGCGAACCAAATCTAAGAGATAAACCTATTGTAAAAATAATACTATGACCACAGCAGATTTCGTACAGAAAACCCTTAACTATTATTAAGAAAATCCTACCCATGTGTAAAATTAATTTATTTCGACAATTTACTACCATATATCTGGAGACACCGCAAGTCTGAAGATATATACAAGTATTGTCAAAACAAATATATCTTATATTTTATATACAATACTTATTTTAAAATGTTTAAAATCATCTACTGAATCTCAAGTGTTGTGATAAATATATCTATTTCGAATGTTAAGAATTTGATAACAGGATTTTGCCGCACACTTAACAATATTTGGATTGGAGAGTATAAAGTATAACTTTTCATCATCACTTAAGTTTTCAAACCCACTATCTATTTCCATAGCTTTTACAAACAGGTCATTCCTAATGTCAAAATAAACATTGCAGTACAACAACACATGTTTTTCATTTTCTACCCCTAAATGGCATAAAGGACAAATTCTATCATTTACTGCCAGACGCTCATATCTACCAGTCTCTAGCCTAATTGGGGCTACTCCACAACGAAATTTAGCATATGCAGATCTATGTTTGCTATGCAGTATAGTTTTGACATATTCTTCTGTCTCATAGTTAAACTTGAAGTTTCTATATGTTCTTAGTTTATTAAGACCACAATTGCTAGAACTATATATCAGGTGAAGTGATTCAATCCATTTGTCTAGATATTCACTAAAAACATTGTCTACAACTTTATCTAACAATTTTTTTCTTGTGTAAATGTACATGTTCCATAGCAATATAATCACCACAGTTGTATCTTATCAAAATATCTTGTACTCTATAATTCCAGTTTTTACAGTTGGTACCAGACACATATTTACAATGTTTAAAGATCGTTTTATTCAGACGTGAATCTGGCATACTTGAAAATCTACATAAAACATTACTTACACATTTTACCTGCTTAGCAAACACTGGTTCCCAGCCCATGTCACCAGCAACAGCAGAGTTGGGGGTATATCTACCTGTACCCAAAAAGAACCTCATAGCTCTGTTTTGGACGGCATCAATACAGGCAAACTGTTTTGTTCCCCAGATGGAAGCCCCATATGCTACTACCGGCCAAACTAGCGAGTCGTACAACTTTGTAAAAACATTGTAGGGCATGCCACCCATATGTTTGAATTTAGCAATTAAAAGGCCCAAGGCTCTACCTGCTGCTTGTGACACAAACTTTGCTGTTATATTGTAATCTAAGAACTCATTCAATACAAGACCTAAATAAGTATATTTGTCTGTATAATCTAACACATTGCCATTACATTTAAATTCATACTCGGATCTAGACATAGATGATGTTCTAAAGTGTATAACATTACTTTTAGACATATTAATAGACATATTGTTTATATCACACCAATGACACAAGGTATTCAACATAGTCTGCAAATCATTTTCATTTTTTGCTAGTAGAACAATGTCATCTGCGTACAATAAGATAGATACCTTAGTACCATCATTTAATTCTAAGCCCAAATCTAACGTGTTTATAGTAAAGGCAAGGTCATTTATAAAACAATTAAAAAGGACAGGTGAGAAAATGCATCCTTGTCTCAAACCAATCTTAACATCAAACCATTCTGTTTTGTAGCCATTAATTTTAACACATGAACTTACATTAGCATACAAAGATTTAATGGCTTTTAACATTCTATCATTAACACCCATGTTAGCAATACGGTTCCACAAAACAGAACGGTCCACAGTATCATATGCCTTTCTGAAGTCAATGAAAGCCGCAAAAGTAGCAGTTTTTCTCTTTAGTCGTGACTCAATAAGTGTTGTTAGGCTATGTAAATGATCTGTAGTACTTCTCTTTTTTCTGAAACCGTTTTGCCCTTCTGCAAGTAATTCATTATCTTCAAGCCATTTTGCAAGTCTATCATTGAGAACTGAACAATATAATTTGTACATAGTTGGGGCCAAAGTAATACCCCTGTAATTCGATGGATCCCTTGGATCTTTAGTATTTGATTTCGGAATGGGCGTAATAATACCTTTACCCCAGTCACAAGGGACATAACCAGTTTCAAAACAAACATTAAAAAGCTTATGTAAAACTAAAATTGCAGTATCATTTCTAAAAATTTCATATGACAGGTCGTCAACACCACTTGCTTTATTTCTACCCGATTTTAATATTGCATCACGAACTTCAAAAATAGAAATATTCCTGTTTAATGCAAAAGCCTCAGGCCCAGACAATACAGAAGTACTAGTACCATTATTTGCTGTAGCTGTTACATCATTATATAAAATTCCGGAAACAAAGTGATCCCTCGGAAGCATTAATCACAACAAAATAACATAAGAATTGCAGACTCGGTTTGATTGAGTCTGTACATGAGTGATAATGAATAAGTGCAACATCACTCACGCCCCCTAGCACCGGCTTGAGCGGTACTCAATTCTCAACACTTCATAGTGTTGGCATCAATGATCCCGAAGGACCAGAAAATATAACAACACTGAAGTGAAGTACAGTTTCAAAACTATTTTTCCATGTATTAAGTACATAACTAATATTTGTATTTACAGACCCTTGCTCATCTAATACTTCTAGGGGTATTGGCTTTGATTTAGCACTAGACACACCAGTCTTTCCTATTGTTTTCCAGAATTTATTCTGGTCTTGCTCTACATAACAAAGCATATCTTCTTGCATTTTGTACCAAAACTGTCTCTTTGCTCTTTGCACAGCCCTATTAAAATTTTTACGACAAGAATTATAGTGCATTCTTAATTGTTTTTTAATGTTTGTAACAGTGCAGTTTACCCACTTTTCCTCAGCTGCACATACAATAATATTCCACAAGTGTGTAAGATCTTCACACCACCAAGTATTCTTAACCCGTCTGTGTTTATTTGAGCAACCAAAATGTACAGTTTTACTAGGTATTTGATCTGACATATCATTTTTAATAGTTTTACATAATGAGATATAAGCATCATTTACACATTCCTGTGTTCTTAAACTTTGCTCTAACTGATCAACTACTGTCATAAGCTCATTATATACCTCATTCTCAGACAGAAAGTTTTCTGGGATTCTATTAGTAAGATACTTTGTTTGCCCATGAGACTGTTGGTCAATTACAGGTTCAAACCCCTTGTCAAACTCATAGCATATATTCCATAAAAGAAGGGAGTGATCCGGTATACCTACTGGGTGTGGAAACTGTACATTTGAAACAAGACTTGATGATCGTATAACTTCAAATTCATTAAACATGAATAAGTCATCATGACTAACTAAACAATAATCTACTACAGAACATCCCTGTGGGCGAATGCACGTGTAATCATTTGTTTTATAATTTCTGCCATTTAAAATACAAAAATTAGCACTAATTAAAAAATCTATAAAATTCTCACAGTATTCATTGCAGTTAAAATCAACAACATGTCTATCAAGTATATCATCAACCCCTTGTATATAATCTGATTCATCCCCAACTCGACTGTTAAAGTCACCACATATGATAATAGTACCCTTTTCCTGATACTCAAATATACTGCATAATAAGGTATCAAAATACTGAGAAGCATCAACCTGTCTTGTTGAGTACTTTGGGGGTAGATAACATACACATACATAAAAACACTTATTATTACACTTATCTTTCAAACATAACCATAAAACACCATCATTACTGTCATCAACAATAAAAATATCAAAGAAATTAAAAAGCCATTTTTTTACTAAAAACCCAACCCCGCCAGACCCTGACCAAGCTTTTCTATGAAGGTGTTTTCGATTATTTCCAAACCAAACATAATTTTCTAAAGAAATATTTTCATCAAGTTTCAAATGTGTCTCTGCAATGCCAATTAAATCAATGTTCATAGAATTTATGCAGGTTTCTCTTAATTGAAAGTTAATGGAATCACTATCTGGATTCCATCCATTAACGTTCCAAAATCCTGTGGTCCACTACCGACGATTTCCCCCACGCTGTCCTCGTGCACCTCCTCTTTTTTGCCAACCGTTAGCACGATCGTTTCGGTAACCACCCTGGTCACCACGAGCATCACCGTTACGGTGGTTTCCCCTTGCCGTACCAGAATGAGATCTATCACTGCGGAATAACGAATCATCCCTAGGATTTTCACTGTTTAAACTGTCAGCAACCACATACTGGCCTTTAACTTTCAAATTTTTCTGACCACTATTAATTGCTCTCACAATTGTACGCATGTTAGCAGCCAACTGCCTATCACTTTTATGTTGATCATTATGAATGTATACTTTACTATATCTAGCACTATCTTTCAATTTGATTTTATTTTTCATCACCTTGAGTCGGTCTTCTGAACTCCCTATGTTTGCAACCACTACCCCTGGATTTCCATTACTCAACTCGTCTTTCCTTTCCACCCGTATAACTGAAATATCAGGTAGACCCAAATCGCTGCTTATAAGGTCTGACACTTTCCTACGTAGGTTTTCTCCTGTATGGTATGGTAGGTTACGTATAATAATGTTAGACGAAATGTCAGAATGCACATTTGGACTCTGCTCCACATTATCTGTCAAACTCCCAATCTTAGCAGTCATTTCTTCCATATCACTTTGAAATTCTCTCCGCAAGTCTGATACTTTGTTATCTATTTCCTTCTGTAGCTTGGATGTTTCCATACTAAAACGTTTGTCAAATACTTTTGTAAGCTTATCTGTTATTTTATCTGTCATTCTCTTTTCTACATCACATATCTGACCTTCTATAGCATCTAACCGATCATTCAGTTTTCTGTTAACATTCTGAATATCTCTCGATAATTGCAAAAGTATCTGTTTTGTACTCACATCCTCTAACTCTGCAGCTTCATCACTTCTACAAGATTTACTCTTCTTAATATGATGATCAATGTCATTTGTGTTATCTTCGATTAGTTTTCTTTTTCGTGCTGAATCTCTAACGGGCGAGTCTACAGGGGCAACAGGATTAGTTGCCATTACCGCATCCACGTAACTTACAGCCTCGCTTTCACTTCCACCACTCGCCATATTCCATATATTTGCGCTCTTTTGTTAACAAGTCTCCCAAAGAGTCTAGAATAATTCAGACCGGGTCTATATTTCCAAATTTGGATGGTCACGAAAACCAATTACAATGTAAATCGACCCGGTGATTACGTACACTACTCCACTTGTGTTTCATTAACGGTGCAGGTGCAATTTATGCCCTCGAACAATAAGTCCGCCTTCAATATTTTCCACTTAATTTCCACGTAATTCCCACGTCAATCCTTCTCAATTTCACTTTCTGCATAAACGATATCCGTTCTTCCACAATTGTGCTGACCAGTTTATGAAAATAATCGCCTTTGCAACACAAAATATGCAAACTTTTCACCACTGCCTTTGTCCGGATTTCAAAAAACGTGCTTACGGTCAGAGACCACTAAATATACTCGGTACAGACCAGAATACATGTATGTAGCTCCTGTAGTTGTTGGATTCTAACCTTTTAGAGGTATTTGACCATAAAACATAAACAATACTTGTAATACTAAAATAAATCCAAATGACCAGTTAAAAATAATTAATTATTATCATATGTTTGTGACAACGATAATTCATCGTCGACTTCTTTTTTGTCGCCATGGATTTACCCTTATCCTGCTGAAACCGAAAATGATACAGAGGTTGTATACGGTTCTCTTGATATATCCGAATTTTATAATGGACATTTTCAAAAAAGAAAGCGTGATCAGTCCATTTAAGATATTCAGCAGTTTAAAGGGTTAATCAGTCAATCACTTATATAATTCGCAAAGTTCATTATTTATAATTCATTCATCTCCTTTTCATCAATTGCTAGCCGTAGAATTATTCTTATCAGCTCGAGTCCTTACTGATACATGCATATCTTAAAGAAGTCTACATTTTGATTTCATTTCAGCAATTAACTCAACTTATGTAGCGAAAATTAGGTATGTACAATATCTAAGGGAAAGAAAATGCATTTCTGTAAAACAACTTTTATACAACCAAGTATTTCCAGTAAAAAGACACCCAAACATATGCATTATAGCTAGCTTTCATTTAACATAATTTATGATAGTTACAATTTTATTTTGCATCCCTCTAAATTTCGGTATAATTATGATGATTTGATAAAAGACTACTAAAAGATCAGGTAGATATATGAATATTTTAATGTAATTATGTAATGTTGAACGTGACATATTAAGTAACATTTGACATTCTGTTTTTATTAATGTAATATATAATATCCCCTTTTAATTATCTTATATTAATTAAAAGAAAAGTCAAGTCATATCGTAAAAAGGGCGATACTGTTTTACCTGTATTAAGTTTTACATAATAAAATATCATTCTAGGTGTAATGTGTTATGATCTTTTCTTTCACGTTTGTAATTGCTTTTTCGAAGATAATTTAGCTCATATTCTACATCAATTCAAATGTCAACTTTTCCTAGTACACTTCATTCATCATATATTTCCTGTAATAACTGTATGACGGGGACATAAAAATTAACATTTAAGAAAATGTATTACGAACATTGGAATAAGATAAAACAAGAAACTAATTAGAAATGTAAAACAAATATTTCTTGATCTCAACGATAGTCAGTAGATAATTATAAATGTTTAATTAAATACAAGCATTCATTGGAAGACTACACAGCTGAAACAACCTATATTGGACGAGGCGTTATAAGATCTAACAGAACTTTGTACGAGGCGTTATAAGATCTAGTAGAACTTTGTTACTTTAAGTACTATAAGGAATTTTTTAATATAGATTTTGTCCCTAAAATGGAAATTAGGCCAGATGAAGTATAAAAGGCATTTGATATAGATATTTCGGACATTGAAAACGAAGACGAGGCTATATGATTCGTGATTTGAATTTGATAGCGATGTTTTGGACTCTGGATATGTAAACGAGGCTAATTTGATGAGACTGGATCAATGTATTCTTCAGCCGTTTTATATTTTTGCCATATTTTTTTTACATTTCTTACCTGCATCACTTTAAAGAAAACAGTGACGAATATGTAGAAATATAGTTTACTCATACATGTATTAGTTTGACTAAGTTTACATAATATTGATGTGATGTACCTAAAACTACCAGAATAAACATACATACATCTTTTAGCTTTTAATGATATACAATGTACTAATGGGATTACATATATTCTCACAAGACTCTCAATGTTTATAGATCCCATGTGAAGGCCGATCTAACTTAACTTCGTTAATAAAAATGATGTTACTTTAAGAATAAATTATCTGTTAATAACAAAAATGTGTTATTCAAACTTTAGTATATGTAAAATATCTGAAACGAGACCTACATTCATGAACATTTTTCAATTTATCCGACGTGTAGTCGGTTATTCCCATCAACAAACTGGTAATAGTTTGGGGAGAATATTATAATTATCTATACAAAAGTGTATCCGAGAAGAAAAAGAAATATACGATAAAATAATGTTCACGTATATAATTTAAAGCATGCGCAACTATCCGATAATAATTATGGTATCAAAATTGCTTGCAATCAAGGCTTGAAGCTTATCTCTAAAAAGATATTAGATATATTAGAGGGTCTAACATTGTTCAAACGTCAATTTATAAATCCCTTTAAGAATATCGTTTAGGGCTACAGACGGTCGGTCGCCAAAGTAGCATGTTTTTGGCTGAAAGTAGGTTGTCAATCGTCTATTTGTAAAACGTTTCAAAATCTCAATCGGTATTTTTTTACATAAAAAACGGATCACGGATTCAATTACATTGCGTTTATGTAATAAGATGCCTAAAGTGACATTCTGGTGTGTGTGTTTTTAATTCATACATGATATTGTTCTAGTTTTAGTAATTCACTTTAATAACCTTTGATTATATAACTTTTTGCGTATTGCAAATTGTTTTACTGAGGATCCTCAATCTTCAAGTACCTTGGTTGATATAAGTAGAATCAGTGTACATAATATTCGTATGGTTACTCTATCAACAGTTATTATCGATAATATTCAGAGGCTTATTTCTGTCAATCAACACAATGAGAATCTCTAAATATGGAAAGAGAAGGTATTTCTTAAATACTCAATATTACAGATCCTCTTTAAGGGGTAAAGGGTTTTAATCTAACTCTGAAGAAGGTAACACGCTTGGTTTGTTGATGATGCCAAAATCTTTTAATGTTGGATTTTAGTTATTAGGAATGAAGACATTTAACATTTAATAGAATTTAATTTTTTTTAGAATGAAGAAATAAAGATTGGTTATTTGGAACTTCTGTAATTTTCCTAATATATTTGTCTTTATAGTTAAAAAGTTTCTTATGCAAATATCTCCCAATGTACGCGAACAAGATCAATTATAAATTTCCATAAAGAATAATTGAATCTTTTCCTCTTTAGCGGCTTGAAAAAATCTAATTAGTCAGTAATTAGAACGAGTTCACTATCTGAATACATAAAATATAACGTTTTTCTCAGTTTGTACCTCTAAACCATACACGTATCCATTACAGTGTAAAAATCTGGAAACAGAGTGATCCCTCGGAAGCATTAATCACAACAAAATTACAAGAGAATTGCAGACTCGGTTTGATTGAGTCTGTACATGAGGGATAATGGATACGTGCAACATCCCTCACGCCCCCTAGCACCGGCTTGAGCGGTACTCAATTCTCAACACTTAATAGTGCTGGCATTAAGTTATATTTGTACTTGTTATAGTTTAGTATGAGTGCTCACTGACCTAGAAGTGTATCAGGTATGTAATTGAAAGGTTGATAGATTCGCCGCTTGTATTGTAATTCTAATCCACTCAACCCTTTATCTGTTGTTTGACTTGACAATCTGAATGTAACCATCAATTTATTTACATTTATAAAATAAGAATTGCTGGAATGTAACTGGCAGTAGTTAAGAAAAAGCAGGTGTTTACAATTGTCTCTATTGGCAGCTAGGCATCTAATTGTTGCTATCTGTGGTTTTATAATAAAGATAATAGTTTATACAGGTTATGAGGTTATTAGATGGGACGATATTCAACTTTTTTGGCCGAAGGCTTTACTTCCTGTAACATTTACCGGAACAAACTGAATATAGGAAGCGTTTTAGAGATAGAGCAAGATAGATCTAAACTAAAATGTGCATGACAATTCTTTAACCTTCTAGTTAAATTGCTCATTAAGTTCCGTTTAACAATACTTCCTCCCACAACTCATTTTAATCTGCATTCAATCTCATTACATTTTAGTGAACAAGAGTCTATTTTACACAAGATCTGAGTTTGAAATTTTGTCCAAAATAACGAGAATAATATCACAACTTAGCAGGTACCCTAAGTTTATGATGTCTGATATATCATATGATTATTGATGTGTTCAATTGATATAATGTTTATAATATTCATATATTTTTGCATATACAATGTCACGCATTGAATCACAGTCTTTTATTAAAAGAAAATATTGAGCCTTGTTTTTGGATATAACTTTAACTGTAATAGCGTTGTAACGTATAAAATAAAATAAATATGATTACTAATTTAATTATTTATATTGTTCACTGCTTACTTAATTTTAACATTTGATTAACTGTTAAACTAGAAGCGACGTGTTCAAGCTTTAAAGAAAGTCATTGTAAAGTGCGAATTTGGGTGCAATGTCAATATTTCTAAAATAGAAAATCATCAAATATTACAAGTATATGTTATGGAAGTGATAGGATAATTAGGTTGATAACAATGATAGCTTGATAGATATGTAAAATAAGTATTTTCTTTTCTGAAGAAAACGAAGAAGATGGGATAAGCAAATATTTCTTAGCAATGATATGGAATCATTACACATACTTAAAAATGTGATACGCAAGTTTGGGTGCACAGTTAATATTTCCTAATAATAATTTCCTCCGCATATGAATGTTCCAAAGCGAGGTATTTCCCATTTTACAGCAATCAGAAAGACAGCGCCTTTTATACCAAGTACTACTGAGCCGAATATGCCTGTTTACATTTGCTCATTGACGTATCATCACTTAAAGATATTGTTATTTCAACTAAGATTGTATGTTGGTTTATAGTGCTTTCTGTTTTGTTTATTCATTGTATGAATTTAAAATAGTTTTTGTAAAATCCGTCTGGATAAGTGTATATAAATCCGTTTGAATACATGATGAAAATCTGTTTTGGATACGTTTATTCAAATCCGTTGTGATACGTATATTAAAGTCCGTTTAGATACGTGTTTTAAAATCTGTCTGGATGCGTGTATTTTGTGTCAGTCAATTAGAAAATGCAAATCGAATAATCTAATCTGATATGCACTGTTATGAATAGTTATCGTAAGAGTGGCACAATATTTCTTGACATTCACATTTAGAACGTAGTGGCTTTATAGACATATGACAGATCATAGCGGAGCACTACATTTATTTTGCATTTATCTTATATTTATAAGAAAAGCCAAGTCATTTTTAAACATTGTATAATGTAACATAGTTCATATTTAGCCCAAAGGTTTATTTACCTGTATTGTACATCGTGACTATCTTTTTATTCTTATCCTGAATACTATTTACGAAACACACAAAATGTTTTCTTTTAAAGAAAACAAAAAATTAAAACAAAAACGGAATCCCTAAAGAAGGCCCAAGACGCCATAATTGAAAATGCTGCAGGCTCGGTTTGATGAACGGTAAAACAAAGTACAAGTAACCGCCTACACCCAATATCAACAAATTAAGCAGAATTCAAAATTTACACACGAAAATGTTGAAATTTTGTATTTAGAAACAACCACAGATGTGTTCATACGACGGTTATGAAGGTAAAAAGACTCTAGTGCCATTTCATGACAAGCGGCGCATGGTTTCTAAGCAGAACTATACTCATCCCTATGCAAATTGGAATCCGCTCAGTAAAATTTATTTGTCTTTAAAAAGAAAATGTTGAATATAGTCTTATCAATAATTATTACTTCCTGATAAGCCATGACACTGCCGCTGATTCAATCTTTACTGTAGATGATAGTCTATCATCTGTTTATCCTTTGCAGACACTCAAGACCAACATTTTATCAACAATTTTTAGCAAAGGATAAGCGTATTATATTTCATAAGTATTTACAACCTTACTGAATAATAAAAAACGCTAAAACGTGCCGTGATTAAGCACAAGAAACACATTGGCAGTAACAAAAATGATCATAAGAACTCCAGGACATATTTTGAGTTATCACAAGAACTCCGGGACATTTGAAAAATCGGGTATAAATTTGTTAGTCGGGGCTTTATACCATGTCAGAAAAATCCTTTTTGTTATTTTTTTCTAATTTTACAATAGCCAATTAGATTCCGAGAATTTAGATTGTGCATTTAAATTAAAATGACCAATGAAATTCTTACATATATTCAGTTCTTCCAGGAAGCCAAAACAACAACAACAACAACAAAAGAAAAACTCGTAATGAGATAAATGAAATGAAACTATATGGGGTAGACCTTTAATATAATCAATTTGCGTAAAATTTATTCTTATGGACGTAATGATAACGTTCAGAAGAGTTCTTTCTAAAAATTAAAGTGCCTATTAGCGTAGATCTTTTATACAGCACATCATATGGTATTGCCAGTACGTATCTTAATAAAAGATAATACCTTTGTAATAAAAACATCTTTTCCCTATTTGAATTGGGATATTGAAACCCTTCATTATAGTTGAACGGTTTTTATCTAGTCGAAATTCTGTTGTAAGTCTCTACAGAAAATGTAAATGTATGTAATTAAGAAATCAACATTGTTGTCGTAATTTACACTCCCACAAGATATTGAGAGTATTGTATACAAAACATGTTTTCGTTTGTACAACTACTTGTAAAAGTACCACCTAGAAAAAGGCTACAGGAAATTGATATGACAAAAATATTGGAAAGTAGGTACAAAATGACACACATATACAGGATTGGTTATATTTATCGATATTGCGCATTTACAAATATTATACATGTATAATAAATATTGCAAAGAATAATGTTTGTTATGAAACAAAATTTTATTTTTTATTTTTCTTTCCTTTAAATGGTATTTTTGTAAAGACAAATGAAATGATATGTTTGACTTGATTTGTAATCATGCCTATTTCCAGTATCACTTTATAATTATAAAGAAAATCTGAGATACACACTGTTTATATTCTTTATTTTGAAAAAGGACGTGTTGCATAAAAAATGTAATGGCAGTGACATGCGATTTCAAATTTTGAAAATATGTGGTTTTGACCAATATCGTATAGGTCGTTTGGGGTCCTCCTGGGCTCCTTGCCACTGGCTCTTGTTGTTGGATGGTGTGCGGTTGCGTTCGTTGAACGCCGCCTTTCCTTGTTGATCTTGTTTATCACATTTTATACTCAAACATATATATGATCAAACTTGCTCCCATTTTAGATTGTTTTAAAATTAAAAATGATAACATCCATCCTAAGATTATGTAGACTAGTAATAACCATTATTTGAATAATAAAGACCAATTCCCAACTTAATATACAAGTGGGACACACGGTTAATAACATCATCCTAATTTAATTGATCAAAATCATCAATTTCCTCGTATAAACGAGCATATACAGTTACATGTTTAAGGTTTTAAACTTCAAGGAGCTCATTATATTAAACGAGCTCATCATAATCTTAGCCGTTGACCTTGTTGTATATTATCTTTTGAGAATATATTAAGTTCACTGCAGGTATTACACGAGTACTTAATAGATGATATCCTTGGTATAAATACATACGTTACCCTTGTATAATTAATTCCTTGATTTATATAATCTGACCATTATGATCATTTGATTTTATCTGCCTTAAGACGCTGATCAATTATCCCCAAACACGGCGCTTTCGCTAATATATGATACTAGTAGTTTTCAAAGGGTCCATGTAATTCTATGCTTCAAGCCAACAAGCAAAAGAAAGTAGTAGCAGTGTTTATACTGTAAAACTTGGACTTATTTTCTAAAAGGCTGATACATCTAATATAAACTTATAATATCATATAAGTTGATACACAATAATAATAATAATAATAATAATAATAATAATGATAATAGCAATTATAATAATAATAATAACAAGAGCACCGCTAGGCGGAGCATTATATGCACGAAAGTGTTTTTGAGTTTGACAGTTGTAAAACTGTAAACAATATTAAGGTAATTTGATATTGACCTTTGACCTTGTTTGAACACTGTAAGCCAAATAAAACTTGTTTTATGCTACAGAAAGCACAATTTTCAGTGTTAAGGTCATTTTGACGACCTTTGCTCTTTGAGCCAAAAATCAATAGGGGTCATGTATTGGACATGACTGTTCATCCTATAAAATTTTACAGCTGTAGGTTGATTAATACTTAAGTTATTGACCGAAAACCGTTTTCAGTTTAAAGGTAATAGTTACCTTGACCTTGTGACCGAAAAAATAATATAGGGGTCTTCTACCCAATGTTGACAATCATCCTATGAAGTTTAAATATGTGGGCCAAATGGAACTTAAGTTATGCTCCAGAAACCACAATTTTCAGTGTAAAGATCATTGTGACTCCAAAATCAATAGGGGTCTTCTACCTAATATGGACAATCATCTTATGAAGCTCGAATATTGTGGGCTTAATGAAACTTAAGTTGTGCTCCAGAAACCGTTTTCATTTTTAAGGTAATAGTGACCTTTACCTTTGACCTTGTGACCCCAAAATTAATATGGGTCTTCTACCCAATATGTACTATTGTATATTATGGGCCAAATGGTACTTAAGTTATGCTACTGAAACTGTTTTCAGTTTTAAGGTAATAGTGACCTTGACCTGTGACCTTGTGATCCCAAAATCTATAGGGGTCTTTAAACCAATATGGAAATCATCCTATGAAGTTTGAATATTGTGGGTGGAATTGAACTTAAGTTATGCTCTAGACACCAAATTGCTAACGGACGGTCGGACGAACAGACAGACGGACGGATGCCAGGGGTTTAACATAATATGCCCGAATTTTTTTCGGGCAGATAATAATAATAATAATAATGTTGAAAAATACAAGTTAAAAATAATTGTAGAAAACATTAACTTATTCAGGTAGTTTCTGAAAAATTCGTGAAGAATTAAAACATAAGACGATTTTATAACGTACACCATTGGGGAATGATCTTATTACCGTCTAGACAATAATAGTCTCTGAAATACCAAAGGCAATTGTCGTGCTCGTTAGAAATTGCATTTTAGAGAACTTACGTGGTTTAAAGGATATTTATACTTTGACATTTAAACAGTAAAAAAAAATGATCAAAATAAGTTTTGGTGAAAAGGTTGAAGGCTAATCCAGGAAATCAAAAGTCTAAATTTTGGATTTTTACTTGTGCCAGCGACAGCATTCACTTTTATTTTAACTTATTAAATAACATGTCATAATTCACAGATGCTTTCCAAAATTTGATATTTTTCATCTTCTGTATGAGGAAATTTTTAAGTTTGCTCACTGTCTAGAAACGTTTTTGAGACATTTAAGTTGTGTTTAACCATGTGTTCTCCCGTAAATTATTCTACATCGCTTTTAAATTCTCATATTTGAGTTATAAATTTTGTCTAAATAACGAGACCACCAATAACGATGACGATCCTGTAAAGTCATGCGCATGCGAAAATATCGATTAACACACACACAAAAAAAAACGATGTCCGATACTCTCAGTAAGTGATTGATGTGAGCAATTCATATAAAGTTTATAATTTTTGAATATTGTTGCATATTTATAAAATATTTATATGCCGCCAACGATTAAATGGTTTTGTCAATTGTAACTGTTTTTTCAAATACATTTTTAGATTGCACGGTAAAATCACTTTTTGACGTTTTATACGGATTTAAGGTGTCATTTGGTATTTACGTCGGTGTTGCACATCTGCGGAATTATTATAAACAAAACGTTGTCATTAAAAGACTTCCTTAAGATTTCAATTTAATAAAACTTCAGTTGCTTGAGTAATTCTCTTTAAATCTAAAACGACATTCAGAATTATGAATATTTTGCTAAATAAGCTGTGTTTTAATCTCAATCGACATTCATATCACTTTCAAAAGTAAATTATTCAATTTAAAAAAAACACAACCTTTAAAAAATTTTACCTTTGAGATACATACATCTATGTTATTTTTATTTCACTCATGAAAGCAATTTACTCGAGTGATTCAGAACCTTCTGAAGATTTTCAACATCCAAGGCTAGATTCTGGATAGCTTTTTCTTCTGGACCCGAATGTCGCTTCTACGTCGTAGAGAAGAGATATTGCTCATACATAAAATACCACAATATATCAACTCGTTTACTGACAGTTCTGAATAACTGTTTGTAGATAATAACTTTGAGTTTGCACAGGTAATTACTGTCATTATTATTAAAGTCGATACGTCTACAATGGACACGTTTTCCATACGTATTTAAAATATTGAAGTTTTAAGTGATTAAGTATGAACAATTTATATTATGAATAAAACTTTTTTTATTCAAGACCATTTTATTATCTGCCATTTAAATATATTTTATATCGGATCATGTATCTTACACTTGCTAACAACTTTTATATATTAATAATTCGTGATTGTTGTTACATGCATTTCAGATACTAAATACTTTAAACGTAATTATTCTTTGTATAACATACTTTTCATTATAGGCCAATTCAACTATTTAATCATGAATACAACAATCCGAAATGGTTTTTGCAAGTAAGCAGATATACCTCGGCAAAGTATCTTTTTTAAAATACTTCTTGTTGTCCTTGAAAAGAATTTAAGAAAGTCACATTAGTCTGATTATTTCTCTGCTATACTATTTTATTTCAATTCTAACGATTACATCAAATAAAGTAATAGATTTTATTCATTTCAGAAAAAAGTAGCTGCAATCTTGATAACATTTTATCATTTACAATATAAATAAGTTATTGAAGCACAGTATTATTCATTCTTATTCATAATATGGCATTAGTACAAAAGTATTGAAAAGCCTTTTGATTAATATTGGCATCACCGAAGTTGTTGACTAGAATCAAATTATATGAATAGTATTAATTATCAAAAATAAAATGTTTGCTTCTGTCATTAGTGTCAAAAGATCGATAAAGATAAAAATACGACAACTAACGATATAATTTCTTACTGAATTGTACATATGATTTAAACCAAATGCTGTATCTGTTAAACAACCTTTACATGGCATAGGAGGATTTATATTTTCAATGTCATTTGGAGGTTGACAACAGGTAGGCGATTGCTAACGATTATGGAATGTTTATTTGAATGCTATTGGGCTGCAAATATTTATAAAAAGAAATTTATACTAAGAAAACGTACAAGTTTTTTTTCAAATCCTTAAATATTTCCTTTCAAATGATAAAAGCGGTCTTTAGCTTTTTTAACGTTAACGATGTTATCGTTTCATATAATTGTCAAATCAAAGGAACTAAGGTGAAAATGAAATTTGCCATCGATTAAATAAATAAACAATAAGGAAACCGAGCGATACCTCTGATATACTGGTTCGCTCTCTACATGTAAATTTGTAAAGTTGAAGATTCGTTTCCCCGAAACGAACGTTATTAGAATAGCTCTCTAGACGCTGTTTTGAAGAAAGCTTAAAAGTGAAATTAGATAAGTTTTTTGAAAATACTTTAGTTTGAAACAACCCAGTATTGTTTGTCCAACAAGAAAAAAAACACAGCTGAAGGCCGCTTAAAATAATGAACATATGTAAACTCTCTTTCGAGTCTAGTTAATCATTTAAAGGATTTTCAAACAGTTCTTCTTTCAATCACATATAGTAATATAATTAAATGTAGTAGATAATTATTTGTAAAACAGTGGTATCTTTAAAAAAGCAATGATTCTCAGAATTCATTAATATTAAAACGTTAGATATAACCAACATCTACTGGTGGAATGACACTTTCGTATTATATCTATCAACTTTAATCAACATTTGTTTACATTTCCTACACACATTGACCAGTTAACATATATTTGCATATCAAATGTCAATTATGTAAAATTTCGGAAGCATTCTAGTTTAAATGATACTAGAAAAATATTAAAAGTAAAAGTCGTCAACTGCAAAACACGGTTCAGCCCCACAAAAAAAGAAACTACTAAAATTAGAACAGCTTATCTTTGATTTCTGTTAGTGATATAATAACACACAACAAAACGAGTGTTTCTGTAAAGCGAGCCGAATACTTGAGGATAAAAAAACTATAAATTCATGCATGTAATTTAGTTTATAGATATTAAGTGAACAGATGCTGATATTTGTCAAGCTGACTGTAATAGATATGTCTGTAATGCCAGTTGAATGTAATCTTTCTTTACACACATTTGACATTATATGGCCGTTTACTAATGAGAAACGAAACAATTACATTTTTATTTCTATTTCAACATGGTATCAGATGGGAATTATCTGAAATTAAACAATGTAGATAGTTCGTTTCCAGATGCGTTAAGATCAGTTAAAAATTAAACGCGTATACCATGTCAGAAAAAAACCTTTATGTCATTTTACTTCTTTTTTGCAATAGCCAATCAGATTCCGAGATTTCAGATTGTACTTTAAAAAAACGACCGATGAAATGTTTACATATTTTCAGTTCTTCCCTGTAATTTTACAGGAAGTCAAACTGAAAATGCTGAAACAACAACAACAAGAACAACAAAAAGCAAACAAAAAACAACAACAAAAACAACAACAACCAACTCGAAAAGTGATAATGAAATGAAGCTATATTGAGTAGATATTTAATATAATAAATTTGTGTTAATTTTTGTTCTTATAGACGTAATGATAACTTCTGAAAAGTAAAGTGCCAATTAGGGAAGATCGTTTATACAGCATGTCATGTGGTATTGTCAGTACTTATTTTCATAAGAGATAATACCTTGGTAATACAATCAGTTTTTTTTTTCTATTCAAATTGGGTTTTTGAAACCTTTCACTATAGTTGTACGGTTTATAAATGACGATTTTTATCTAGTTGAAGTTATGTTGTAAGCCTCTACAGAAAATTAAAATGTATGTAATTAAGAAGTCAACATTGTTGTAGTAATTTACAATCCCACATGATATTTAGAGTATTTGTATACAAAACAAGTTTTCGTTTGTACAACTACTTGTAAAAAACACATTGAAAAGGCCATAGGAAATTGATAAGACCAAAACATTGGAAAGTAGGTGAAAATGACACCCATATACAATACTGGTTAAATTTACAGATACTTTCACTTTATCGATTTTTTCTTTCATTAATAATTGTTATTTTTGAAAAGACAAATGAAATAATATATTTGACTTGATTTGTAATCATGCATATTTCCAGTATCACTTTATAATTATAAAGAAAATCTGAAGACACACTGTTAATACTCTTTATTTTGAAAATAAAATGAACAATAAACACAAGTGCTGATATGATATTGGTAGTTTTCAAAAGGTCTTGCGATTTTATGCTTCAAGCCAACAAGTAACGAAACTAGCAGCAGTATTATTTTCAAAAAGGGTGATGCATCTAATACACATATAATGTCATATCTATAAGTTGAGAAATAATAATAATAATAGTAATAATAATAATAATAATAATTAGAATGATAATGTTGAACAATACAGGTTAATAATAATTGTAAAAAACATTAACTTATTCAGGTAGTTGCTGAAAAATTAGCGAAGAATTAAAAAATAAGAAGATTTTATAACATAAACCATTGGGGAATGATCTGATCACTGTCTAGGCAATCATAGTCTCTGAAATACCAAAGGAAATTGTCGTGCTCGTTAGGAGAACTTACGTGATTTGAGGATATTCAAGCTTTGACATTAAAACAGTAAATAAAAATTGATCAAAATGATTTTTGGTTTAAGCTTAATCCAGGAAATTCAAAGTATAAATGCTTTGGATTTTTTCTTGTGCTAGCAATAGCATTAACTTTAATTTATCAGTTACTTGAACGTGTCATAATTTACAGATGCTTTTCAGAATTTGATATTTTTCTATGAGGAAATTTTTAAGTTTGTCCACTTTGGTTTAAACATATTTTATTTGATATATTTGCATTATAATAAACAATATTTATACAATACATTTGGGATTGGGCAGAAAGCTATAAAGGCTTATAAGTGTCCTGTCCCAGTTTAAACAGTTTACATATATACAGGTCATGGCATTGTCATGCAAAAAATTCATTCAGTTGAAAATATATCAAAGACATTTTCAAATAAGAAGTATTTTGCATTTAACAAATACTTAACTAAATGGTCATGAAAAAAATGCAAAAGAAAAATGAAACAAAATGGATGTGAAAAAAACAAAACAATTATTATATGACAGAGATTAATTTAGTAAAGTCAACTAGGAATGTGAAATCGAAAAGACAACTGTGTTTAAACGGAGACAAAATATTGTAAAAAAATCTTAATTGAAAGTACAATTATGCAATTAAAAAAATACCAGCTTATATTGACAAAAACAAAATTGGATATTTGAGGAAGAAAAGAAGAAATGGATGAACAATAATAGAGCGTTAGGAGTAAACAAAGATGCATTATCTAGTAACTATCAAGTATGTTTAGATGTAACAAGTGTAAACAAGACTTGTGATACGCGATAAAAGCGCTTCGTTTCTCGGATGTATTTTTGAACAGCCGTAAAAATAGATACATTAGACTCGTAATACCAGTAAGAATGACATTTATAGAAGGATTACAAAATTGGGAAATGGTCGTTATTAGTTCTGGTCGAAGGTAAGTATATTTAGGGCAATCCAAGAAGTAGCGATAGGCATTTTCTCTCGCACCACATACGCATAACGGATATTCGATTATATTCTTATCAAATAGATCGGCAGAAAGCGAACTGCAGTGAGTGCGTAATCTTGTGTGAAAAATTTGAATTTTGCGATCACCAGAAAGAAAATAAGCAGGAACACTTGGCAAATCATTATTGAGCAGGCGCTTGAAAGAAGCGAAGGTTGAGGCATTTTGCGTTTGAGGTGGAAGAGAATTAAAATCTCTGATAACAGAAGGCAATAATGATTTATAATAATGTCCACTTTCTAGAAAAGATTTTGAGATATTTAAGTTCTGTTTAGTCATGTTTTCTCCCACAAATTATTCTTCATTGCTTTAAAATTCTCATATTTGAGTTATAAATTTTGTCTAAATAACGAGACAGCCAATAACGATGACGATCCAGTAAAGCCATGCGCATGCAAATATCGATTATATTTGCAAATAACTTCCATTTATTTTTTATTCGTGGTTGTTGTTATTTCTGATACTAAATACTTTAAGTATAGACCTTGGTACTTCACTTTAAGTCATTAAAGAACCACTGATAACTTATTTTCGTAAATACAACAATCCTGAATGTTTATTTGCAAGTAAGCAGTTTTACCTCGGCCAAGTTTCTTTTTAGAAATACTTCTTGTTATTCTTGAAAAAAAATCACATTAGTCTGGTTATTTTTCTGATATTCAATTCAGACCTCAAATAAATTAAAATATATATATTTTATTTATTTCAGAAAAAAGCAGCAGCAATCTTGATAACATTTTATCATTTATAATTCTATAAGTTATTAAAGAACAGTATTATCAATTCTTATTCATAATATGGCATGAGTACAAAGGTATTGAAAAGCCATTGGATAAATATTGGCACCAACGAAGTTGTTGATTTGTTTACCTAGAATTTAAATTATATGAATGATATTCATTATCAGAAATAAGATTTATGCTTCTGACATTAATGACAAAGGAATGATAAAAATAATAATACGACAACAAAATGTATAATGTCTTATTGAATTGCAAAGATGATTTAAATTAAATGCTGTATCTGTTAAACAAGCTTTACATGGCACAGGAGGATTAATATTTACAATGTCATTTGGAGGTTTACAACAGGTAGGCGATTGCTTACATTATATTGAATGTTTATTTGAATGTTATTGGGCTGCACAGTATTTATAATCAAAGGGCTGCAAGCTCTGTGGTATTTTCTGATCTTTGCTTTACTGTATATCTGTATTTGTTTTCATGTATAAGTTCATTTTTGGCGTCCTCGGCGCGGCGCCCTAATGGAATGAGAAAGGGCGACAGCAACTTCTCGAGCCTTTTAGTCGGACATAATAAAAGCCCATCATTCCGATCAGTATGAGGGTGCTTGATTCCCTGCGGTCTGGAGACCGCAAGGTATTGGTACGCGTTTAACTTTTGAGGCATGGAGGAGCACGTGACCTGTTTTTGGTACATGGAGGAGCATGTGATCTGTAAACCGTACATGATTGGTTTATTGACCTTTTCGGAAACCTGGAAAAATACCGTTTGCCGGTACGTTACGGATAATCCTCTAGGGAATAAGACACCTAAGAACAAAAAACTATTACGTGATACTTTTAATTTTCTATAATTATGTTACCGTTTAAGGTGGAAAAACTTGAATGATGTGTTTGAAAATTATCAATGTTTCTTTAATATGTATCTCAAAATGTTACAAACAATAAATTGTTTATACTGAAAATCTACAAAATTAAAATATTCGTAGTGGCATCTGCCATAATAAATAGAGATATTTTCTGCGAAAACTTGTGTGTTTACTTTATAATTTTTTTTTGCTCGGAATTATTCATAAAATGGTAGGCCTATTTAATTATTTTCTTAAAAAAGAAATAATTGTTTTATGTTCGACCTTCTCCGGTCATCAACGGTCACCAGTTTCCAAAGACCTTCTTCTATATTAATCGATTACTGTCAACTATATTCCTGATACAAACGTTTATTTATCCTCGCCCCCCCCATTGAAAATAGTTAGGAAACCATTTTACTTGTTATTAATTAAAAATGAAATGTCGCGATATATACAATGAATAGCGAACTGGCGAATTTCGCAATGCAAACATTTTCAAATGAAATAACCTTTTCCGTCAATAAATCGCGCTCTTCGGGATGTTTTTATTTATCATTTTGTAGTACACAGTGGGTTATTATAGTACATGTATCCGAAAGCTGAATAGAATGATGAGTTGGTGACCTATATATTCCGAAAATCTATTTATAGAGGGATGTATTCCTATCGGTAATTCCCGGTCTCTCCTGGTCTATTTTGACCGGAATTTACTAGTGACCGGCGAATAGTACCACCGTTTATTGTCCGGTCTCTGTAGATATTTGATATCGTTACAGAACAGAACAAATATTTACAGTTATATAAGTTTTTTTCAAAATGAATGTTTGTCACTTAGTTTGGTTACAATAATTAATAAACACAGATCAACTCTCAAATTTATTGATTATTATTATACATAAACATACAATTCGAAAAAAACCAACAACAACAACAATAACATGTTTTATTTTATCTATATGAGATAAAAACAATAAATATGTACAATAATTGAGAAAAAAGGTACATTTTTATGGTAGTAATATGACACTATCAACTTTGAAACATTTTATTTAATTTGTTATTCGTGTTTAGTAAAGATGCCGAGGAATTATTCAAAGTTACAAATTAGATTTTATGAATTATTCAATTGATTGATAATTTAAAAAATGATAAAGAAAATACAAATGTACATGTATATGTTTTAAGAATAAACAATATTATATATTAAAAGTTTAACCAAAATTTACTGACTTTTTCCAGTTAAGTTTTTACTTATAATCGTCGGTCAATATGACAATTGAATTCTTAAAATAGTAGTAAACGTAAAAACTCAGTATTAAAATAGCACATAAAACACAAAAAAGAAAAGAAAACAATATTCATAAAATCTGTAATTTTTTTTATTAAAATAGATATTACAATTATTGTATAATAAACAATTATGCTCAACATGATCAACATGGTAATGTAACCAGTGTTTTATTGTTAGTAAGTGTGAACAGATACCTTTTGATTGTATACATGTATATCCGTTGCTAAAAAATCATTTATGTTCATTTTGTATGATAGCCACACTTTATCCTTGCATATCGTGGCTATTTCCTTAACAAAGACACTAAAAAAAGAATTTAAAAAAATGTTGACTCGACTGGGATTTGAACTCCAGACCTCTCACACATTAAACGAGCGCGTTACCCCTGCACCACGGAGAAGTTTTAAAAACAGAGGCTGAATAAAATCAATTCATTCTAAATTTAGAATTTCCATTGCATTTCGGGTTAGGGTAATTTCGAGGTATTTTATTCAGGGTAAACCTGTTGTTTAAAATTGAAGTAAATAATTTAGCAAAATCGCCCAAACAGTCCAACATGTAGAAACTATATATTCAACTACTCGGCAGTCAGATTTATTTGTGTAGTATTCGGTAATCGACATCGCTAAAAATAGCATTTTCATTGATTAAAATCATATTCATCCGCGTAATTTGTGAGTGTGCATTTATTGACAATTCTATAAGCCAACGCTACTTTTAAAGTTTGAATGTGTAGTAATTTGTTGGACACTTGTAACAAAAATTGTTCTTTCTTTTTAATTGCTGATTTTTAAGCAGTTTTGAGTGAGAACTACTTTGCGTTGTTAGGACTGTTAGGAAATTTTGTGTTAGACCGCGGATGTTAGCTATGTATTTACTGATCTTGCGATCAGAAAATACAAAAATGTTTATGGTAAGATAATGTTAAGTTTTTTTTTTCAAATCCTTAAATATTTTCTTTCAAATGATTAAAGCGGCCTTCAGCTGCGGCCATCAGCTTTTCTTCAGGTTAAATATGTTATTTATAATTAATCATTTCATATATTTGTCAAATCAAACCGATTAAGGTCAAAATGAAATTTGCCTTCGATTCAATACACAAACATAAGGAAACCCCTTGATACCTCTGATATACTGGTTCGCTCTCTACATGTAAATAAGTAAAGTGGAAGATTCGTTTCCCTATCTTCTATTCGTAGAAACGAACGCCACTAAAAATGCTCTCGAGACACTGTTTGGAAGAAGGTTTAACAGTGATATGATGTACTTTTCCAAAATAAGATTATTGAAATATTTAAGTTTGAAACGACAACAAACAATAACAGCTGAAGGAAGCTTTAAATAACATATGTTGTAAACTCTCTTTTGAGACTTTTGTATCGATTAGTTAGTTCAGGTACTTTGAAGCTGTTCTATTTTCTATCACAGAGGGGAGTATAATTAAATGTAGTAGATAAATATTTTAGAAAACAGTGGTATCTTATAGAAAAAGCAATGTTCACAGGAATCATTTATATTAAACGTAAAAAAAACCAAAATCCTGTGGTGGAATGATACTTTTATATTATATTTTTCAACTTTCTTAAACATGTGTGTACATTTCCTACACACATTGTACAGTTAACATACATTTGCAAATCAAACATTAATTGTGCAAAAATTTCAGAAGCATTCTAGTACAAAAGATACTAGAAAATATTAAAACTTAAAGCCGTCACCTGCAAAAAAAGAACCCCACCTACGCCCCCCCCCCCCAAAAAAAAAAACTCTCCAGAATGCCAAATACTTAGAGATAAAAAATATAAATTCAGAATGTAATATAGTTTATCGCTATTAAGTCAACAGATGCTGAAATTTGTCAAGCTGACTGTTTCAGTTATTTCTGTATTTTCTTTACTCACATTTGAAATTGATATGGCCTTCTACTAATGAGAAACCATTACATCTTTGTTTCTATTTTAACATGGTATCAAATAGGAATGCTGGTAATATTACTTGTATATACATGTATCACAGTAGATACATATAGACATACAAATACATGTGTTCCATGCGATTATAAACAATTGCTGAGCCTATATATTTTAACTTGTACCTTTCTTGAGAACAGAAAAGTGACTTGTCTATACACTGCGTGTAAAATGACTTTTGATCACAATGCAGCATTTATAAACTTAAGAAAATCGTATCAAAGGCAATATGCAATTTCTAAAACATTTCATCACATTAAAATTAAAGTCTATGTCCACGTATTTTACCTCTGCAGTGAATTAGCGATTGTCACGAAAATTCAACTTGTCAACAATCGGGATACAAAAATAGTATGTTTGTAAACATTATATCTAATGGAAGAAGAAAACAATTTAAACTGTTCATTTAACCAATCCATTATGAAATATTCGTCGTTAGTTTGAATGCCGACAGGGACGATATATTATTAACGATTTCTTATTGATTGATAATGTGACAGTGTATGTATTCCATTATGACACTGCATACTTACTACTGTCTTGGGAATATATTACATTGTTACAATTCATTTACAAGCATTGCAGATATCTCTCAAAAATGTAATTTTCCAACTTTAAAATGATTTGTTGCTGTTTCGAAATAATTACAAACAATTGATTTGAACGTTTGAAGCAAATTTGTAAAAGTTGATTTATTTTCAGATCTAAAACTCCTGTTTTACAATATAAAATAAATTTAAATGGATTTTGAAACATGTTTTAAACGACAATAGGGCTTATTGTATAAAGCAGTAATTTCGTATGCACTGGTCCTTAAAATTCCATTAATTAAAAGATCCATTCTGTGACTTTTTATTTGTTAAACAATATATTTAACCATTAACATTGACAGGAGTGCTCTTTTGATATCAAATATCTTGTCGTGAAATTCTTATTTTATCCACTTATCTGATTTTCATACGATCTATGCATACTCTGTCTCTAGTTACAGTGTATATTTATAAATATGCACTTGCCATATTATACACAGTATTCATAAAATATTAGGAAAGCATTTTAGTACATTATTTAGAGATTTTATTTTATAAGCGCGTGAACATATCAAGCCGATTAGTTGGTTAATGAAGGTGTATATTAAAATATTTGAATACATTTCTTTGATGCCCAGGAAATCTTCCTCGACTTTATCAATACTATAAAATACTTCAAAGTTGTTAGTAAATATTTTAAAGCGTATTCTCAATATAAAACTGTAATAATCATTTTAAAGTTTAGAAATCATTTTTCCTACAACCCAATATTGCGAATTCGTGTCGTCATACACACAATATTGTGGTTAGACTAGGTTATTCGATATGTTATTTCTTACTATACAATGCGACCAATTGAATCTATCTCTGTTCAGAATGTGTTATAATCTTTATTTGATTTCTCCTTTACAAGGTTTAAGGTTTCTGTGTTGAAAACATTTAATATTGACTATGATTTTCCTGTCAAGGTAAATGTCTTAAAAAATGTGTACCGTCTTATCACATTAAGGTAGTATTGAAAATATCTTGCAATTGCTTCATTTTTCAATTTAAGGTACAATTAATTTATTTTTGTGAAATTATGTCAACAATTTCAATTTATTTGTTGATGTAACTACCTGCTCATGTATCTGTACATATAAGAAATAATATTTCCCAAACAGCGTAGCCGGAGTGGTATAATGATGCGCATCCGAACAACAAACAGTGATTTTATCAAGCAATAAAATCACCGATTTCGATATATTATTTCGATTTTTAGTGGTTACGTCACATGTCTAATGGTTACTTCACATGTCTAAATATAGAACGTCAACGTTGATTATATTGCATAACAACATGCAATTTCGGCCTTTCTATGTTCAATCGGGAAAATGCGGGTCGTGTTAGAATATTATATAATATACCAGGAATGTTAAATATAATATATCATTCCTGCGGTGAGACACTAGGGTTCATAATCGTACGCCATTATTTACAAAATTGTTCTCAATAACTGATTTCATTTAGAAGGTATGATAACAAATTTAACACATATTTAATGAACATTCGTACATTTTATGTGAAATGAATAAATAAATTATCGAAACATATAAGTATAATAGCATCATTTTTTATCCCTGTGATACGAACCGACGAACGACCCCCCCTGTTGACACTGGTGCACTGTGACCAGGATTGTCTGTGTATTTAATTAGCGTGCATGTCTTTATTTTGCTGCTGCACTGAAAATTATTTCAATAATTATGCCCAAAAGTTTACTTTACTTTCTCACGCCAGGGAGGCGCAACTCAAGTCAATCCATAATGGAAACTCATTGAAGCAATTGCGGTCTCGATGAATTTGAGCAAACCTTGCCAGATATTTGGCACGATGCCTTTACCATTCCACAAACAGCAATGTCAATGCTATCAAAATGACTGCGACACTGATGTCAATAGTACACGTCTTTGTCACGTAATACATGTATATCAAAATTTATCAATAGATCTCAATGAAGGTGTAACGCCACTATACCTTAGCCTTAGCCAATTTAAGAGAGTGCCTTGTCGTAGGGAAAGAGAGCCAGATAAATTTAATGGTTAAACTGATTTTGGTTTGTTTTTAGCCATTTTGAACAGGTTACAAAATACATTACGAATACGAATACGAAAATTTTATTCAGCATTAAACACGTTCAAACAATGTTTATAGCCTATACAAATTCTATTGTACAGTGTGAACAAAAAACATAGAAGAAAAGAAAAGCAAACAACAAAATGCATTTTTTACATAATAAATTATACAGTTATCAGAAGAGATTGTTTAATGAAACATTATTCTGAAAAGAAAGTATCATGATTATGTAATGTCGAATAAACATGTAAATGTATCATTACACATATATAACCCTATTGAAATAACCCTACAAAATACAATAAATGGTCCGAACTAAACAAAGCCCAAAACTAGGCAAATTGCCTTAGGGGATATGCACAATGTATATTGGAAAAATTGTCTCAAACAGAGTTGAGCAATTATTCATTTCAATCCAAGTGAAAAAAAACGTCCAGCTATCAGTTAGCATTTAGAAAAAGAGACGAAACAAATAAGAATCCAGTGCCGAATTGGATTACCTGTTAAAGCGCCTCGGTATAAAAGTTTACCCCGACATGTAGACCATTTTTTAGATGGACGAAATAGGTCAGATCTCAGGCGCCACGTGCAATTTGAGCACCCGTCCAAAAGCGTTTGGTTTTATTGAACTTCTATACTTTAACATAAAAATTCTCAGACAAAATGTCTGCAATTTCACCATTTACTTACGTTTTTATTTTGCTTTCGTTAGATCTCAACGTAAAAATGAAAACATATTTACCTTTTTTGTCGTTATATGTGTTCCTTGAAAATCATAACGGTTTTTGATTTAGATGCCCGTTATTGTTTTAGGATTGATGATGTACATCTATATGGTGTTATTTAACTAAATATACTATATAACACTGCAGTAAAAACAACTAAATAAGTTAAATCTGGAAATTAAATGTATTTCAAATTATTTCAATAACAAACATTTCAGATACATTTTATTATTAATTACATACAAGCTGGAAACGAAATAAAATTCACGATAAGTTAAAATAGAGAATTACCGCAGTGAAATACAGTCAAGAGCGGGCAGGACAATATTCGGTTAAAATTTTAAACGTTTTAACGTACAATTGTAAGTTTACAGTATTCACAGCAGATAGATATTTTTTATTCAAAAAGATTGTTATATATATATTTTAGTTTTAGGACACACATAAATGTTTCAAAAGAATCTGCTCGTCATGACATATGTTTAATACTTCGTGGATACATTCACTGATTTCATTGCATGAATCTGCCAAATTGACCTCGGCAATATATTTTTTTTTCATTCTTCTTTGACGACAAGGTACATAAGTACTTTAGGAATATACTCTAGGTATATGTATAACTATAAGTTATTTATATCGCAATAAATGCTTCTAAACTTTGATTGATATATCTAGCTATGTCATACACTTTTTTAATTCAATAATGTAGATTATATACTAACCTAATATAAGTTATTATTGTAATACCATCTCCAAAGAGAAAATCCGGCCGGAATTATAGAATATACGCTTAAAAAACACACAAAAAAGTACTTTGACACTCCTTTGAACTTCGACAATGTTTTTTCTCCAGAAAATGTACAACGTAAATAGATTTTGACAGTAACAAAGTAAAGTTACCGATATAACAACACAAAGTAAAGCGGTACTCATTTCATTAACAATGAGAATAACTCTGATTGGTTTAAAAGAAATTTACAATACAAAAAAGAAAGGCTATACACAAAAAAGATAATATTTGTAAAAATGATAATTAATGATCAAAGAGTACTTTGCGTATATGATCAGTACAAAAGGTTACCTCGAAACATCAAACAGAATGGCAAAACTGAAAATGTTGCAGGTCCGGTTTGATTAAGTCTGTCCATTGACGGTGGTGATAATTGCAAGCTTCCGTTTACACCACTGGAATCGAGCACTGGCTTAAGCAGCATTTAACATTTCTTATTAATGGTGATATTTTGAATTCAGAATAGTGACACTTGTGTGCCATATAAAGATAATTAGCGTGTGGTCTTACGAAAAAACAATGGGAGGAAAAGTAAATTGGAATAGTGAAAGAGGACCAGAGGTAATTAACCTGCATACCATACACTTAACTTTTACCTCTTACTGCACTTCAAAACTGTTAAAGTTTCATACATTGTATTTCATAGCTTACTGACTGTCATACTGCTATTTCAAAGGGTGTTGTTATTTCAACTTATAATATCTTACCAATTTTAGATAATATTCATCGAATGATTGACCATAAACTGAACTTAAACATGTTAAGATTTGTCACACATGAAGTATTATACATAATGATTGCAGTCCAACAAGAACAGTGATCATATTTATTTAGGCAGATAACATACATGATACAAGAAGTAACTGCTGATATAGCTAATCATTCAACATTATCTTTCAAAATACAAACCTGAATTTAATAGACCTCTGTACTATATTGATGGTGATGTAACTTTTAAATTTTCCATACTATTTCATATTTATTTTGGTACTGTTATATTTTGACATGTCATTATACATAATCACAGGTTGCTGGTTTAATGCTTTTTTCTGATTTAACATCACAAATTGCCTATTTTAAAGATCCTGAATGTTGTAATTGAGGTTGCATACAACACTGTGAAATATATATGTAAATAATTATGCTTATAAATCAATTTTCAAACATCGAAGAATATGTAAAATATGTACTGCAAATATTTGTCTATACTAATGTAATCATTAAAATATATGCATTCATTTCTTATAAAAGTATTTGACTTAGACTTTATAGAAAATTTAATTTTTATTACCTGTTAATGTTAAATTCAGTGATATCTTTATAAATAATGCTTTTTGGAACTTACAAAACTAATAAATCTTAATTTGAGCATCATATTTATGATATAAAACCATAAACATTTTGTGTTACAGGATCTTCCACTTTAAATGTCATGTTTATTTCAGTCTATTATGTTGCTTTTGGTCTCTAATAACCTAACATACTCTACCTATGACTTGTATCTGTGTGTTCAGTATGTTAAATTTAAGGCTTACGTTGTATCATTGTATGAATGCAGTATCAGCATAGCCTTTTATTCAGCAAAATGCCATGTATGAAATCTTTAGAGCGGGCACGAAAATGGAAACGGACGAACGGACGGACCGACCGACCGACGGACGCGACAAAGCGAATCCATTATAGCCCCCTCCCCCCACATTTTGTGGTTGGGGTATAATAAATATGTACCATGCGATTATAAACACTTGCTGAGCCTTCAATTTTTTTACTTGTACCTTACTTGTGAACAGGAAGTTGATTTGTCTATACACTGCGTATAAAATGACTTTTGATCACAATGCAGCATTTATAAACGTAAGAAAATCGTATCAAAGGCAATATTTAATTTCATTTTAAAACATTTCATCACATTAAAATTAAAGCCTATGTCTACGTATTTTACCTCTGCAGTGAATTAGCGATTGTCACGAAAATTCAAATTGTCAACAATCGGTTACAAAAATAGTATGTTTGTAAAAATTATATGTAATGGAAGAAGAAAACAATTCAAACTGTTCACTTAACCAATCCATTATGAAATATTCGTCGTTAGTTTGAATGCCGACAGGGACGATATATTATTAACAATTTCTTATTGATTGATAATGTGACAGTGTATGTATTCCATAATGACACTGTATACTTACTACTGTCTTGGGAATATATTACATTGTTACAATTCATTTAAAAGCATTGCAGATATATCTCAAAAAATTAATTTTCCAACTTTAAAATGATTTGTTGCTTTTTCAAATAATTACAAATAATTGATTTAAACGTTTGAAGCAAATTTGTGAAAGTTGATTTATTTTCAGACTTAAAACTCCTGTTTTACAATATAAAATAAATTTAAGTTGATTATGAAACATGCTTTGAACGACAGTAGAGCTAATTGTATAAAGCAGTAATTTCGTATGCACTGGTCCTTAAAATTCCATTTATTGAAATCCTTAAAATTCTATTAATTGAAAGATCCTTTCTGTGATTTTTATTTGTATAACAATATATTTAACCACAAACATTGACATGAGTGCTCTTTTCATATCAAATATGTTGTCGTAAAAAATTTCTTATTTTATCCCCAATTGATAATAAAAAATTGGGACGGTCTGCAAATCTATGCTTTACTCAAATCTCTAGTTAAAAGTTTTTATAATTATAATATATCCCACTTCCCATTTTTATACACAGTTATTTTAAAAGATAAGGAAACCCTTTTAGACTATTTTTGGGGATGTTTTTTTTTTTAGCGTGGGGAGTTTTATATATCAAAATAAAATTAATAGAGGAATAAAAGCTGTAAGGGCCATTTATACCTTAGCCTCCCCCAATTTAAAAAAAAATGTCCCTTGTCGTGGGGGAAAAGAAAAAACCCAGATAAATTTAAATTTGGTTAAACTGATTTTGGTTTGTTTTAGCCATTTTGAACAGGTTACAATATACAATAAATGATCCGAACTAAACAAAACCCAAAACTTGGCAATTTGCCTAAAGGACCGTGTCCAAATGATATTGGAAGAATTGCCTCAAACAGAGTTGAGCAATTATTCATGTCTGAGATAAGCTCTCTCTCTCTATAAACGGTTCAATTCAAGTAAAAGAATGACCAGCTATAAGTTTGAATCTAGAAACAAGAGACGAAACAAACAATGATCCCGTGCCGACTTTGGTTACCTTTTAATGTGTTACGGTATAAAAGATTACTCCGACACGTAGACCAATCAATAGAGGGATGAAATAGGTTAGTTCTCAGTCGTCACGTGCAAGTTGGACACCCGTCCAAAAGCGTTTGTTTTTATTGAACTTACTTAACTTTATTTAACATAAACATTCTCAGTCAAAAGGTCTGCTATTTTCACCTTTTACTAATGTTTTTTATTTTGCTTTTCGTTGGATCTCAACGTAAAAATGAAAAGATATTTACCTTTTTTGTCGTTATATGAGTTCCTTGAAAATCATAAGGGGTTTTTGATTTAGATCCCTTTAAATTTTTTTTAGGTTTGATAAAAACATCAAAATTTGGGTTTTTTATTTAAAAAAAATTACATACAACAACCCAAAAATTTTTTAAA
The DNA here is from genome assembly GCF_026571515.1 of Ruditapes philippinarum. Classification (NCBI taxonomy): domain Eukaryota; kingdom Metazoa; phylum Mollusca; class Bivalvia; order Venerida; family Veneridae; genus Ruditapes; species Ruditapes philippinarum. Next base: position 485,777 of record NW_026859460.1, read on the forward strand.
ATGTAAATTAAAAATTGGAAATGACATGTTTTTTAAAATTTTAATTTAAATTTAAAAAACCATTTTAGATAATTTTATTTTTAAATTTAAACATACAAGCTGGAAAAAAAAATTTAAAATTCCCCGATAAGTAAAAAATAGAAAAATTTAAACCGCAGGAAATACAGTCAAGAGCGGGCAAAAACAATATTCGGTTACAATTTTAAACTTTTTTTAAACGTACAAGTGAAAAAATTTACAAAATTAACACCAGATAGAAAAATTTTTTTTTTTAAAAAAAGTTTTGTTACCCTTATAGATACCGATAAAACAATAAATATTTTTTTATTTTTAAGGAGACACGAAAATTTTTCAAAAAAAAATTCCCTCGTATAACATATGTTAAATTTACTCCGTGGATACTTTTCACTGTTTTCATTGCATAAAATCTCCCAAAATTTGGGAACCTGGGAAAATATTTTTCCCTTTTTTTTCTTTCTTCTTTCACGAAAAGGGTTTTACATAAGTATTTTAAAGGAAATGGTTTCTATTTTATATGTATAACTATAATTATATTTTATCGAAAAATAAATGCTTCTAAACTTTGATTGATTAGAAAAGTTATGCCCATATATTTTTTTTTAAATTAAAATAATGTAGATTTATCCCTAACCTAATATAAGTTAGCTTGTAATCCCATCTCCAAGAAAAAACCCGGCCAAATTTAAAAGGGAGAAATTACCTAAAAAAAAAACCCCCACAAAAAAATTTCCCTTTGCCCATTTCCTTAAATTTGGGAAAATTTTAGTTTTTCAGAAAATGTACAACGGAAATAGATTTTGACAGTTACAGATATAACAACATAAAGTAAAGCGGTACACAATGCAATTACAATTAGAATAACTCTGATTGGTTTATAAGAATTTAACAATACAAAAAAAAGGCTATACGCAAAGAAGATAATATTTGTAAAATAATAATTAATGAACAAAGAGTAGTTAGCGTATATTTTTGATCAGTACAAAAGGTTGCGCCTCGAAAACAACAAACAGAATGGCAAAACTAAAAAATGTTGCAGGTCGGTTTGATTAAGTCTGTTCATTGACGGTGTTGGTAATTGCAAGCTACCGGTTACGCCACTGGAATCGAACACAAAAAAAACTGACACAAAAAAATTGCTTAAGCAGCATTTAACATTGCTTATCAATTGGTGACATTTTGAATTTCAGAAATTTGTTACACTTGTGTGCCCACTATGATAATCAAATTTTGGGGTCTCACGAAAAAAAACAATGGGCCCGAAAAAATTAAAAATTTGGAAAAAGTGATAGAAAGGAACCCCCCTCCTGCACTTCAAAAAAATGTTAAAATTTTATACAGTGTATTTCAGAAACTTACTGTTATTTTCTCTCTTTCAAAAAGGTTTTTGTTATTTTTATTTTTAAATATCTTTAAAACCCAAATTTTAAAATAATATTCCCTCGAAATTTTTGACCGTAAACTTAACTGAACTGACCGAATTTGTCCCCACATGAAGTAAATTTTACACAATGAATTTTCAGTCGAAACTTCCAGTATTTGCAATTCGTTTTTGGTTTTCGTTTTTTTTTCCTAATAATGTCGTGTTGCAAAAAAAAAAAATTTTTTTTAAAAAATAGACATAAAAGTATAAAACAAATTGGGTGACTTAAAATATAATAATAGCAGTAAAAATAATAAAATATTTAAATTTAAATTCAGTTATAAGAAAATTAAAAAATAAAATTTTTAAAATAAGTATGCCAAAAAATTTTTCCCGTTTTTGAAATTTTTTACACTTTTCAGGGTTTTTCATTTAAATTTAACAGCTCAAGTTTTTCTCCAAAATTTGTTCACGACAGCACCCTTTAATTTCCATTTCTGTTTTTTGAATGTCTAGAAAATTAAAATTTAAATGCATGTTATATTTTTCATTTGGGAAAAAGTAAACAAAACTGTGGTTTTTTTTCCCCTTTAAATTTTAAACAAATTTTGGGAAAAAGCTATTGATTTTTGATAAATAAAGTACCCTTTTAATTTGAATAGCCAGTTTTAGTAAAGGACCCAAAACCTATTTATTAGATATTCTTAATATAAAACCAGCAACCTTGTGATTCTGTATAAAAAACATGTCAAAATATATAACAGTACCAAAATAAGTTTCCTGTTTATTGTTCAGTATTATTGGTCAATCAGTCGATTGATATTAAATCTTAAATTTTTTGTAAGATATTATAATTTAAAGTAGTAACAACAATCTTTTGAAATAACTGTATAACAGTAAGCTTTGAAATACAATGGTATGAATCTTTAACAGCTTTTTGAAGTGCAGTTCAAGGTAAAAAATTAAGTGTGTGGTATTGCAGGTTTATTTATACCTTTTGGTCATCTCTTCACTTATTCCAATTTACTTTTTGCGCCCATTGTTTTCTCGAAAAGACCACGCGGCTTAGTATCAATAGTTATCGGTACAAAAGTGTCTCTTTTCTGCAAATGAAAATGTCACCATTAATTTAGGAAATTTTAAATTGCTGCTTAAGCCAGTTCTAAGTGGCGTAAACGGTAGCTTGCAAATTAACAGTTTCATTGGTGTGAAGGGTTATACCGGGGTTAATATTACTTGTTGATGGTATAAAATGAAACAAATTACTTAGCCGCTTTCTTAAGGAAAAGGTCCAACTATATATTGTCTGCTTTAAGAAAAGGCGATTGCTTAAAACATTTGTAACTGAAGAAAGTTTAAGTTTTTTAACACTTTTTGATTTTGCGCGTTTAAAGCCATGTTATTGATAAATACAGATGGGAAACCGCTGATTTCAGGTTTTTCTGACAGATAGCCCTATCACCCTGATTATATCCTTTTGTTAAAACTGTACACCAAAGCAGTTTTCATGTTTCAATAATATTCTTTTAATAGATTTGGGGTTTTCTGACAGACCGAATCCTGAAAAAAATGCAATTACCTTTAAAAATTTTACGTGACAAAATTATTTACACAAAGCTATTTACCGCAATATAACTTAACATTTTCATTTTCATAATAAAAGATATGCATGGGCTTTTTTTTGCGACTTATAATGTTTTCAAAATTTTTAAAATTGTAACAGTTTAATGTTAATTTGTTGAATTTTGATTAAGCCGGTGGCCCAAAGGACGTGGAGGGTAATTTTCCACCTTTGGGGCCCGTACCGGTCCAAAGAACACGGTTTTTAAAACCCAAAAAAAAGTCGGGGGCCAAACCCTTTTTCAAATTTGCGCAGTGGTTTGGGCTTTTTCTTTAGGGGTTCTTTTTTTTATCTATTTTAAAAAATTTCTCTTCCCCAGAAAAGATTAGTTGGCCCTTTAAAATTTAGCAAAAACTTTTCAAGGAAAATTATGAAAATTTTTTAAAAAATTTTAATTTTACGAAAAACAAAAATTTTTTACAATTTGAAACATCTAGGGATTCGTTGGGGTTTTAATGTCAGTATTCAATTCCGGGAAAAAAATTTATTTTGAAAAAATCTTTTTGAACTAAAAAACGCCCCAAAAAAAGGGAAATTTTTTTGTAAACATTTTTTTTGTTACGGCTGACCGTATTACCCCTTTCAATGATATTTTAAAAACCTTTTTTAAAAAATTAAAAAAACGGGTAAAAAGCCGTAAAATTTAAAACAAGAAAAACCACTGGCATTACAAAAAAATTAAACCCTAAAAAAATCCAGGAAAATATTTTTTTGGGGTTTTTCAAAAAAACTCCGGTGAATTTGAAAATCGGGGATAAATTTTTTAGCCCCGGGCTTTTATGTTTTCCCAAATTTTCCATTAAATTTAGGTAATTAAAATTTTGCAACGAAAAGATACAAATAAAAAAGGGCAAAAAATGTTTCGAATAGCAAATTTAAATTTGGGAAAATTTTTCCCAAAAAACAGCCAATTATTAAAAAAAGGCGGGAAAAAAAAAATAAAACTGTAAGGTTTTTTTGGAAACATAATACAATATGAAGGGATGTTTAAATTTATTTAAAATTTTAATTTAGCACTTAAAACCCTTTCCCTTTAAAGGTAAAAAAGACCAATTTTTTTAAAGTTTATTCCCCCAAAGTATTTTAAATTAGAAAAGTTTTCCACAGAAATCCGTAAAGTTTCCCGGAACAAACCCTGACAGTTAAACAAAAAAACTCCATCCTTCGTGTAACAGTTTCCCCCGTAAGAAAGGGTAAGTTTTTTGTTGTGCTCCTCCCTTTTAAACCCCCTAATGGCCCGTTTTTAAAATTTAAAATTTAAAAAAATTAATAATTTCTAAGTAATTTTAGTTGGGGAACATTGGCAAAAGAATTTAAGGGTAACTTTTTGCCTTTCATCTGAAACCATTTTTCCCAGGTATATAATCATTGCTCATTATTTGTAATCTTGTTACCACCATTTTTAATGATAAAAAAAACAACTAAACTATATGCTACTGTGCAAAAAAGTATCGGCACGAGTTTTATGGGGTGATACCCTTTATTTTTAATAATGTCGAAAAACAAAAAAAAAAGTGTTGGGATTTTTTAATGGGAGGTGATTACGCAAAAATTTATATTATAATGTCGATCAAAAAATGTTGTGTATTTCAAATGGGAGACTTTTTGATAAAAAAAAGTCGTAATACGTTTTTAAGAACATAAATTATATCAAGTGGAATTTATATTTTTAAAAATTTCCCTTAGGGAAATTATAAAAAATGATTGTATTTACTGTTTAACCAAAAGAAAAGGGCCGAAAGTGTGGATGTTATGCAATAATAAACACTTTTACTTTCCTTTATATTTAGACAATGTGACGAAACCATTAGACATGTGATGTAAAACCCCCAAAAAAATTTCGACGCACTGAAAGTAAATACAAAAAAACAAATTTTGGGCACTCTTGAGGGTTTAATTTTAGGTTGGCAGCATTTTTTTGTTGGGGCTTTTGAATTTGAAATAATACATCCCAAAAACGTTGATTTTTTTCCGCTTGGAAAAAAATCACTGCTTTTTCGTTTTTCCGAAAGCGCAACATTAAATCCCCTAGGGCTAACGCTTTTTTTGGGGGTTTATTCCTGAAATGTTAACCCGATGCAAAGAGGCCCGGTTGTTACATAAACAATTGGGAAAATTTTTAAATTTCGCCTTTTTAGATTTTTGTCATAATTTAAATTTTTAAAAGTGATTTCAATTGCAAGAATTTCAAAAAACTAATTTTTATTGTAATAAGGGCGTAAAACATTTTCATAAACCTTTTCAAACGGTCAAAAAATTTAATCTTTTAAAAAATAGAAAAATTTTAAAAAGTGCAAAGGAAAGGGAAACAAAATAAAAATTTTAATTGGGTTTAAAACATTCTGAAAATAAGTTAATTTAATTGGGCGCATTGTATAAGTTTAAAAGGGGAAATATTTAAAATTAAAACCCGAGAAAAACTGGAAACCCAATAAAATTTTGTAGAAGAATAATTCTGAACATACTTTTTTAAAATAAACATATAGTGGGAAAAATTCCTGGGCATCAAAAAAAAATTAATTTTTAAAAAATTTAAAATTACACCTTCTTTATTATCCAACTAAAAAAACCCTTTTTAAATTTTTTTCAAGCCTTTTCCCAAAATTAAAAAACATTCATTTTAAAGGTTTTAAAAAAGCTTTTTTAATCTTTGATAAAACCGGGGAATTGCGCAAATTTATAGATATTTCCAAATATTAAAACATATTTAAAACCCAAATGGGGGCAAAAAAGTATTAATGTTATTTCCAAAAAAAAACGAAACGAAACTGCTGCTTTAAAAACAATTTGCCCAAATTTTTTGCCCTTTAAAAAAGGGAAACAAAATCCAAATTTAAAATTTTTTTTATATTGTAAAAACCCGGGAGTTTTAAATTCTTAACCTAAATTACCTTTTAAAAAAATTTGTTTCAAACCCTTTCAAATCAATTTTTTTTATTGTTTTAAAACAGCAAACAAAATAATTTTTTAAAATTGGATAAATTTTAAATTTTTTGAGAGACAAAACTCAATGCTTTTTAAAATGATTTTTAACAAAGTTTAAAATATTTCCCCAAAACCGGTAGTTTTATTTTCCCCCAATCATTAATGGAAATTAAAATTCTTTGTCACTTATCAATCAATAAAGGGAAATTTTGTTAACTAAATTTTATGTAGTCACTGCCGGGCATTCAAAATAACGCGAATATTTCAAATGGGTTGGTTAATTTGACAGTTTTGAATTGTTTTTTTTTCTTTCATTAAAATATAATTTTTACAAACAATTTTCTTTTTTTGTTTTACGTGGAAATGAAAAAGATTATTTGTGAAAAATTGCAAATTTTAAAATTTCTGGAAAATGAAAAACCCTAGACATAGGGTTTCATTTAAAAATTAATGAATGGTTTGGAAAAAATGAAAATTGCATTTTTTCCTTTATATATTTGTTACCCTTTTTTATGTTTTATTTTTTTTTAATTTTTTAGCAGTTTTATAAAACCCAAAAAAACCTTTTTTGTTCCAAAAAAAATCAAGTTAAAATAATAGGTCCAAAATAAGGTACATAGGTATCAAGTTTTCTTTTAAAAGGGATAGTAACATTTAATTTAAAAAAATAAAAGGATTTTTATTTGATACACATTTTAAAACACTTTCATACAAAATTTTGAACTGCCAACAAAATGATTATATATGAGAGTTATTACATTTGAGTAAATAATCATATACTATATCTCCGTGTGCTGTTTTACGTATACAGTATGTGTTTAAGTCAATGAAGAGCACTCTGTGCGTTTAATATAAAGATCGGTCATACATGTATGTGTTTATTCAGTGACACGTAATAGGATTAACACCGGCGGCGCGTGCCGATACTAATTAAATTATCGGTTATTAGAATAATAGATGTATTATCAATAAAAACATGACTTTAATATAGGTTAAAGTTTACAAAATAATAAATAAAATAAAAGCCGCGCGACCAATTTAATTTTTTAAATACGTACTAATAAATTTTAACCGGCTTAGTGTTTTAAATCATTTTTATAAACAGTCCATTTACTAGACTGATTAATACTTTGCCAGTTTACCAAAGTAAATGTGTTACGATTCATTTGAAATACTGCAATCCTATTGTTTTTTGTTATCTTGTTAATATAAAAAGCGAGTTAATAAGTAATAAGTAAAATAATATCTTAATTTTATACAGATAATGTCGTCAATAAATTCTTAATAAAACGCCCATGATGTTGTTTGTGAGTTTGTGAGAAATTCCTTGTAGAAATAGAATCGATTTACGACAACTTTTAGACAAGGAAATGTGTAATTGGAAAAAGATTATAGACGCTGTAGAGCAATAAGACATACAAAAATACAGTTTCAAAAGGTGTATATATTGTAAATATTGTAGTTATTACATACATGTATATAAAGATAGTGATAGTGTCTGCGTATTCTATGTATTGTTATTTCAATGTAATGTGTTTACATGTATATTTATTTGTGTTACTGTTTTTGTAAATAATATACATAAATGATTAATAAACGGCTGAAAATGTTCTAACCTAGTCATTACTTTGTGTTTTATTTAAAAAAAACGCACAGTCTTTCCTAATATAACAATATATTAATTAAGGGGTCGAAATGTCCGGTATATTTAAGGGGTCTAAGTGTCTTAGGGGTCTAAGTGTCAGGGGTCGAGATGTCTTAGGGGTCCAGGTGTCAAGGGGTCGAGTAGTCAAGGGGTCTAGATGTCATAGACTCTATTTGTATATCTGCTGTGCATTTACTGTGCTTTAAACTAATAATATAACAAGCATTCCTTTTTGTACCATGTTGAAATAAAAAAAAATAAAAATGTAATGGTTTCTCATTTCACAAATGTGTGTAAAGAAAAATCAAATTCAATTGACATTACAGAAATAAATATTACGGTTTGCTTTTACAAATTTCAGCATCTATAAACTAAATTACATTTATGGATTTTAAATTTTTTACTTCAAGTATTTCGCTTTCATTACAGAATAGCTCCTTTTATGGTGTGTTATTATATCAGAAATCGGAGATTAGTGTCAGTATTTTTAGGAAAAGGGTTTTTTTTTTCGGAGGAGGAAATTGGGGGGGTGTTTTGCAGTGTTGGCTTTTAGTTTTAAATTTTTCTTTGTTTTTCTTTTTTTAACAAAATTTTTCCCAAATTTTTCCCTAATTTAAAATTTAATATTTTTTAAAAAAGTATGTTGAAATGTTCAATGGGGGTGTAGGGGAAAAGTACACAAATTGGGTTTAGAAAGTTGAAAAAATATAACGCAAAAGGTCATTTTTCCCCCACAAGAAATTTGCTTTTTTTAAATTTCAATTTTTTTCAAAGGGTTTTAATTAAAAGATACCAACTGTTTTAAAAAATAAATTTTTTACTACATTTAATTTTACTACCCTTTTTGGGCTAACTGACAACCAAATACAACAGTTTCGAAAGAGAAATTTTTAATATGAAATTTTTTTAATTATTTGAAAAAGGGAAATTTTTTTAGGGAAAAATTTAAAAAGAAAAAAGGTTTTCTTTGCAATAAAAAATTTTATAAATATTTTTTGAAGTTCCCAATTTAAAATTTAAAAACATTCAACATATCGTAAAGCTATCGCCTAAACCCGTTGGCAACCCCCTTTTTTTTTTCCCAAAAGACATTGAAAAAATAAATATTCCATGGGGAAAAAGGGTTTTTTTTTAAAGGGAATTTCAAGTACACATTTTAATTTCATCTTTTGCAATTCATAAAGAACCCTTATACAGTTTGTTGTCGGATTTATTATTACATCAAATTTTTGTTCTTATGAAGAAGCAAAAATTCATTTTTTTTTGATAAAAGTATACCATTCAAAATTAAATTTTTAATTTTGGTTTTAAAAACATCAAAACTTACGGTGGGGGCCCCAAAATTTTAAAAAATGGTTTTTTAATTTCCCTTTTACTAATGCCATTTATGAATTTAAAAATTGAAAAAAAAATATTTCTTCATAACTATTTTCTTCCCAAAAAAATAAAAACAAAATTTTAAATGGAAAAAAATGTTTTCAAGATTGCTGCTTTTCCTTTTTTTTGAAAGAATGAAATTTTAAAAAATTTTTAATTTACTTTTTGGGAAAACGTTAGTATAAAAAAAACACATGGTTTTTTTTTAAGCAGTAAAAATTATATCCAGGAAAAAAAACTGTTTTCCCGAGGGGCTAAGGGGTAGTTTAAACTTTTAGATGACTGAAATTGTCAACTAAATCAACTGGTTTAAAAAAAAGTTTAAAACCCAAAAGTAACAATAACTAAACTGGGACTTACCTTTTAAAAATTTTAGGGGTTACTTTTTTGTAAAAGGGGCCCACCCTTGGGGGGAAGTTTTCCCTTTTTTTTTTATTCTTTTTAAACAAATGATGGAAACTACAAATCATAAACATACAAAAGCAGGTTTTATTTTTGGGAAAAAAAACACCCAACCCATTTTCCCGGGTTTTTGATCTGTGAAAACTGATCCTTTTGTTTTCCCCGAAATTCTTTTGCATGGGGTTTTGGGGCAAAATAAAGAGAATCCTAAAATCCCCCCGTATCTGTAACGTTTCACTGATTAAAAAATTTTTTAAATAATCCCTTTGGGTTTCAAAGCTTAAATTCGGGCTGCATGGGTTTCCCGTTTTTACACATAATTTTTTTTACATTGCCCAAATTGGGTTTCCGTTTACTATTTTAACCAAAAAGGGATTTTAACGCCCAAAAGCCACCCAAAGGGGGCCCCAAAAAAGTTTTAATGAGGGGGTCATAGTTTAAATCCCGGAGGAGAAATTAGTGCCGATCGGGGTTTTAAGATGAAAAAAAGAAAAGAATCGGGGAAAAAATGGCGGCCATTTTATTTCCCTTTTATTTTGGAAATTTGCCCTTGGGCCCGTTAAAAAAAATTACTGGTTTTTCCCCCTGTAAAAGTACAAAAATTTAGGCACGTGGTAAATCTTGCATTAACATAAAAATAACTCCCAGAGGCCTATGGAAATTAGCATTACGGGAAAAAAGTGAGGGGGAAATAAAAATTGGGAAAAACAGAAGAAATAACAAAACTAATGTGAAATCTCTTAAGTTTTGTTTTAAGAAAAAACAGAAGTAAATTTTTAAAAAAGAATTTTCTTGGCCGGGGGTAAATTTTGGGTTAATGGCAAAAAACCCAAACGTATTTGTGGGATTGGGCGAAAAAAAATAAGCAGTGGTTCTTTAATTGGGGCTCCAATGGGGGATTAAAAACCTAAAAAAATATAACATTTTGAATTTCCAAAATAAATGGAAGCTGGGGGCCCCTTAAAAAAAAATATATGCAAAAATAGTTAAAATAAGAAATATTAAAATTAAAATAAATTGGGAAAATCTACCCTTTTTGCTTTTTTGGGGAGCCCGATTTGAAAATGAAAAGCTTTTTTAAAAAATTTTTATTTTGGGTTTATTTAGGGGGTCACCTGAACATATGGCCCCGGGGGGAGCTAAGGGGTCCCTTTGGGGCCGTCGCGTCCGTTCTTTTCCGGGTTTCCCTTCACACCTTTTTTAAAACGGGGCCCTTCTCCTCTGAAAAACCCTTTAAGGGAGCATTTAAAGAAAAATTCCAAAAGGGATGGGTTTTTTGGGGAAGCCTTAACAAAGTTATTTTAAAGGGGGAAATTTCATTTTCCCTGGGAGAACCTGGTTGCCATGGCAACCAAAAAGAAAAAAACTTTAAATATTTTTTTTCTTTTAAAATTTCCCCAAAAAAGCTAGAGCTTAGATATTTTTACTTGAAACATTTTTTCTAGTGAGTTTCTACCAAATTTGTTCAAATAAAAAGCCAAATTGGGTCAAAAATTTGGGGGCCCCCCCAGGGGGTCTTTTATTTTCCCTATATGCATAAAAGGGAAAAAGTTTTAAAAACCTTTTTTTTAAAAAAACCCAAAGAGCTAATGCCAAGATATTTAGCATGAAAAAAACTTTTTAAAGGATGTTTTACCAAGTTTGTTTTAAATAAAAAACCCCCGGGGGCAAAAATTTCCCCGCCCAAGGGGGCATTGATTTTCCCCCATAACAAAAGTAAAAACTTAAAAAAAATTTTTTAAAGAATCCAAAAACTGAGCTAATATATTTAGCATGAAAACATGTTCTAAATGGTGAACCCAAATTTTTTCAAAATAAAAAACCCTGGGGTAAAAATTTTGGCCCCGCCCCAAAGGGGGCTTTTTATTTTCCCTATAGGGATTTTAAATAAAAACTTAAAATCCCTTGTTTTAAATAAAACCCCAAAAAGAGCTAGAAACTAAAATATTTAAACAGAAAACCTTCTAGGGTGGATTCTTAAAAATGTTTTTAAAAAAAAGCCCTTGGGGCAAAAATTGGGCCCGCCCCAGGGGGGCATTTATTTTCCCGATTTTGCTGGGGTTAAAAATTAAAAAACTTTTTAAAGAAACCCCAAAAAGCCTTTTAAACTTTAAAAATTTTAGCATGAAACATGTTTTTAATGGAAATTTTACCAAATTTGTTCAAATAAAAACCCCTTTGGGGCAAAAATTGGGCCCCGCCAAAGGGGGCATTGATTTTCCCTTTTTTGTTTAAAAGAA